>NC_088691.1:95523234-95824429 GCF_028017835.1 Emys orbicularis | reverse complement strand
GGCCTCCTGGATAAATAGGCATGATGTTGAGAGTCAAGAGACCTGGATTCTAAACCTAATTCTGACCCTGACCAGGCAAATGAATTTGGGCAAGGCACTTAACCGCTCTATGCCTCAGTTTCCCCATATGTAAAAGAAAGTTTCCTCACCTAATGTGCTTTTATATTCTCAGATAAAAGCACTGTATAGGGGCAAGGTATTATTTATGTCCCTACAAGATGTCCATCCACATTTAAAAAAGAATTGAAAGCATTTGGAAGAATAACCAATCTCCAGGACACAGCTAAGTATGGAATAGCAAAGCTCTTGCAGGATAGCACTGAGGTTTAGTAGCAGATGTGGGCACGGAAGTTTTTGCTTTGTTCGTAGTAAGACTGTCTCTAGCTATTGCTCTCTCAGTCTTCTCGCTTTAGTAAGTGTTAATGTTCACCATAGGCCGCACCCATTAAAAATTATAAAGAACATAAAAACTCAAGCAAGCAAGCTCCAGTAACCCACAATACCCATGAAACTCAAATGCTGAAAGTCTCTTAACTTGCTGCCCCGACACCATTACCTTGCCCTGATGTACCTGAGAAGTGCAGCAAATCACTCTGTATAATCCCTGCACTGATCTCAGAGTCTTTCAGCATACCTAGACACAAAATATCAAGTTAAGAAGTGAATAAATGATGGGCTTTCAGCCAAATCCTGGAATTTCCTTGAGTTTGTCTCATGATGCCCAAACCAGCTTTTTGTCTATAAGTGCTTGTCATAACACTTCATTATTCCATCTCTTGTTTTCAATCACTATCAATCTACATTATTTTGGATAATACTCTCTTCAAATGGGAGTTCTAGAATCTATTCTACTAAGACCTTTTTTTAAGTGGTGATAAACCTTACAATCTGCATTACTAAAATATTATTACCTTAAGCTTTTCGTTTCAGCCCATAAATGCTGCCACCAGCTAATTTCATTCGTGAAATGAGAGAGTGTAATTTATGTAATAAAACGGTACTTGAAATTATTTGCCTATAAAAGGTCCTTCACTTGAATCCCTGACTAACAACCTGGCTAGCATTAGCCTCTTCTCAAATGTTAACACTCCAGGAATTCTTCTTCCAAAACACACTTAACAGTAAAGACTACATTTGTTCTAACACTCTTTAATCTTCATTCCCAGATACATCCTGCTGGCCAGTCTAACTCTCAGATACATTGCTTATTTCAGACATTTCAATATATCCTGCAATATAAGCCAACTTTTGATTGATCAAGTTACCTTAGCAACAGTGGACTCTCTGTTCCCAGTATGGAGATTTCAACTGGATCCGAAAAAAAGATTTTTCCTTTAATTTACATACTTCTGTAGTTTTCACCTTTGAGAAAATAGCTTATTTTCAAGAGGGAGATTTCCATAAATCTTGTCTCTCGATGTCTGTCTTGGAATATTTTTCACTTTTCTTACAGTTCCAAGGGTGTTTAATTATTATTTTTTTAAGTGGAAAGGAAAAATACCGACGTGTTTAGTAATTTTCCTAAAATGAGCAGTCAGAAGTCGCGGGGTAAGGAGACCCTCTGTTGAATAAAGTAAGTCTAAAAGAGCTGAGCTTCCCACATGTAAACTTTATTTTACAGAGCTCCTTATTTTTGCCACGTTTTTTAAAACTCCTCTTCTCATCTGCTCTGTTTACACTTCTTTGGCTGACTGAACTGTTCACATGTTTCATGGACATTATGGTAATTCCCATTAACAGCAGGAAACTTCAGGTTTGTACTGGATAAGTGCATTTTATGTCACTTTGCAAAATTCATCACTTTTGCCTGGTACTTGGAGAAAAACTGTGCACAAGTCAGAAACAAAACCAAGGCTTATTGACAATACTTCAGACAATGGTATTGACGCATTAGGATTATTGACGAAAGCTGTTGATGCTGAATATAGTCTAGCTTCTGCATTCAGCCAATTTTGAACTGGTTTTGTGGAAGTTAGAATCCTGATCCATTCAGTCCAATGCCAGACATGCAGAGATAAATAGGAAGAAAACACCTTTTCTTCTGACACAACCTTTACTTTTAGAAATACCAAGGCTGCAGCAAAGCAGATATGCAGATGCTTCTCCAGTACTCGCTTGACACTGCATCTTCTTGTTCATTCCTGTATGGAAATAGGGGCTTTTAAGTCTTTTCTTCTGTCGCCTCCATCTGGAGCCCTTCGTCCTTGGATGGTATTTGTTTTTCTGAATCAAGAGTGCTCCAGAGAAATTCCCCCATTCGTCTAAATCTGTTAACTGATTCCACACAAGATGCACTTGCTAATTTGCTTCTGTGGCAAAAATAAAAACTGTCCTCACTGGCAGGAGAAATGCATGGTCCACAGTTGGTTGTGATAGGATCTTTTCCCCCCTGTTTAAAATGTAAGGGCTCATGAATTAAGAAGATACAATGTGTCTAGATCTTATACCAGTCAGTCTCTGATTCATCAGGGAGTCTCCTTGGTAACTAGCTGTTCCTCTCTGATGATTCGTGTTATAAAAAAGCTCTCTCAATTTAAAGATAAAATACAGTGAAAGGAGAAAGAGGAACTATACAACATATGCATTAGAAAGACAAACATGCATAATGTGTATATATCTATACTGTGCATTTTCTACATGCATGTGTATGTGAGGGGAGGAAACACTCTTTCTGTAAAACAAAGACATATTATTTGCAGGGGGGAAATATACCCACACAAATTATTGTATTTTTGCTAGAAACCCTTGCTGTGGTCACTGTCTTTGCAATGTAAATAATCTCAGAAGAAAGGGTGTTGCTGTTACTGGCATTTAATGAGAGGCTTGCGGTTTATACTTTAGCAAACCAAATGTTTAGCCTTGTGTGAGACTGATCACCAGTTGTAAAGATTCAGAAACACAACAATTTACTCTAGGAATAACAGCCAGATTATTGGATACTACTTAGTGATCCCTGCTTTAGTCATTAGAATAGTGGCTGCTCTCCCTTAGATACATAATAAGATGCTATTATGTGTGCTTTCAGGTTGCTCAAGTTGAAAGCATGCTGCTTTTTAAAGACTATTTTTCTCTGAGAGTTCAAGTTATATGAGAAAGTTAGTTCAGGGTGAGGTTAAAACACACTCTGTTTTGATTATAGTTGTGTATTTATAGTTAACAATCCACTCAAAACCATTTAGCATGCAGAATAATAACCAAGCTGGAAAAATGTACAGTGGTAACTACGGCTTACATTTCTCTAGTACATTCCATCTGAAGATCTCAAGGCGCTTTACAGACATTAAGCTGAGTTAGGTAAATATTATTCCCATTTTACAGAAAGGGAAACTGAGTCACACACTGAGGCCAACGTTTTCAAATTTGGGTGCCTAAAATTAAGCACCTAAATCTACATTTAGAAACATAAATATGTAGCCAGATAGTCAGAATCTTTGAACATTTTGGCTTAAGAGATTTGTCCAGGGCTACAGAGGGCATCTGTGACAGAATCAGACCTAGAACTCCGATCTTTTGATACCATGTCTTATGCCTTAATGACTCCCACTTTGTATAATGCATAATATCTGCAGATCTTCCAACTTACAATAAGGTTAGCTCTTTATGAGGCCAAGTTAAACAAGACATGGTAGGGATTAATTCCTCCCAGGAGGCCAACAACTCGAAGGTGGTGAGAGGCTGGGAAACCTGCTTTCACTCCACTTTTCTAAAATAAATAAATAAGAAGCAGAAAATCACATTTCACTTTCGTATAAAAAGCCCTCTAACAAACTTTTTCTAGTTTCTGATAAATAGGTGACCAAAACTCTGGGCCAGATCCTCAGCTGGTGCCAATCGGCTCACATCTCAAGTCTCTCGTCATGAGCCTCTCTCTCTTTCTCTCAGTGGGTTCTTACGCCATTTCTTGTATGGTGTCCAAGATTCCTGCTGCTCCCACAAATAAATAAAAGAACAAGCCATATTTCCATAATGGCTTCTATCCCAAAGGAAGCCAAAGCACTTTGAATGCTAGTGGTGGGTTAACTGTTTGTAATCACCTCTGGGGTTGAATCCGGGAATCAAGTAGGCAGCCCGCACACTGCTTATTGTTTGATGTGAGGAATGGGCCTTTTGGGTAAGGCATGGGCCCGGCCCTCTATTCCTGCAAAATGTGCCATGGGATTTTTAATGTCCTGGCAGAACAAACAGGATCAAATTATGTATGTTTGAAGGAGGAAGGGCTGAATCAATGCTGTGGGGCTTCAGACCTGCAGTTCCAGAGAAAGTAGGTATTTCAACTGGAAGCTTAGACAACTGTGCCATCACCTCCAGCAAGAGCCTGGTACACTCAAACCTCCATTACGAAGTAGCATGATGGACATTCATTTATCAGAATCAATTCAGTGTTCAGACAGTCGAGATGATTCTCAATGCAATTAATACATGTTGGGGACATGACCTCACTTTGGATAACCATAGTTGGGCTAATCAAGATCTGACTGGACTCCCGGAATGACTGGAGAACCCCAGTGAGCCCAGCACAGCCAAAGAGAAGGGGAGAGAAAGTGATGGGGTGAGCTAATTATCTTTTCTCTTTTCTGCTTCCTGTCTGTCTGGGCTGAGTGGCCCGATGCTGCTGCTGGTGCAGGTGGCCAGTCTTGTGTGTGCACTAAGACACACAAGCCCCAAACAGACACCTAGAGACATCCCTCAAATGCTTTCTGAATTGGACAACAATCCTCAGCTCTCACAGTGCTGCTGGGGCTACAATTGCAGGGCTGAAGGGGAGGGAAAGGGAACCTTCTCCCTTCCACCTTCTTTCCTCACCCTACTCTACCATGTCTTTTGGGCTGCAAGAAAGTAAAGCCTTTATTCGCCTCACATCTGTGTCTGTGTCCCTCAGTGGAGCTGGGGGGAGCCGGAGAAGCAAAGATGAGTCCCTGATGAGGAGGAAGAGGAAAGGAAAGTGGCTGAGTGCGACTGATGCCCCATCTCAGTGAGCAGCGGCGGCTCCAGGCACCAGCGCTCCAAGTGCATGCCTGGGGCGGCAAGCCACGGGGGGGTGCCTTGCCGGTCCCTGCAGGGGCGGCAGTCAGGCTGCCTTCGGCGGCATGCCTGCGGGAGGTCCGCCGGTCCCGCGGATTCGGCGGCAATTCGGCGGCGGGTACACCGAAGCTGCGGGACCGGCGGACCTCCCGCAGGCAGGCCGCCAAAGGCCGCCTGCCTGCTGTGCTTGGGGCGACGAAAAAGCTAGAGCCACCCCTGACAGTGAGAATGAAGGGGGTGAGCATGACCCACCTCGGTGTGCCTCTAACTCTGCCTTTTTCATGCCCACCGGAGAAATCAGGAGGGTTTTCATTTTTCCAAGTGATTTATTTATGTTGTTTCCCACAGTTTCTCCTAGCTGGAGAGGGAGGCAGGCTGAACAGTGCCAAGGTTTGGAGTGTCAACACTCTTAGGGAGTAGCTCTGGCTCCCTTAGGCACCCATTCACCCTCCACCTCCACCCCGGGAGCCAACATTGGCCCTAATTATGTTTCTTTTAACTAACCTTTATTGTGACTTGCCTGCTTGGAGGATATTACACCTGCCTGCGTCTGACTGACCTTCCCCAATGTCACCTGGATTTCCTCTGGCACATGTTAAATGGCAATTTGAGAGAAGTAAAAGAACATGCATTTGGCGGCAGGAAAAATGCATTGTTCTGATAAGATGGTGGTGCCCAGTCAGCAAACTGCTGCCTTCCTCAGCTCAGATACTCTGGCCTTCAGCTATTACACTGGTAATCGGCTAAAGAAACAATATCCTTGGTGAGTTGTACACTTTCCCATTAGCACAGCCCTTCAAACTGTACCAGACTAGTACACCCACCACTGCCATTGGCCATGTCCCAAACGGTACAGAGCCCCTTTAATTCTCAGTGCAAGCAGTGGGATGGAACTTGGCACATCTAGCTGATCTGTCACTCCGGGCATTTGTTCTAGGCTCATCACCATGAGCTGAGTACCTCTCAGGCTATGGCCCCACAATGGGGCGAAAGGTGAGAATCAAAAAGCAAATGATATTTAACTCACCAGTCAAAAAAAATGACTGCCAAGGGAGCAAGTCCAGTTTTGTGTGTCTGCACTCTCTCCTCCATGCCCAACAGCTGTGCTGCCCTAGGGGGTCGGACACTATTTAGAAACGTGAGGGAAGAATAAACGAACTCCCGTCCAGCTATGGACAGATGTATAGTGCAGATTTAACAGGAAGAAGGCTCCAAAGCCACAGCAGGATCACACACACTTCACTGAATGGCCTGGCACCCACAGAACAATGGGCACTTTTAGAAACACTCTTCATTAATGAGCACACGTGCAGTTAAGGAGGGTTCCGGTCACCCACCCACATTTTAACCTGTCACTTCCAGACCTTATATTAAAGCCACAGATATCCTATTAATAGAACCATCTGGGGCAGGTTTCCGTTTGGATAGCACTGGCTCTGCGTTCGCTTCCAAGACCAACAATCTGTTGTCCCAGCAAACCAGCCTCTTCACTGTTCCACAAAGCAGCATGGTGGTGCCCTGAAAAGATGACCAATTGGTCAGGAACTTTGACAGCAGGTCAGAGTTGAGAAATCAGAAACAAGGTGCTTATATCTTGGGCTGAGCAAAAAACAGTAATAATCTGAGCTGGTCTACACTGGCAGCATGAGTGTCAAGGTGTCTGCCAAAGGGAACCCAAAGTGTCACAAGTTTAGGTGCAGTGGAATCGGATGCCCATCCACTGAAAACACGTTCTGTGCCCTCAGCCCCAGGTGGAAGGAGAGGGCTAGATCCAATGGGAGATTTCTAGTGTCTTTCCTTCTCCTGGTTCTGGGCAATTGACCCTTCCGGGCTTGTGATGGTTTGCAGGAAGAGGTGGTGAGTTCTTGACTGTCATCACAGTGCAGTGCACGGCTAGGTTGGGGCCAGGTTTACTGAACGTGGGGCTAGAAGCAGAACTTGAACATTTTCAGGTTTACCCAGCCCTGGTTATATAGATGCTTCAAAACCTTGAATGTCACACAGTATGCACCATCCTGAGACAAGACCTCCATGTTTCCTGGTCCCCCGAGGAGCCCCAAACTCTGCCTGATTCATCTGATAGAACAGTTCTCCTGGACCTCTATGGAAGTTAAGAGCCTGACAATCACTGTCCTTATCTGCAGGTTGGCAGCAGCACGTACCCCCATGCTCACAAGCTCCCCATGCTTTCCAGCTGCTCCAACACTCCTGGCCATCTTCACATTCCTTGTCCACACCACACACTCATGAACTCTTTTATTCAATAATAATTGAACTCACAGCAGTGACTCTCTTCTCAGACAGTTTGGGGAGCGGGAGGTTGGAAGCAGGCGGCCATGTAGTGGCCTTTCCCTGAGTGGGTAAATAAAGGAGGAGGAGCGCACAAGGAACCCCGGCCCACCCACACACCCACCCCTAAAAAATGAGAGGACACAATTGCAGTCTCTGTGTTTAGGGGAGTGCAGGGTCTGCTCCCTGCTCCCTGGGGCTCAAACCACTCCAAAGAGCTGGGTGCCTATGGGCAAATGACACTGTAGCTACTTCACTCTGTCCTGGAGAGATGGCCAGGTGCTCTGTGGTGGGGGAACAGGCTGCATCGTGTACTGGGAATGGCAGAGCTTGCATGCTTTCTGTAAGCACACTGCCCTAACCAGGCCAGGACCTTCCCTGCTCAATACAGCCCATAGAGACCAGGCAGAGTTGGGGCTGGTATAGCTAATGCTGCAGTGGAGCAGCAGAGTGATTGTTAGACTATTTGGGAGTTGAATTAGTAGGCTAGATCCTGGAGCTATACTGATTTACACCAGCTGAAGATCTGCAGCAGTATTTTGGAGGGAGATTAATTTTTTTATTTCACATTTTAATCATTGGGATATGAGTTAGGGCTTAGAATGGGCACTGGGAGGAATCAAAATAAGTCATGAAATCTCCTTGCTGCCTTTCATTTGTTAACACGGGAGTTAATACTTAAACGTTCCTCTACTTTCTTATTTCCTTTCCTGGGTCCTTTTGGGTAAAAGTTAATATTTTTAATAAAAATGAGCTTAAGCACAACTTCATTTCTCTTCTGGCAGCTTGTTGCTTTTTGGGGAAATCAACCAAATGGTGAAGCTGTGTGAATTCATGCTGTTGACCACGTGTGTGTGTGTTTGTGTGCATGCGTGGGTTTTTTTAAGCCATAGAAAGGGGTGTTTCCGGCAATTATACCTGATTCCCTGCACTTGCTCAGTACAACACACAATGAGGTTCTTCCATTTTATTTCAATTTCAGGTCGAATCTGCAATCTGATTTCAACCCAAAGGAACATCAGTGGGAGTAAAAGGAAATGTGCACAGCTTGTGTAAGTGTTTTTATGAATTGGACCTCTTGAGATGAGAGTTTCATTACCGCTGAAAAATGAGCCCACCGTGCTGTCGATATTATAAATGAGAATGGCCCATTTGTATTATGAAGACAGAAGCTTATTATTTTTAGCATGTTCGTATAGCATAAGGAAAGTTTAATGTGATAATCAATGTAATTGAAAAACTGAAAGTACAGAAAATTGTAAGAAGCTAATAGGGGTGATAATGGCTACAAATGTAATATTAATGAATGCTCTAAAGGCTGTATATAGTATAGTTATAGGTCCAGATAGAAATACATATACACATAGGATTAATTCCTACAGGGCTTATCCAGCCCTTAGTCAGGCATGACTCCCATTCAGTGTAATTGGAGTTATGCCTGAATAAGGACTGCAGTGAATGGGTCATGCTAAAGATGAGCCTGATCTAGACTCCCAAATATGAACCCTCCAATCTTAAAAATAAATATGCTCCAAATTTGGATCTGCATTTTACTACTACGGTCTCTTTCTAGAATGAGCTGAACTGAAACCCTGAATTTGCGGTGCTTCAAAATCCAGACCTGATCTTGGATCTAAAGTACGTGGTTTAAGCTCATCTCTGCATATTATGGGCTAGATCCTCAGATGATGTAAAGCAACTAAGCTTCATTGAGGTTACTGGCGCTACACCGATTTATACCAAGAGAGGATCTGTCCCTTACATATTATATACCATGAACACAAATTTAAATTGTGTATAAACTATATATAAATATTGTACACAAAAAGCTAACTTTTGGGTGCTTGACTTTACAACCTTAATATTCTTTTAACCTAGTTAGTTTTTATGTGTAATTTCCTAGATTTAAAAAAATGTAAAGTGAACCACCCTCCCAGAAATTCCATCCTATGGCATTGTATTGACACCCACATGGGTCATCAGCACAGACCTCTGCCACTTGAGCTAATGGAGTAATGGATAACTGTAGTAGGTTGTCATCCTCTATTTAGACCAGCCACTAGAGGGAGATGAAACACACATTCTGTAGTCAGTGGGTTTCACAGATATCTGCTGACAAAAGAGGAATGCAAAACCCAGGAATCTTGGATTCAGGTTCTGGACGGAGTATTCTCTAGTGATCACAAACCCTTTTACCCCTGTTCCCTTCTTCCCCTCAACCCTCCACCCTGGTCCTGTCTCTTCCTGAATTCTCCTCTCTGGCTCCTCATCCCAGTGCCTGTCTCTTCCTAGGGGCTCCCTGTGTGAGATCCAGTCTCCTGCCCCTTTCCAGCTCATCTTCCCAGTCCCCACCCCCACTTCTTGTCCCAGTCTTCTTGCTCAGCCAGTTACAGTCTCCTCCACTGCTCCTTGTGCAATCTCAATCTTCCTCACTCAGTTTCTCCTCCCCAACTCCCAATCCCAGTCTCCTTGTCTAGCAAGACCCAGTCTCCCCCGTTCCCCCACCCTTCCATCAGCTCCAAGTCCCAGTCTCCTTCCCAGACTCCTTGTCCCTGCTCCAAAGCATGGAAGTGCTAGAGGTATTCAATTAAATGGTTGTAAGAATTTAAAATGGACAAAACAACTTATTTCCCCCTAATCCTGTTCTTGGAAACAGCTGCACCATTTTTGCTGAAACTTTCCCCGAAAGTTCAGCCCGAGGCAGACAATCAGCATGGACAATTTCAGCCTGAATGGTGAATTTGGCAAAGACATAAGCAACTTAAAATAGGGTTTTATAATAGAAAGTGTTGGGTAATCTTAACTCTGGGTGGTGCTACCAGCTCTGCCTATAAAACACACACACCAACACACATACTGAGTGCCTGATTTTCAGAAGTGCTAATCACTACTGTATTGACTTTCATTGCTCCACTGTTTCTGGAAATCAGACCTTTATTCTATTCCCACTTGCATCAGATTCACACTGAAGTTATTCTATTGACTTCACCAAGGTAAGCAAGACTGAAATCTGACCCAGTGTATATACACTTACACACGTAGACATTCCTAGACATAACCATATATCTTTAGTGAGCCTGTTTGACCATTAATTGAACTCATTTTTTAAAACATGCAGTCTGTTAGTCATAAATTATATTTAAGTATGTTGAAATGATAATTTATTTTGTTCAGGGAAATTATTAAAGTCAAAGTAGCAGCTACAGCTGATACATTGTACATTGCCTGCAATGTTCATATTCACAATGAAATTGCTTACATTATGAAGCAATTATCATGGTTTAAAATGCCAATAACATTTTGAAGGCATAGATGCCTTGGGTTTTCCATTTGCAGAAATATTTCTTTTACTGCACCTACTTGCCTAATAACTTTAACTTTTTAGATACCTTAGGTATTTTACAACCCTCCCATGTGTGATCTTTGTTAAAAAAGAACAACAACAACAAACTCCAGAAAGAATATTTACTCCATTAGAGCACACGTTTACTCCATTGGAGCCATGATTACCTATAGCCATTACTCAGTTACATTTGCTCAAAACATGATGGGTGAGCTCACATTTATAGTCTTTCCCCATATACATTTTTGACAGCAGATCCTCCAGCTGTGAGAGAGTAGATCATCGCATTCTATATCATTGTGAGTTCATCACCTCCTTTACAATCAATTTATACCCTTCAGGAGCAGGATCCACCCCTGCAGTATTACTTCTTCCAAAATGCTACATATATCATTGTCAGAGGCTGTTTCTGTTTTTCCATGGATAGGCTAGTGGAGGGGGTCAGGATGGAGGTAGTTTGAACTCCTTTCTTTTACCTTCTTCAGAAACCCAAGCATCAAATCCTCTGCTGGTGCAGATCAGTTGACTTCAGTGGAGCGGCACCAAATAACACCAGTAGAGAATTTGACTGCAAGCCACAGGCTATCTATTTACTGATCCTGGGCTTGATTCAATAGGCTTAGGATCAGGCCATCTGTGAGGTTCTAAGAACCTCTTGTGTTGTGCTAGAACATCCTCACCTCCCATCAGAGAAAGTGGGAGCTGAAGGTGCCCAGTGCCTTGCAGGAATTAAAGTCCAGGAGCACACGAGTCCTGAGGTCATTCTCCAGACAGTTTCCTCCACAGCTGCATGACTCCGCTAACTCTTTAAAAACAAAAAGTCATTACTACCAGACAACTGCTCAGTAGCCTCTGAAAAAAGATTTGGTGGTCCCAGTCCATCTCCTAGAGAAGTTGCCAGGCCTATCAGGAAATCTAGCACCACAACTGGCACCTTTTTTTAAGCAGTCTCAGCAGGACAAGCCAGGGACCGAATGGGCCATGGAAACTGAAAGAAGCTAATCATTTCAGCTAGTCTTTATACATTAGCATAGAGAAGCTTCCTTTGCTGTGGCCCAGGCTCCTTCTGTTCACTGTATAAATGAGAAAGGACTTCACTTTCCAGAGTTGTGAATTCACTACCTTTCACTGGCATTACATTTACTTCAAAAGCACACTGTGGACCTGATCTGCAAACAGGTAGTCATTGCACATGCAAAAATGCTCATGAAATCTTGTTACTAATTTGAACATTTATAGCTTAGGCATTTGAGTATGCAGGACAGCTAGGTGCATAATTGATAGGTTTACTTTCATATATATATACACATACATACAACCAATATAAAGCATTTATTACTATATTAAGCCACTGAGTGTTTTGATCCTGGGCTACCTCTGCTGAGCCAATAAATATTTCCAAAGGCTTGACTCCCAGTATTTACCTTCATTTTCTGTAACATCTTAAAGGTCATACCAAATTCCTTTTGCAATCCATTTTATAACCAATAACACAAAATGTCCCTTCCCAAACCTCGCTGTCAGCAAACAAATGCCATGAAGCAGAATGATTTTTTTTTTTTTGCACCATTCAGAAGTCCATTAGTTTGGTTTCTGTGGTGTTAGGTAATGAACGTTCCTGCAGCAAGGTCAAATTCCATTTTACATCAAGTAACTATCTCTTTCCTCATGTATGATGCATTAAGCATATTTCTTGCTTGGGGCAAACTGTTTTATTGAAATTGTTTTTCTTTGTTCTTTTGTACTGATTGTCCATAAGGACTATAAAGATTGTCTGCATGACATCTTTTTTTTTTTTTAAATTCAATGCATAATTGTAACAATGGAAATTCATCTGATGCTACATTAATTCCCCCCTAATTATCTTCTCTGAACAGGGAAACTACCTGTTATTATTTACATAACAACATAGGTTTCTCTTAGTCACATGGAATTTTACCTTCAGGGATATACACACAGGGTACATGCAGGGCGATGACAGAAATAATGTGAGGGCATATTGTTCAATCTAAGCTGCAAAGACAAATGGAAGCATGAATAGCAGAAGTGGTAAAGATCTGAAAGCAAGAACTTTACTGAAATAAATTTCTGAGATGGGAACCCACAAAAGAGGTCAACAGCCGTTGCAGATACATCTAGCTGAGTGTTGAGTTGGGTTAATTTGCAAGGGCAATGGATGTCTTTGAAACTGATGAGTGGTTAAGAGAAGACACTAGTCTTTGGGCTGGATCCTCAGCTGGGGTAAATTAGTGTAGCTCCATAGAAGTCCACGGAGCTGTACTGATTAACAGAAGCTGAGGTTTTGGCCCCTTGTGTAAGGAAGATGATGAAATCCTAATAGACTTCCTTTTGTGATGAAAAACAACTGGAAACACAGCTGTCCTAACCCAGGACAAACCCAGATGCTTTTCCATCCCCTGTTACCAATGTGATTTTGATTGACATCCATCGCTACATGGGCACTGTTATGCTGACAGGTACTGGTGACTTCATGGGTCGCTTTAAGATTGCAGGTGAATGCACCCCTCAAATAACATAACTCTGAGGAGAAATTAATCACAAGCCCCACACATAGGACTAAAGGGTTGTGAACCCACCCAGGCGTTTAGACTGAGTAGGCAGAGGGGTTTTGCTGAGTAGTATGTGAGTAGTGCTGAGAGACAGAAGGGAGAACACACAAAAACTGAGAACAGGCAAGAACGGAGGGAGAGACAGAGGCAAAAAGCAAGAAAGCCAAGCTGTAGCCTGTGAACACAGTGACCCTGTGAGTGAGGTTTTGCATCTGGTGTTGGCTAGAGGCTTGGGACTGTAAGCTGAGAAACTGCTCTGTTTGTTCTTGGTTCCTCCTGCGTACGGAGAAGCAGGACTTTGTACATTCCTTGTAAATACACAAGATTCCATCAAAGAACATACCAGACTCCATCAATTTCTACTCCCAGCTGCAACATCCCCAGGGCCCCACACTTTGACTTGTCACTTGGGTCAAAAAAGGGCAACAGGCATAAAGGATTTATAGCAGGATTTCCAAAAGTGCTCAGCGTTGGCCTAATCCCGCTCCCGTTGAAGGCAAGGGGAGTTTTATCATTGACTTCAATGGGAATGGAGTTAGCAACACTGAATGCTTTTGATTATTCCACCTTTAATGTCTGTGTGGTGGAGGTTAAATACAGAGAGTGATAGTAGCTGGGCCACTGTTGGTGACAGTAACAGTCATGTGCAAATTTGAACAAAGATCTGCTATGATTGAAAGTAGTTTGTAACATCTATGAGACAAAAGCTGTATTTACACACACTAAATCCATTAGACTCGGACAGAGTAGCCTGTGTCAGTCGTAACTCATTGCTCTCCTAAAGGAACAAAACTGCTCCTGAATCCAACAATTTCTGATTGCGCAGAAGCTAGGTCAATTCATACATAAGCACATACAAATATTGATGTCTGAGAAAGAGAAAGAGCTATATGATGGCATGGTGTGGTTAATAGGTTTAATCAGCATGGGTTTGGGATGAAGGTATTACACACAAGCAGCATTCAAAATTCATCTAAGCTATACCCCCAAAGTGACATCAGCAGCACAAAAACTCACCAGAACAATCTCATCATTTCTTTGTTGGTTGTTGAACCATTTTCTCATCTTGTCTTATAATTGTGCTTGCCCTTAATTTAAGCTTTTGAGACCCAAAGCTGCCAAATGAGCAGCACCACCATTCCTATTGCTGGACCCACGGGTCAGGCAGGGAATTTCCTCATGCTCTGGTCCCATCATTGAGTTGTGAATCCATGTGAGACCTGCCCCCACAAGTATGGGGCACCTGAGTTGCTCATTCAGGGAGCCTGTCCTTTCTGTGCACTGAAATAGACAGGGGTCCTGTGGAAAAAATGAACAAGGGGGACAAATTAAGATTGCACAGGCAACCTTAATTCTGATATTTCCTAACATTTGAGTGCTTGACTTTGCAAACTTAATAATGTTCTTTTAAGGTAGTTTTGTGTGTGTAATTTCCTAGGTTTAAAAAAAAAATTGAAAAACTAGAAATTCCCTAACATCATATTGACACCCATAGGTTTAACAGCAGGACTGGAGCCTTTAGCTCCACTGCACAGACCTCTGCCACATGAGCTAGCATGGTAACTGATAGCAATAGCAGGTTGTCATCTTCTATGTGGACCAGCACTAGAGGGAGATGGGACACTTTGCCAGATGGTTTCACACATATTTACTGACAGCAAAGGAAGGGTGAGACTCGGGAATCTTGGGTTCCATTTCAGGCTCTGGAAGGTTGTGTGCTCTAGTGGGCATAGACTGTTCTGTCCCTAAGAGTTACCCCTTCTGCCCCATCTCCTCCAACCCATCCCTATCTTAGTCCTATCTCTTTCCCATCCCTGCTTCCTTCTCCCAAAGTCCAATTCTCCTCACCTAGCCAGTAACAGTCTTCACTCCTCAGGCTTATCATCCCAGTCACCGTCTCCCCGGGCTCTTAATCTGATCTCAGTCTTCCCCTCAACCACTAGCTCCCTGTTCTGGTCGCCTTGTCTAACTGGTCCCAATCTTCCTCCAACTCCCAGTCCTAGTTTCCTTCTCTCCCCCACTCCCACAAACCTCCACTGTCCTTGTCCCAATCTACTCTCCCTGCAGGTCCAACTCTTGTCCCCTTGTATTTGAATCACACAGCTTCCTCCTCCACATTGCCTGGGCCCAGCAGGGGGCGGTCACTGAGAGCACAGGAAAGATAGTGTCCCTGTTCTCAGTTCAAACACCCAGACCTGGCATGGCCCGCAGCAGACCAGAGCTGCAATTGTAGGGAAAATCCTTCTTAGCCCTGGCCTGGAGCATTCTCAGAGTACATGGAATCTTTGGGAATTTTAGCTGATAAAGTCTACTGAGCATGTGTGAACCGTGTTTTTCAAAGGCTTATAGCTGGGCCAGATAAAGGCTGATTTTCACAGGGATGGCAAAGGGCACACCCCCGGCACATGTCAAGTTCCTGCTCCAAAGTACAATGGGAGGAGAGGGGGCTGTTTAAAGGAAAGATTGCCAGGATTGTTTTTAATGTGGGCAAAACAACATATTTCCCCCTAGTCTCATTCTCAGCAACGGTCAAACCATTTTGGCTGAAGTTTTCCAAAAATCCTGAGGCAGAAAAACTGGCATGAAACATTTCAGCCCAAACAGTTAAAATTTGACAAAGTTATAAGCAACAGAAAATTGGGTGTTACAATGGTAAGTGTCAGGCAATCTTTATAATATGCATTACCAGTCCTGCCTATACTACTTAGTATCTATCAGTATTTAGGGCTTCATGTTCCAAGTGCTTAACTAACATAAGTAATTATTGCTCACGACATTATTATTATTCTTTATTTTTGCATTGTGGTTGTGCTTAGGAGCCTCAGCCCTAGACCTGGACCCTATCGTGCTAGGCGCTGTACAAACACAGAACAAAATGATGGTCCCTGTCATAAAGTGCTTACAACCTAGGTCCCTGTGAGGTAAGTATTATTATCCCCATTTTACAGATGGAAAAACCAAGGAGAAGAAAAGAGTTTAAGTGATTTGCTCAAGGACACAGAGCCCGTCCCTATTAATCTCCTGATAAATCTTTCATCCCCAGCACAAGGCATTGTTAGGGCTATGGTCTTATCCTACAACAAAAACTAAGATATGCTCATCCTCACAGTTTAGTCTAGTGGGATATTTGCTCACACTGAATAAG
Organism: Emys orbicularis; assembly: GCF_028017835.1. Lineage (NCBI taxonomy): Eukaryota > Metazoa > Chordata > Testudines > Emydidae > Emys > Emys orbicularis. The sequence goes on along the minus strand of NC_088691.1, from coordinate 95,808,060 downwards.
GGGAAAATCATTAACTTTGCCTTTTGATATATGTTTTTAATTCCTTTGTTCATAATGAATTCCTTGGTGGGCTGCGGGGGTGAAATATGTTATACTGTAGGAATTTCCTTGCAATTTAGCATTAATTAATGTCCACTTCTTACCTAGTGTTAACAATAACATGCCTGATCTTTCAGAAACCATTGTGGGAAACTCTTTTCTTTTATTCTTTTTGAGCTGCTGAGTTGTCGAAAGTACAATTCAATTTGCATTTTAGATTTTTAGTCAAAATTGTGTCTTGAGGGTTTTGAAGCGTTGGCAGACATTAAACATAGTGTCCTTGTCCTGCTGTACTCTGTATAATTGAGATTCCAGTTCTGGTCTTTTCATGTTTGCAAGTCTACATAGGAAAGAACACCTCATTTCCAGAGAGACAATGATAAACTTTGTGTTAGAACAACAGGTCTGTCAATCCCCATTCGTCTGATTCCAGTTAGAGTCTTAGTTAAACGCACCATGTCACTTGCCAACATTTATACTTCTGTTTTCCCTGCTCACCATCGGAGGGAATTCTATTCCTAAGGCAGCTTTTGAAAGTCAACATCTGTCAGGTGTTTTTCTGCATCTGTCCATTGCAATAAGAACTTACTGCAAGTTTTATGGCTCTAACATCCTCTGGAGAATTAGATATGCTGTTTAGCAAAACTGGCTACCGGGTACTAAGGATAGTGCATTCACATTCAAGTCACTCTGTACTGTGCATTAAGAGGCTCACCTTGACTTCATCAATCAGGAAAAACCCATTTCTTTAAAGCCTAGTGGGAATGGCCTTAGTGGTCTACGTTGCAGGTTTGCTATATGTCCAGGGCCTCCATATATGGCTACAATTTCTAGCAGAACTTATCCAGTCCTCTTTGTGAGAAAGGAGAGGTTAGAACAAGGATTGGAAGCCAGGAACTCCTGAGGTGCAGGCCTGGGAGGCAGTTGATTAAAGGTAGAAATGGGCATTTTATGAAAATTGCACACTACTCTGTGTATTTAACAACCCCATATGCCATGGGTCACCAGCTAGGGTTGAAACCAGGACCTTCAGCAACAAAGCACAGATCTCTACCATGAGAGCTAAAGGAGTAGCTCCATTAGCCGGCAGCAGGTTATTTTCCTCTATGTGGACTAAAGGCAGACACAAAACACCCTTTGCAAGTGTGGTACATGTATACCAGACAAAGGGAGTTCCATGAAATTAATTAATAGGTAAAAGTACACAGGGATTAAAGCAAGAGCTCCTGCCCCTTCTCTGAGCACCTTTAAATGTTGTGCAGTGCCCAGTCCACCCGGCTACTTCTTTTAACATCAGTCTCCTCCTTATGGGTTTTGATGGATGAGCCTGGGTTCATCTGGATCCTGTCTCCAGCTCAGCAGGCTGTAACTTCCTTATTCTCTTCCCAGGTACATTTACATGGCAGTGCCTCCACCCCCTCACTCCTTCCTGACAGGATCACCAGGGCAGCTGAGAAGGATAATTCTAATCACAGGGTAACTCTGAGTTACTTGCCAGATAGTTGGTGATTTCCAAGGAATAACACAAGCACACCAGGTGCCAGCTCATGCCAATGCCCCTTGGCCTCACTGAACACTGACAAATGCGTAGCTGGAAATCAGTCTGACTCACCGGTATGTTAGCATTGTTAAAATATATATTTAGTTGATAAAAATGTGTTTAGTCATGATGAAAGGCTTGTAGGATGCTGTATGTATTGATCTCAATTATAACATCTGTGTTTAGTCATGATGAAAGGCTTGTAGGATGCTGTATGTATTGATCTCAATTATAACATCTGTAGCCTATGGTATATTGAGTGTTTGCACTGTAAACCTCTAATTCTGTAACTCACCAAACAGGAAAGCAGCATTAATTAGTGTAAAGTACTGGGCCTGCACACAAGAAGAAGGCCCATTGAATCCAAATGAGCCATTGTGAAACATCAAACGACAAAGACAAAGGGATCCGCAAGCTGCATGACTTGGGTTAGCCCTAAAGGATATATAGAGTTTGCATATTACAGCAGCTACTATTACCTTTTGGAACCTAAGACTGTATCTCAATTGTGTGTGTATGTTTACCTTCTTTAACCTTGTAAATAACTATATTTTTGTTCTTTTTCTTAGTTAATAAACCTTTAGTTAGTTTATTATAGGACTGGCTACAATTGTTGTCTTTGGTGAGAGATCGAGGGTGCACTTTACCTGGGGTAAGTGACTGGTCCTTTGGGACTGGGAGTAACCTGAATATTGATGTGATTTTTGGTGTAAGGGACCTTCTGTCACAAGGGCAGGCTTGCCTGGGTGGTGAGACAGACTGGAGTACCCAAAGGGACTGTCTGTGACTCCATGTTAAGGCTGTTATAGTGTTTGAGGAGTTCACACTTGGTACTCAGTTGGTGAAATCTAATTATACAACACACAACCAACTTGGCATATGCACCCTGCTTCTTGACAGTCTGCCCTGAGGTTGGCACTCATGGTCGTGAGCCACTCCAAACAGCTTGACAATAGTCAACAGAGTAATTGCATTAAACAGGAAGTAAATATGACATAGCAGGGTAAACCAATACTTTCAAGGTTACTGATGCCCTCCCCACACCAATGATAATTATGAATTTCCCCAAAACTCCTAGTCATGTGACTGAATGCAGCAGGAATAAAATTTAGTGTCCTGTTGGTACGTGTACGCTGTGGGGGCCCTTGACAACGTAAGAAAGCTATATCTTCTGTAGAAGCAATAAGCAATTTGGCTGACGTGGTTCAATACAGCCCCAAAGACTCTCACATGGGATAAGATGGTAAGTCCCTCCACCAGGTTTAATAGATTGTAGGTAATAAAATCCCCAAATCCTTACCCCGTGGCTTGAGGACACAGTTGGGGGAATAAAGGTCTCGCAAATAATCCCCCTGACTGACTAACTAAAAGATGGTGCACTCAAAACTCCACAAATGATCCTCCGGCTCAGAGCTGAATTCAGACTCCTCAGCAGCTGCAGTTGGCAGGCATCCTCTTCATACACGTCAGATGACTTTTTTTGAGATGACTCCTCACCATAAAGGGATGCAGGGATCAGGTACTAATTATAATAACTATCCTAAAATGTCCTAACTCCTAATCTCCTACCTTAGTGCTCAGATACAATCACAACTGATGGGCACGGCAACCCTAAACTAGCAGCAAGAGTAGTTAGCTGCCATGTGGTAACTGATTTATTGGGGAGATGAAGGGCTAACTCAGCCTGACCGGGGAGGGTATTTGCCCAACAAAATTCTATGAACTGTGAGTCACCTTGAACAGGGAAAGGAACACGTTTAGGGATATTGCTTCCACGTATCGAGAGACAAGTTCTCAGGGGGAACCCTGCATACAGGCCTGGGACTCACAAACTCACCAACAGCGGGTGCTACCCTTTCAGGGTACATCTATATTGCTAAAAAACCCTGCAACAGTGAGTCTCAGAGCCCAGATCAACTGACTCTGGCTCGTGCTACGGGACTAAAAATTACAGTGTAGACAGTCCCACTCAGGCTCTGAGATCCTCCCCACTTGCCAAGCCCCAGATCCCAGGCTCCAGCCCGAGCGGGATCATCTACATTGCTATTTTAAGTCCCATAGCATGAGCCCCACGAGCCTGAGGCAGTTGACCTGGGCTCTGAGACTCCCTTCTGCAGGTATTTTTTTGCCATGTAGACGTTCTCAGTGGCTGGCTCCAGACACCCCCCCAAATGGCTTCTCTCCTTTGACAATGCTCCCAGGGTTGAGCATCTCACTGAGGATCTTCCTTATTCATTAGGCTAGTGCTACTTTCCCAGGCTTTTTCCTATCAGTCATTTGAATTCTTACCCCCCTTTCTCTCAGACACTGGCTGCTCCTCCTCTGAGCATGCATGCTGGTGGCCATCAGGTGCACCTAACTCCCCTAAGCTAGCAGAGGCCGTATCACTCAAACTAGTGTCTCTCCTCTGTCCCTATCAGTTGCCTAGCAACTGGACTCTGAGTCTGCCTTTGCCAACCCCCCCTGCTTCTTTCAGGGACAGCATGCCTCTCCCTGAGTTACCTGCAGACACATCCAGGACCCAGGGTAAGCTCCACAGGGGTAACAGCTGTATGAAATCTGAATGATATTACACTGCATTGTTCGAGAAACAGTATGCGACCATGTCATTAAAACTGTATTTTAATACACATGCACAAGGGACTAGAGCTACAATTGTGTGCCACCGTAACTTTGGCATTCCCTGAATTTTGAGTTCTCAGTTATGCAAATTTAATAGGCTCGGGGTATAGATTTTTAGATAGAATTTCCTCGTTTGTTTGTTAAAGACAGAAAATTCAATGTTTGGTGTTACCAGTAAGTCATACTGGATTACCATAATGATCTCCCTTCTGGCCTTAAAATCTATGAAATCACTAGAATGCCTGATGTGATGAAGTGGGAATTTTCTTAACATTTTGTATGAGTACTGTGTGTGCCTCAGTTTCCCCTATGTTATGCATGTTTACCTCAGTGGAGGAAAAGTGGTTTAATATTTGTAGGTTTCAGAGTAGCAGCCGTGTTAGTCTGTATCCGCAAAAATAACAGGAGTACTTGTGGCACCTTAGAGACTAACAAATTTATTAGAGCATAAGCTTTCGTGGGCTACAACCCACATCCGAAGAAGTGGGTTGTAGCCCACGAAAGCTTATGCTCTAATAAATTTGTTAGTCTCTAAGGTGCCACAAGTACTCCTGTTATTTTTGTTAATATTTGTAGAAACATGTTGGACTGTTGCTTGGCTGCCTGGGCCAGGACAATGGCCGGGTACTTTGTCACCTAGCAACTGATGACTGGGGGGGGGCTAACCTCTGCAAGAAGCCAGCCGGCTTCCATGAGTTGGAGAACAGAGTTGAGGTGGAGGCCAGGTGACTGGTTTGCCCGGGAAAGACAACAAAGGAAGGAGGAGGGGCAAATGGGTGTGACTTGGGATGGGGCTGTTGGAAGCTGGAGTTTGAGTCTCGGGGGGAGAGAGAGGGCTCTGAGCTCTGGGTCTGACCAAGATGGACTTAGCTGTCACTTTCTGGTTCCTGTAGTAAAAAAGAACTTTCCTACACTGTGTTCCAGACAACTAATAAACCTTTCTATTTTACAATGCTGGCTGAGAGTCACTGCTGACTGTGGAAGTTGGGGGTGCATGACTCCCCTTTGGGTGTCCCATTCAGTTGGACTCACTGTGGGACGCTCATAGCATGGAACAGGGGTTCTGAAAGCTCCAAGGTCCATCCCAGGAGGCGCTGAAGCCAAGGAGGCTTATCCTAGTGAAAGTGTGCCCTGGGGGAGTGTCACACTGAAGGGGGTCCTGCCTGGGTTTGATTCAGAGCTGTTCCAAAGCCCTGAGCCTGTGCACCTGTGATAGCCCATAACAGTGGCTTTCAACCTGGGGTCTGCGGACCCCTAGGGGTCTGCAGACAATGGCCAAGGAGTCCGCGAAAGGTTGTCATTTCCATAGAACAGTGATTTTCAGTCTGTGGTCCACGAACCCATGGGGATCCTCAGACTATGTCTAAGATTTCCAAATGGGTCCGCACCTCCATTTTCCATGCAATATATGAAATCCACAGGAAGGAACCTCTCTCCTGCACTCCTTTGAATCAGGCCAGAGTTTACCACACCAGATGTTCAGAGACTGAGGCAAGGCCCGGGGTACCATACAAAATGCACATTCAGTAACGCAGGTCCTTGTGCTGTGCACACTTTAATGAATTGGAAAGATTCATACACTATAAAGCATGTATGTCCTGGTGCACGCTTACGAGCTGTTCAGAGAATTAGCTAAGGCTCCAGCCTCACTTCCAAGGGCAATGAAGTCTGCCTTCACGCTGCATGTTGCTTAATACTGCACGCTGCCCAGCCCCATCCGCAAAGTGCAGGTTCAAAGGCTCATAGCGTGCACAAATCAAAGCTGAATACTGAACTGAACCAGAACACTCTTAGTTCTTCTTCCTCAATGAGGACTATCTCCCTGCCAAGCTTCAACTTAATACCCTGAGACGCTTCCAGATAGATCTTTTCAACACTCACAAAGGTCACAGGATATTTTTGTTATAATGAGTAAAATCTATTTGCTCCACTCTCTGCATTCAAAAATGGCTCAACTGTTTTGGCTCAAACTCTCCAGGAAAAAAATATCACCTTCAATCAGAGACTGACCCTGGAAAGCAACAGCTTACAAGGTCAACACTGGAAAGTTATGAGTAGGTAAAGACAGGGTCTGAGGGTGGAAATACTTTGCCAACCTTAAGTACAGTTTCTCCTAGAGTTCTACAATAAAGATCTGCTGAGAAACACGCAGTGCCTTGTTCTTTGAGGTCTGCTCCCCTGAAGGGTTGACAGGTGGTCAAAGTCTTCCTTTCACTCATTCAAACTAACACACAGATGGAAATTAAAGGTGAAACTCACTGCTGCATCTCTCATTTGGTTGCTAGTTTTCTGCTGGCATCTGTTTCTCTTGAGAGTGGAGCAAGGAGATTCAGCTTTAACCCTGCTATCAAGCAGGCCACCCCGCTGACTCTTCTCAGCTTTTAACATTCAAATTCACTCTGTTTCCAGAAAGAATGGGGGGAGTGGCTCCCACGGTGAATCCTGCTCCAGTCTATGTTAGTTAAGTTACTCATGTCAATTTCTTCCAATGTCAAAATTGAAAATCTACATGCATTTCTAGCAAGTAAAATGTGAATGATGAAGAGAAACATGAATAACTAATGCCATCTGCCTGAAGGGTGTATCTCCCCACAATGTGCTTGTGTAATTCTCATTAGTGCTAATGAGAGCTAACCATATTCATCAAAGGCAGAGTGAGCCCTTAAGTTAGTAGTATACCCTATGGATTATAAATGGGCTTTGCAGAACAAAAAATAAACATATTTTATACCTTCCTCTTTGTTACACCCATTAGCAATAACAGCACTGCTTAATATAATAATTTTTATCCAAAGCTTCCTTGCAACTGTCTAAAGTGAATTTGTATTAGCAAGTTTATACAAAGTTATTAATTGTTATAACACCTAATGAATTCTGCTATCAAAGATGTCTTTTTTAATAAAGATAATATATGTCAATGGAGCTGACACTGTTTATACTGGAGCAATTTTTGATTGAGTCCAGAGTAAATGTTCTATAATAAATTTTGTAACTGCTGTCAGTCTCAGTCTTAATAGCATGAATAGTCACTTAGCTTGCTAAGCACTGGATCTAATTCAATGGCTTGTGGTTTTTGGCATCATGCGCAAGTGTTCTCCAACCTTTCCTGTCTTTTGTTAATCTGCCTGTGACTAATTCACAAGTCTTTTTATATTGTTAGAGGGGCCTCTGCTAGTGCCTTCCCTGACCCCTACTGCTCACCTTTTTATGATTGATGCTACCTATTTTCACTGTGAAACGTGATCAACATACTCCAGTTTACCCTGCTGGATTACTGAATTTCTTGAGAAACAGCAGTTTTTCCATAGGTGGCATTAGCACATTGGTCTTATAGCGGCTGTAGGATTTTTTTTCTTTAAACCCGCAGAACAGATGCCATCTCTTTTCAAAAGGCTCCAGATCAGACATCCTTTCTGGCTTTCACAGCCAGGTTGCTGTAGCTCTGGGCCAAATTACAGTCTAGAGATAAGCTTTGTAATATTGTGAATAAACTAGTATTGCCAATTCATTCATTACCAATGATGTCACTCTTTGCTGAGCCATTGCCAGGCAGATGTAGATCTTCTAAACATGATCACAGCCTACTGTTTTATCAAGAAACCTATAGGCCTGGGAGTATGAGCTCACATCTGTGATCCTTGCTTGTTGTGGTGATGACTTTTCCCCCGGGCTGTTTCTGACATGTCCACAGCTATTTCCAGAGCAAAGTCTAAATACTGTCTTCTGTAATTGAGATCATAGTAAGTATATGCGATACTCAGGTCAGCAACTGGATTTTTTTAAATATCTATTCTTTATTGATGTTAGTCCTTGCAAAGAAATTCCCATATATAGGAAGGAGATCAATGTTGGCACGAATTAGTTAATGTGTGTGGCAACCTCAGAAGATTACTGAGAAGTACTAAATATTAACAAGAGCTGTGCATCTAATATGTGCAATGCAAACTCTAACGAAAATGTGTGAGGGCAGTGGGAAGGCTATAGTGCTGTATATGTGTAGCTCAGAGTCACCGTCCTTCCTTGCAACCTTATAGTCTCCGCTTTATTGTTCCTCTCTCTTGTTGATTTAAATGTACGTGCTCACTGGCTTACAGGTCTGATCCTGCAAGGTGCTGAATGCTTCATGAGCTAAGTAGCAGTTATGAGTGCTCAGAACCTTGCTGTATCAGGCACTTAATATTTTCAGAGCAACTGGTTGAACTCTAATGTACATCACTCATTTATCGAATCACATATCTTTGGGGAGAACACATTGAGCCAAACATGTTTTTGTCAAATTAATGTTAGAGGAAGTTACTGTACATTATCCTGCATGACTGTAGTAATTGACTTTACATTGAGCTAAAAAGCTAGGTGTTTAAGTAAAAGCCATTTAAAATCCCCAGATGGCTTTAATTACACCTCCATTGCAATATAGGGTGAAAAATCAAATGGAGAAATCAACAACATAGAAAAAGATATAGTTAGTGAGAGGTTCAGTCAGAAAAAAAGTCTCTTGATTTCCAAACCTACTATATATGATATTTGTTTCTGGTTTTCCTGTATAATAAAATACAGTTGTAAATTATGTAAAAAGCATTAAATTAAAAAGAGAAAGCTCTTAAACCTACAAATACAGGGAACCATTCTTTCCATAGTTATATTGATGTAAATCTGGAAACCCTCCCCCCCTTCCCACAAATCAATCTGGAAAAGTTTGTTCCTCTCTACAAGCAGCAGAAGTCTTCCTTTGAGTTTCAGCAAAATGTTCACAGTCCCCAGGATGTTTTTCCTTTAACTCTCATTTCATTTCCATGACTAAACAGGAATTTCACATGGTGTCATTACAAAAGGTTTATACAGCTCTGAACATGTTGCATTTCTGCAGAAAACAAACAGCAACTCAAAATACTATGTATTGTTAAATTGCTTTAGACTCAAAATCTGAATGCAAATGATCTATCTGATCCCTCCAAGTTTCAGCCCTAGGCAACTGGAGATGGTGAGGTTTCAAAACCTAGAATAATCGAGGTGGGACAGTGGAAACAACGAAGAGACTCTTAGCTCTAGTCATAATCCTGGCTGTTGCAATAATAGAGTACAAAACACTGCCAGAATTCACTACCACATCAAATGTATTCCCATGAATTAGTTAGCAAATCTAACTGAATGTTAATTTTGCTATTGAAGATAAGTAACAATTGAGTTTATGCTGAAAAATTGATTTTAAATATAAAAAGTCATATTCTTTCCATCCCTCTGAGTTTGCCTGAGGTCATTTATAATGCCTCCTTTACAATGCAGTTTTAAGCTTTTCTCTTACAATCAGTTTGGTCTGACAAGTTGAACTTGCCATCTTCCAAAGGTTTACATAAGCAATACACTGGCGGTGGGAGGGATTTTGAACACTTTAGGTTTTGTCTTTTTTAAAAATCAAAACTGCATTTTCCAAGAGCGTCATGGAAAGCAAGAGGTCCATAGAACAGGGCAGCAGGGCCCTTCAGCTGGGATATTCTGACAGATATTTAGAAACCTAAATAAAGCTGCTGAGATTCTGCTGAGTCAATGTGGTAAGTGTGCCTTGTTGACGCCCTCTGGGGCACAAAGGAGATGGGAGTAGCTCTACAGACAGGACACTAGGGAGACAGAACAGAGGAGGTCATGCAGGGAAATCTCCAAGGACCGATGACCTTAGGCTGAGATTTATGTTGAATTATTGTTTATGAGTTACCAATAAAGCCAAGCCCCAGATTTGGACACTCGGGGTCTGTGTACTCTGTTGAGGATGGAGCAGTATCATTACCCATTCAAAGTACAACATGCTGTTGTAGTGATGGTCTTGTCTTGCAAGCCTCTGTGTGCAAACTTTCCATGGCAACCAGGAGTCCTGGTTTCCATTGGAAATGAAAGTAACTAGTGGAAAGGACAATTCATATCAGCTTTCCACACAGCCTAGGCATTACCTCCAGATAATGCTGATGACAGTGCACATTTCTGTTGTAGGTCCCTGCCTCGTTGAATCTGGTGCTTCATATATGACAGCTGGCCAGAATACAGAAAAACAATTGCAAGTTTTCAGCTGAAATTTCCTCTCTCTCCACACAACTCTGGAAGCTGCTTTTCTTTCTGAGCCTGTTTTGTGTACCAAGTCAGCAGCCAAGCGTGGCACCCACAGTGGGAGGCTTTGCTGGCTTCTTTAGAGTTCTGGCTGGCTTTATGGTTGGAATGCCAATCTCCTTTTCAGTCCTTGAAGCATCTAGTGGTACAATGTGTATTTTTTCCAATACACATCATGATGCAATATCACAGCAAGCGATGGAATGCTGCAGACTCAAGCCATTGCTGAATCTACCCCTGGAGATGATGGCCATGGTTGTCCACGAAGTAAAATTTAAAGATGTCCAACAATTGGATAAGGAGCCTTTCCACTCTAGTTGACTGGTTTAAAAGAGGCGATGAGTGGCCCATTCTCTCTGAGGTTTCCTCAGGTCTGGAACACTCACCCCAAGCCCAAACTAAGCCCTAGTTTGCTGGCCTTCGAAGCGCACAAGCCACATCTGTTTGCATGGGCTGCAGCATACAGTGGGGTAAGGAGCTGTATGGGGGGGGAGGAGAGTGGTATGTTTTGTAGGGAGCTGAGAGTTCTGCTTACTGTCAGGGGAAGCTGCTATTTACTAGGAGTTTTGTTCTTGTAGCTTGTGTCAGGGATGCCGGGGGCCTTGGCTAGGTAATCCTTTTTATTCTTGTATAAATCCAAATAAATAGCAAATAAATAACAGTTGCAATCCTACACGAGCTGGTAGTGGCTTAAAGTCATTAGCTGGCAGCTTGTTTGTTGGCCTACGTGCAAACTGATTAGGTGACCTCAGTCCAGTGGCAGACAGATGTTCAAGTTCCAAAAATCCACCATTGCAAATGATACCCCCAACAGCAGTCTCAGCAGAGATGTCACCTACTGAACAGGCCCAAAGACTGAGATACCTTTTCTCACACAGAGGAAGTCATCCTAGAACATGGTAAGAAGGGACACAAAAAGAAGGCTGAAAAAAGCCGCATGCACTTCTACTGTTACTGTGACTAAACAGCGAAATTCAGGGTATGTCTACACCCAGCCGCTAGTTCGGCGGCTGGGAATCGAAGTTCCGGGTTCGATTTATCGCGTCTGGTGTGGACGTGATATATCGATCCCGGAAGCGCTCGCCGTCGACTGCGGTACTCCAGCTCGGCGAGAGGAGTACCGCGGAGTCGACGGGGAGCCTGCCTGCCGCGTGTGGACCGCGTCTGAACCGCGGTAAGTTCGAACTAAGGTATGTCGACTTCAGCTACGTTATTCACGTAGCTGAAGTTGCGTACCTTATTCGAAGTTGGGGGTTAGTGTAGACCAGGCCTCAGTCTCCAGTGCAGTGCATCTGAAACCTTTCACAAGCACTTTCAGGAAGACTATAACTAGGCCTAGACACAAAAAGAAGAAACATTCAGTCAAATCAATAGTTCACTAGGCTGTTACGTTCTGTCATGCCTCATGGAACAAGGCTTCCCCAAGTAGTTTTTTTGGGGCAGAAAGGTTCGACGTTTCAGAGGTATAATTACATTACATTTATTTTAAATAGAATTGTTAAAGCCAGAGGAGTAGAGCCCAAACTGTGTGGTGCGTGTGTACCTTGTGAGCTGCAATTCTGACGCAGGATATTTCCTTCAATTTACTTGCTTTTGTTGGTGCAAACTGCACTCCTGAGGATTTTCTGTAGCTTCTTTAGTTGTTTAACCATTTATGATTATTAGCGTCCATTTCAGCGAGAGTGTTCCAGACCATAACGAGCACAGCCCACTTTGTATTCTGAAACTGTTGCCTTAGCTGCACTGCCCAGCATTCTGAGTACTTCTGCGCTACAGTTCATGCTCTGCATTATAGAAACCTTAATGGTAAATTAAATGCTCTATAGTTGAGGATATCTGAGCCATTATCTTGCCTTTCTCGGTTTCCTTTTTTTTTGCTAAGATGACACTCTTTAACTCTCCAAGATGTTTATTTGAAAAAATTAATTTGTGCAAGAGCAAGACTCCTGCATATAAAAAGCAAAATATACTCGACTCCCATTATAACCCCATCTGGCAGAGCGAAACATTTTTTGAGCAGTATAAAAATGCAATCTGTTAACAAGGAGGAGGATTGTAATAGGCGGTGGTTAATGTATTAGGCACCAAGATAAAATAGCTTTCTTTGTCTCAGACAGAACGTTTTAATAGCTAGCTTTGTAATGACAGAGGAGCGTCTCTATCAGGAAGGAAAATAGGCTTAAAGAGATACAGTTAGACAGCCAGTCCCTCTTTTTTTAAAATGATGTGAGGTGTATTTTAAGAGGAGGCTTCTGGCCAATGAAGACGCTGTTAATACAATTTTCTCTTGGTTATTTTTCCACACTATTTTGCATCATATGGGAGATTTACAAAATCCCCATTTCACATGTTTACAGATTGCCTCTTTAACATTTTGCTGGAAGTTCAGACTTCACTTTTCCCTCTGGTGCCATAAAAATTCATACCTTTGCCCACCAACTGTATCCTTTTTTTCAAATCAATGCCTGAAATACAAGAGCAGCATATTTTATTACACTGGGTTCTGCCTCCATTACACAGCTCTTGGTCTCTGCTGCAACAACTTGTTCAAATATAATGTTATCAGATTAGCATAATCAAAGAGGAAATAGCCCATAACATATAGGTAAAGATACAGTGGTACGATCAGATGCAACACACCTGTTTTTTCCGGCACATAAGAAGAGATCAGATAGATAGTCACCATGGCAAAGACAGATAAGAAAATGCCTTAAGGTAAAGGGAAGAAAATAGGAAACTATTTCCTACCCCCAATTTTAGTAGTATGCTCAGTGTTCTAAAATACCCTCCACACTTATTTTTTTCAGCACACTATACTGCCTGCCTATGACACTTATGACTGCAATTACCATGAATGTTACTTAATAACATTTTGTATTTCTACAGTGCCTTTCATCCCAAATCATTTCACCACTATAGACATAAAACACCCCTGAGGTGTAGCTGCCTCTGGAGTGCAGAACAAAAGAACATAAGAACAGCCATACTGGGTCAGACCAATGGTCCATTTAGCCCAGTTTCCTGTCTTCCAACAGTGGCCAGTGCCAGATGTTTCAGAGAGAATAAACAGAACAGGGCAATTATTGAGTGACCCATTCCCTGTCCATCCCAGTCCCAGCTTCTGGCAATCAAAGATTTAGGGACACCCAAAGCATGGGATTGCGTTCCTCCAATTCTAATATATCTTTTTTGAGATAGGGTGACCAGAACTGCATGCAGTATTCAAAATGTGGATGTACAATGAACTTATATAGTGGCATTATGATGTTTTCTGACTTATTATCTATCCCTTCCCTAATGGTTCCTAACATTCTATTAGCTTTTTTGACTGCTGCTGCACATTGAGCAGATGTTTGCAGAGACCTATCCACGATGACTCCAAGATCTCTTTCTTGAATGGTATCAGCTAATTTAGACCTCATAGTTTTGTATGGATACTTGGGATTATGTTTTCCAATGTGCATTACTTTGCACATTGTGACAACCAATCAGTGAGCAGCAGTGGTGGGAGAATGCAAATTTCTGCTCAGGACAAATTTATGAAAAATGCAATTGGGATCTTTAATGTCCAACCAGGACTTCAGTTTTGAATGTTTTATGCAAAAGACAACCCTCTCTCTTACCAATGTTTTATGCAAAAGACAACCCTCTCTCCTACCATGGTTCTCAGTTTATCTACCTTGGAAGAAGGAAGGTTGAGTAACCCCTGATGAGATCTGAACGTGAAGCCCCAGAGAGCTTGGAAGTTTCTAAACAAGATGCTTGCACCACTATAGTCCTAATCCTGCAAAGACTTATGCATGTGCTTCATTTCAGACATGTGAGTAGTCCCATTGATGCAACAGTAAGTGTGTTCATAAGTCTTAGAAGGATTATGGCCTAAATCACACCCCAGAATATTTATGCGTGTATCTATATGCATGTGTGTGTGTAACTCTCTCTATATACACATAATACACACATACACATAAACACATATGTTGTAATTGTTGGGAAGAATAATATAACTAAACTCCTTTTGAGATTTTGAACAAGACTGTTAAGAATTTCTGAGAATTAATGTGCTAAAAGTTATTCTGAATAGGATCTGATCCCCAAAGCCTCGCTCAATAATAAGTAGTCCCATTATGGTCAAAGTGAGTGCAGTTGCGCATTTTGTACAAAGGAATACTGGGAGTCTGTGAGGCATTTGGGCTACAAATGATTCCAACTCTCCTCTTCTAGGTTGTTCCTGAAAAAGGTTGGAATTTCATCACTGGTGGTTGGAATTTCATCACAGATTTTCGTTTAAGCAAGAAATTTAGAGAATCCTCTGGGTCCATTTGTAGAAAACATTATAAGGACACTTTGGAAATGAAAAGCATCTGTTCTGAGATGGCTATAAAATGCTCTACAATTAGCTCAAGATTTGCTTCCCTGTGATTACAATCCAGACCCTCCAGGAACAATCACAGGCAAATAGAAAATCTAATGGCTAGAAAGAGCTGACAAGAGTCTAGAGCTGTGATCAACATCCAACATGTTTTGCTCTGTGAATAGTCACAAAATCATGCTTAGGCAAAATGTCATTACTCTCGCTGACAAGTTCTACCTTTGCAGGGGGACCAGCCAAATTCTGTCCCTGGCCAAAACTGAATGTTATAATTTTGATATCATTGCAGAGAAAGTTTGGCACCTAGCAATGTGGGACTAGTTGCCTGGAAAGCCACCGTGCAGGGCCCAGATATGTTAGACTTGAGTACTGTGAAACCGCTAACATAATATACATAAAACAAAGAATCCCAGCTTGATCATGACTACAGCTTTATCTATAGACACTGCAGTAAAGTCTGCAGAGTTTGCAGATGAGACTAGTGCACAGTTGTGTGTGAAAATTGCTCCTCCCTGTGCCAGATGGTGGAGTTGCACCCCAGGGCTATTCACTCTTGGGGAGGGGAGGGATATTGGCATGTTTACCTTCCTCAAGGGTTCCACTAGGAGAGGACAACTTTACTGTATGGCTGGGCTCCACAGGCTCCCACTTAGGGTGACCAGATGTCCCGATGTTATAAGGACTGTCCTGATATTAGGGGCTTTGTCTTATATAGGCAATTATTAATTACCCCCCTCCCCAGGCCCACCAAAATAAAGTATCTCAATTTTTCACAGTTGATATCTGGTCACCCTATGCCCACTGGTGGAGACTGCTGATTCAATGTGTCCTGAATGCCATGGCTATACCCCTCCCTGACCAGGGCTGCCCACATATGGTGTTGTGCTGGCTGCTGGCCAGCCAGGAGTTCCAGGCATCTTGCACAACCTGGGTGCACTTTCCACCACTGCAGGCCCATAGACTTCTAAGAGTGGAACCAGTGGATTAGCATCAGTAGATTAGCACCATTAATTCTATTGACAGTAAAGTTCTTTTTCCACACACAGTTACCCTGGTCCATGAGACTAGTGTCACAAACCTATCTGATCTTGGATGCTAAGGACCAGAAACTGGGGAGATCAATTGCAAGTATCATGCTGCACATGACGGACTGTTACTTTGCCTTGTTACTTGAACAAAGCCTTGTTTGCAGGGTCATCATTCATTTGTTGCTTTTTCTAGTTACATTTCGTACTTCAAACAGGAGATCACCAGGCTGAAAGAATCTCACTGTATAGGTTCCTGGTACCAAATAAAAGAGGATGGTGGCAAAGATCATACTGAAATGAGGCTTGTAACCCTAGGGAGAATAAAACATTAGCCAAAGAGGGTCCAATTCTACCCACTGAAGCATTTGGGAGTTGCCTGGATGCAACCATAGGCAGAATAAGATCCAGGATGTTTGTCAATTACAGTAAGAAGGGGCACACCTAAAATGTGCAAGGCTCTGACAGGAGAATGACCAGAGCACATTTGTTAGAAATCACTGTCAGAAATGGCATTCCAGCACCTACATTGTTTTCTGCTTCAGGAGCCCTAATGTGTGTCATGGCAGGGGGGTTGGTGAAGGAAGATCACAATTCTCTCTCCAGGTTGCTTTGCATGTCAATTGCCCTATGAAAGAACCCTTTCCTGTGATTTCTCTGCTCGTCATGACACATGTGCCTGGTATTTGACTTTCCAATTTCACCTGAAAAAAGTGCCAAGGCTGTAAAGTCACTTTAAAAAAACAACAACCAACCCAACACCCATATGTAAAGCTGCTTTATTTTTCTTCCTTACTGTGTTCTCTGGACCATCTTCTCCTTTGATAGTGATGGCATTGGAGGTAAACTTTAACTAGACATTAATGTAATGGTTATTGAGTTGTACACTGAGTGTCTTTGCACCCATTAACAACATAATCAACATAACACTGCTAAGCTGCCCCCACAATTATAATGAATCAGCGAGACAATGATGTTCTAACTGGCAGAAGAGCCCTTTCAAGACGTGATAAAAATATGTTATCAGTGAAAGGCATAATGAGGATAGATCCAATAAACACGGGGCAGGAGGGGACGGGGGGGGGGGGGGGGACGGGACAGTTAGGTTGTATTCTCTCCACGACCCATTTCCATGACACTGTGTAGGCTCAGATGACATAATCGGGTGCATATGCAGAGCTATGCTACATCTGGATGGGGAATTATTCTTTTTGCACATCTGGAAATCAAGTCCAGGCTTGGAAATTTTTTACTACACCTCTACCCCAATATAATGCGACCCGATATAACATGAATTCGGATATAATGCGGTAACGCAGTGCTCCGGGGGGGGAGGGGGTGGGCTGCGCACTGCGGCGGATCAAAGCAAGTTCGATATAATGCGGTTTCACCTATAATGCGGTAAGATTTTTTGGCTCCCGAGGACAGCGTTATATTGAGGTAGAGGTGTATCTTCTTTATTGCCTCCAGCTTAACCCTTAGGATACTGATGGGTCCTGGAGGCATATTGACACCATAGGGACTGGCCAGTGCCTTGGTTTGGGTGGTAGTGGTAACTACACTAGGTTAGGGAAGAAGGAGTGTCTATGACTAAGGGTTAGAACAGGCCAGTTTAAGATTACAAAATGGAGCCACTCCCATCCACTCTCCACTCCCATGTCAGCAACCTCCCCTTCCTGCACGGTCCAACCTCCCCATACTGTGGGTCTTGCCCTCTGCAAAATACCTGCAGTTTACAGAGGTGGCAGTTACCAGGGGCTGGAGCTTCCTGACACATAGTCAAAAGCAGCTTTGTGCTGGAGGGAGAAGGAGAAGGTGGCTCCTTGCCTGCTGAGATGGGAGAGGTGAGCAAAATATGATGGAGGTGGAAGGAAGTAGGAGCAGAGGGGAGGGGAGGATAATTCCAGGGCAGGCTGAGGGTGGAGGAGAGAGAAGGAAGGTAAGCTAATTTGACCTCACTCCCTCCCATTATAGACACAAAGCTGATTATAATCATCTTTAGGGACCTAAGGGTTAAAGTACAGTTTCAAGAAATCAATCTCCAGGCATTCAAAGGAACTGGATTTGTTTGGAAGCATTAATCTGAGGAATTGCTCCATCTACACTTGTTTTGATTTGAATGGAAGTTCATAGAGATTGATTTTTCGGGACCTCTAAGTTAAAGTGGATGTTTTCTGGATGCACGGTGCATTCCTTTGACTTGCCTTATGTAAAGAGGCATCTTCTGGGATTTCACCTAATCTGAGATGTTGTAACTGAGATTCACCATCAGCAGCAATAGTTTGTAACTACCTTTTCCCCAGAAAGGCCTGAAGGAAAAAACGTTCAGAGTGAAGGGCAAGGAGGTCCTTTATCAGAGGGGACTGCATTCCAGGGTTGACCATACTCTGACTCTGAAGGGCAAACTTGACCTCCAGTTATATCTATGCACGCCCCTTGGCTTCAGTGTGGTTTCACTGGTATAAACCATGGCTTGAACCTGTAACCTACCAAAAGATAGTGGCTATTTTCCACCCCAACACATTAACAAGTAGTACAGACATTGAAATACATGGGTATTTCATTTCCCAGATTCCTGTGGGTACCACAGGGTGGCAGCTAGGGATCTCTCTACATTCTTATTCTGGTGCTTATCTCTCTACTACCTGAGTGCCTCCCAAGAGTACATTAGTAAATTGAGTAATAAATAGAGAGGAAAGGGCAAAGCTGGGAATCAGGAGAGCTGTTTTTTTTGTTCCAGGCTCAGCCACAGGCTCCCTCTGTGACAGTGTGGAAGCCACTTTAATCTCTCTGCACTTCAATGTCCCCATCTACAAAATGAAGATACTGCTACTTGCTGAGCAGGTATTTTGTATGAGGCTGGATGCTTTACAACAAAGCACGATTTGATCCTTTCATGGAAGGCACTGTGTAAGCACAAAGTATTAATTGCCAAACAGTGTAAATATCAGCCCTCTGTGGTTGAGCCAAATGTTTCTGAATGACAACTGGAAAACACACAGCAGCCAGACATTCAGGAGTGACAAAATGAGATTAGGGGTTAGAAGGATATTTCCAATCCCAAAAGAGTATGTCAGCCAACCAGTGACTGATATTCCATGCTGTAAGAGATGCAATCATTCTTTATTCATTTGGAAGTGGCTGGGAGCCCTTTGCTTCTCCTGGAGACAAAGGTGCTCACTATTGTCAAATTTCTCTATATAAATTCTTCTATAAACATTCTTATGTGTTGTGGCCCTCGAAGAGGAGTTGGAGGGTAGCACACAAGGAGACAGCCAGGGCTCGAAACACAGTGCAGTTCTGGTGTATGAGAATTTGGGGACAGAGGGAAAGAAGCTCTCAATGAGATGATATTCTTTGATACACATATATGTCGGTTCTTGTGATGCTTCTGCCCATCTTCCAGCTAATCTCATTTGGTTGCTGCTATTCCCTGCTCACCCTGTATGTCTCTGCCTATGCTGCCATGACTGTTTAATGATGGGAATGGGTTTCCAGAACTCTAAATCTAATATTTATATTAATATGTTTTCAGTTCCCCTCCCCTCTGAGGATTCTGCTGCTGTCCTCACTCCCTTGCCCCTTGCAGTTCATATTTAGCCCTATTATTTCCATGACAAAAGTCCTGAATCTGAATGAGAATATTCCCATATATCATCTAAAAAACAGGACCATGACATATGTGTCTAAATATTGGGGGTATTTGTGCCTTTCTAGCACTTATTTTCCATCTGGCACAGCTTTAGTTGCATCCCTTTGAAGTTAAATGTATAGCAGATAAGGGCCAAATTACAAGTGGGGTAGTGAGTGCAGCTGAGTTTAGTGGGAGTTTTGGGTGCGCAAGGAATGCAGGATTAGTGTCTAGGTGGAAAAAAGGGGTGCTACAAATAGATGGTAATTAATAGTCGAGAAACAGTCTGGAATGATTTTTTATCATCATCAGAGGCCTCTTTCTAGAAATACCTCTCAGTGACACAAAGCTCTTTCCACGACAAGCATCTTCCTTTTCTTTTTAACAAGCAGAAAACATACTGCTATGGATGGAAAATATGGAACAAAGGATGTGACAACTATTTTCATATTCACAGGCTCAGAAAACCAGCTATGTTGCAAAACTTCAAGAAACTCCAGCTGCCAAAGTACATGTACAAGCAAGCAAGTAATTCACAGTGTGTTGTGGGAAAGGCCATATTTTGGGTTCTCTTCAGTGCGTACACAAGGGGAGAAGATCGTGGGAGTGCTTTCCTCCCATGCACTCCTGCATTGACATCCTTAGGAAAGGAAGGTCCTCAGCAAAGGGGGTGCGGCTGTGTGGGACCATTGTTCCTTCTCTTCCACACTTGCTGGCAGCCTGGGACTGGCCGTTGGGGAGCATATGCTGCATCCTTCCAAAGGATGCATTATTAATTATTATTATTATTATTTATTTGTAAGGTCCCCCGTGATAGAGCAGGACCCCATTGTGCTAGCCCCTGTACAAACATAATAAAGCAGTTGTTATTCCCAATTGCATTTTCCCACTGTATACAGGGGCATTCTTTGCCTGTGCCATCATAGAATCATAGAAGTATAGGATTGGAAGGAATAGGTCATCTAGACAAGTCATCTAGACAAGTCCCCTGCACTCAAGGCAGGACTAAGTAATAACTAGACATCTCTGACAGGTGTTTGTCTAACCTGCTCTTAAAAACCTCCAATGACGGAGACTCCACAACCTCCCTAGGTAATTTATTCCAGTTTTTCCTAATGTCCAGCCTAAACTTCCCTTGCTGCAATTTAAGCCCATTGTTTCTTGTCCTAGCCTCAGAGTTAAGGAAAACAAATTTTCACCCTCCTCCTTGTAACAAACTACTACATACTTGAAAACTGTGATCATGTTCCCCCCTTTCCCCTCCGCCCTAGTCTTCTCTTCTCCAGACTAAACAAGCCCAATTTTTTAAATCTTTCCCCATAGGTCATGTTTGCTAGACCTTTAATCATTTTTGTTGCTCTCCACTGGTCTCTCTCCAGTATGTCCCCATGTGCCTGAAATGTGGTATCCAGAACTGGACACAATACTCCAGTTGAGGCCTTATCAGCATGGTGTAAAGTCTTGCATCTTGCAAGCAGAAGGTCTCCAACCACCCGCACCAGTACAGTGCATCCTCACTAATGTGGAAATGGCTACTAAAGCCACACTCCAGTCCTAGGAACGTATCAATGTATCTTTGTTTATAGCTCTTATTTCTATCTTTCTGTTATTTGTTTTTTCTCCCACTATCTGCTGTTTGACTATCAAACAACTACTGTTACGGGCCAGACTCCACCAAACTCAATCAAGGTAGGTGGTAACTTACTCTGTGAGTAGATCCATTGTAAATCAATAGGACAACTTGCTGAGTAAGTTACTAATCAACATAAAGGTGGCAGAATCTGGTCCTATATAATTTGTGCTTGACATTTATCGCGTTACCTTTGAAATCAATGAAAATTTTAAATACACCTCTACCCCGATATAACGCTGTCCTCGGGAGCCAAAAAATCTTGCTGCGTTATAGGTGAAACCGTGTTATATTGAACTTGCTTTGGTCCGCTGGAGTGTGCAGCCCCCTCACCCCCCAGAGCGCTGCTTTACCGCGTTATATCCGAATTCGTGTTATATCGGCAGTGGCAGCTCCAGGCACCAGTGCTCCAAGCGTGTGCCTGGAGTGGCAAGCCGCGGGGGGCACCCTGCCAGTCCCTGCGAGGGCGGCAGTCAGGCAGCCTTCGGCAGCTTGCCTGCGGGAGGTCTGCCGGTCCCGCGGACTCGGTGGCAATTCGGCGGCGGGTACGCCGAAGCTGTGGGACTCCGTGTTACCAGCGGACCTCCCGCAGGCGT
Organism: Emys orbicularis; assembly: GCF_028017835.1. Classification (NCBI taxonomy): domain Eukaryota; kingdom Metazoa; phylum Chordata; order Testudines; family Emydidae; genus Emys; species Emys orbicularis. The sequence continues at coordinate 95,786,509 of NC_088691.1, read as the reverse complement.
GCCGCCGAAGGCAGCCTGCCTGCCGTGCTTACGGCGGCAAAAAAAGCTAGAGCAGCCCCTGTATATTGAGCCGCGTTATATCGGGGTAGAGGTGTACTAAGAGAAAAAGTTAAATACTAAAAGTTCATTGTACACAGTGGACCAGTTCCTTAGCTGATGTAAATGGATGTAGCCTCATTGACTCAGTGAAGCTTCATTCTAGATGAGGATCTGTCCCAGTGTCTGGTACAATTTATCCTGCACAGAATTTAATCTAATAGCCTAAACAGACTAATATTTTCAGGGGGAAAATCACTGCTTATAGCTGTGTATTTAGCCAGAATCTCTGCACCCACACCAGCTTCCTTAAGTGTTTTCTATGAAGTTGTGAACTCCATACTACCCAATTAAAGGAATGCCCTTAATAATTTATCAGGCAATTAAAGTCATCACCACTCTTTTATTCCAGAGAGCTCTACCAGCAGTATGTAGTCAGGTCTTGAGTTAAAACAGCACCAGTATAAGAAGAATGACGCAATATATCAACAATAATGAAGGTTTTATGGCAATGAAGGTGGTTTGTCAAGAGTGGAGTACACAATCGAATTAGCAGAGGTTAAATCTTAATTACTGGAAATACCACTTTTCTTGTGTGTGTGTGTGGGAGAAATATAAGCGAGAGAAATCTCAGTTACACATCACAGGAAAAAATCCTAAATATAAATTAAAGATGGAAAAGACCTACGAGTGTCCCTACCCAATATTAAGAAACTTCAAAAAGTAGTGAGCAGCTGGAAAAAAAAAAGGACTATTGGAAGTTGCATTTCAATCTTAACTTTGGAGACTGCTCTTACTATAACAACACCACCACTTTCATTTATATCCTGCCAAGTGATTTGCAAAAATAAAATAAATAAGGCTCAAGGTTTAATTAACACTGGCTGTGATTTCAAAGATTCCTGATGGTCTAGGTGCCAAATTCCCATGGATCTTCAATGGGATCTGGACACCTAACTCCCCTAGATAATCCCAGCCATCATTGTAAAAATGGCAGCACCTGGACCAGAGCTTGCATTGGTGTTATCACCAATTCTTGTGGGAATTCTTCCCCCCCACGGCCTTAGAAAGATCAACAGGTAGACAAAATAAAGTCACGTTCTTGGTAAGATGTCGATCAAGAAAGAATGCTGGGTTGGTGTGTTGTGGGTTGCAGATTACCTTAACTTTCCATACTTAGATCACTTCTGGAAAAAGACTTGGGGTCAAAACAACATACTCATCATCAAGACTAACTCTACTGTCACCCAGAATTTTTGAGAACCCTTTTGTTCCTTCTGTAGAATCAATGAAATGTAATGCAACTTTGCATACGGAAAAGATAGGGTTAGAAATGACAATATAAAAATAAATGGCTCTACATATAGAATGGTGATCTATGTCTGTCTGGGACTTTAATCCAGACCCTTCAGAAGTGTTCACAAACACATTTAAATCGATGGGTTGAAAACAGCCATCATGATTTCTGCGCTCTGACCAATATTCGGGCTGGGCTTCACAATTTCTCATGCTAGATTCCGTTGTGTGCTAGAGCACGTCACATTTCAGTAGAGAGCTGCCACAATAAAGCTCAATAGAGACTCCCTCACAGTCTCTTTTGTGGTAGGAAGAGGGATGCTGGGACTCTCCATGGGCCACTTCTGGTGACCTTAGAATCCTTTTTAAGAGACTTCCTCTCCTGATGTCTCACAAGAACTTTGGAACAACTCAAGTACTGACTGACTGGACCGGATCCACCCCAGGTTCTACACCAAGCATAGGACATGCTGAGACTCGCCTTTGGGATTTGCCATGATTTAAGGAACCATTCCAGAACCCCAGTTGGCTACCCAGACTTGTCTACAGAAAGTGCTTAAAGTGATCTGAAAAAAGTGGGGGTGGGGGTCTGTCATTACCCACACATCTGCTCACCTCCCTGCACAGCAATTAATTCTGTCTCCCAACTCCCACATTCATCCTGTCCCCCAAATCCTGCCATCACTTCTGGCCCCACATCTTGCGGGCCCCCGGGCTCCTTATCAATTCTTCTCCCTCCAACCCCCTTCCCATATCAGTTCTCTCTCTCCCACACCCCAGTCTCATCTTTACTCTTCCTGTAGCTCCTGGGGTTCTTTATCCCCCTCTACCAGGCCTGTGGGGGTCCCTTTCTGCCCCTTCCTAGGCGGGTGTTGCAAGGAGGAAGAGGAGAAGAGGGGAGGAGCAGAGAAGCTGTCCTGTTGCCCACAGGAGGGGAGAGGGAATGAGGGAATGGAACTCTGCTAAGGTGCCATGCTCTTTCTGGCTCCTCATTCCCGCCTGTCAGAATAGTGTCCAGCCTCAGTGACCAGCCTCAGTGACCAGCCGCTTTTTAGAAATGTTATTTCTGATGTCTGTGGCCCATCGCACTTTAAGCACTGTTTACAGACCATCATTTGCTTATCCCTACTTTAAAGTATACTTTGTTATCAATGCCCATTCTGCCTGGGCTAGGGATATGTCAACACTGAAACTAGGCACCTGTGGCTGGCCCATGCCAGCCAACTCAGACTTACAAGGCTTAGGCTGTGGAGATGTTTCATTGCAGTGTAGACTTCCAGGCTTGTGCTGGAGTCCTGACTACAACCCATGCCCGGAAGTCTACACGGCAGTATAACAGCCCTGCAGCCCGAGTCCTGCAAGCCTGAGTCAGCTGGCATGGGCCGGCCATGGATTTTTCATTGCACGTAGACATACCCTCAGCGCCTTCAACTATGGTAAATACTGACACCTACAGCTCTGGCTGAGCCTGTAATGGTAGGGTGCTGGTGAAGAAGCTCTGCATGGCACCAAAAGAAACTAGCAAACAATATTGGATTGGGCCAGGGACTGGTGCTTAGGAGACAGCGGTTCTATCTTGGCTCTGCCACTTGTGGGCAACTCATTTCACTTCTATTTCTTCTCATACCCTTTGTCTGCTTTGTTTAGTTAGATTGCAAGCTCTCTGGAGCAGGGACAGTCTCTTTGTACATCTTTGTGCGGTGCCTAGCACAGCTACTGTATTGCAAACCACAGTAACAGCAGCACAAATGGATAAAGGTTTGTGGGTGAAATATTAAACAATATGGAATGGACTGTACTGAATGGAACAGTGTAATTGGACACATGGAGCCAGATTCTCCCCCTCACTTGCACTAGACTAACTCTGCTGATTTACACTGGCATGAGAGGAGAATTGGGCTCAGACTGCTATATGTTGTCACCATTCCCCCTGCAGAACTTGCAGGAAATCAATCAGAGTTTGGCGTAAAATTTAGAGATGGGCCTGAACCAAAACCAATCTTCTGCCCTCACCAAACTTTGGAGAAGTTCTCAGCAGAATCTAGGTCCAAACCTAGAACCTGATGAGGTCCATATCTAGTAAAAATCAGTGTCAGGATACATAACCAAACTGAGTCAGTGAGGATTTCAGTGTCATGTGTGAGAAGATAGTTTGATTTTTTTCCGGACTGCTATTGTCTGAATCCTCCCCATGTCATATAATTGATGTTAATTGAATGCTGATGGAATCCAACGAAACATATTGATGGGAGATGTATCTGAGATAGTGTTATTAATTCATCATTCAGTAACTAGTGCATGAAATGCATTCCTGTGCATAGATTTAGGACACTTCATTTTCAGTATTACTGAGATGTCTCGCTCCCTCTCATCTACAGAAAGAACCCATCATTCTGCTACTTGTAAAAAAATAAAATTAATTTGAGACAGATTGGCTGAACTGCATTGTTAGAGTTATATTTATTTATACACTTTCAGATTTATATGATGTGCCTATCTCCATTCTCCAGGCACATGGGCAATAAAACATTGATTTAAAAACATACATCATAACAATAATCTAATGCAAAACACGGAGTGCTTCGTATTCAGCCCACTGCCTCAGCCTGAGGGAATACATGGACCTGGCAACTTTGATTCATAGAATCATAGGACTGGAAGGGACCTCGAGAGTCCAGTCCCCTGCACTCATGGCAGGACTATCACTATCTAGACCAGGGGTGGGCAAACTTTTTGGCCTGAGGGCCACATCTGGGTATGGAAATTGTATGGTGGGCCATGAATGCCTGATGGGGGAGGGGGACTCTATGGGGTGTAGCATGGGAAGCTCTATAAGGGATGTTACTGAGGTGGGGGGAGGGAGGACTCATGGGGTATGGCGGGGGGGGGGGCGCTACAGGGGCGGTATCGGGGACTCCTAAGGGCCCTGCTGGCAGTGACACCAAGGCGGCCATACCAGGCATCGCCATGGGCACAGGAACCCTAGCTGGGATGGGTGTGGTCCCTGGGCGGGTTCGAGGCTCTCAAGGGTGGAGCCGTAGGAGACCGGGAGGGGATTGGGTGCATGGGGGTGGGGGCTGCTGCATAGGGGTAGGGTTCCGATCCCGGAAACAGCACGGTGAAGTCATGCCTGCGCAGCGTGACGCTGCGCGTGCCGGAAGATGGTGGAATTGTGAGTCAGGAGCTGGGGAGCACTGGGTGGGCAGGGCAAGCCCCCGACCCTGCTCCCCGGCAGGCACTCGAGGGCTGGATAAAAACGTCTGACATGCCAGAAGCAGGCCATGGGCCGTAGTTTGCCCACCCCTGATCTAAACCATCCCTGACAATGATGGAGATTCCACAACCTCCCTTGACAATTTATTCCAGTGCTTAAACACCCTGACAGGAAGTTTTTCCTAATGTCCAACCTAAACCTCCCTTGCTGCAATTTAAGCCCATTGCTTCTTGTCCTACCGTCAGTGGTTATGAAAAACAATTTTTCTCCCTCCTCCTTGTGACAATCTTTTATGTACTTGAAAACTGTTATCATGTCCCCTCAGTCTTTTCTTTTTTAGACTAAACAAACCCAATTTTTTCAATATTCCCTCATAGGCCATGTTTTCTAGTCCCTTAATCATTTTTGTTGCTCTTATCTGGACTTTCTCCAATTTGTCCACATCTTTCCTGAAATGTGGGGCCCAGAACTGGACACAATACTCCAGTTGAGGCCTAATCAGCACGGAGTAGAGCGGAAGAATTACTTCTCGTGTCTTGCTTATAACACTCTTGCTAATACATCCCAGAATGATGTTTGCTTTTTTTGCAGCAGTGTTACACTGTTGACTCATATTTAGCTTGTGGTCCACTATGACCCCCAGATCCCTTTCCGAAGTACTGCTTTCTAGGCAGTCATTTCCCATTTTGTATGTGTGCAACTGATTGTTTCTTCCTAAGCGGAGTACTTTACATTTGTCCTTATTGAATTTCATCCTATTTACTTTAGTCCATTTCTCCAGTTTGTCCAGATCATTTTGAATTATAATCCTATCCTCCAAGCACTTGCAACCTCTCCCAGCTTGGTATCATCCGCAAACTTTATAAGTGTACTCTCTATGCCAGGGGTCTCAAACTCAAATGACCATGAGGGCCACATGAGGAATAGTACATTGGCCCGAGGGCCGCATTACTGACACCTCCCCCCCAGCCCCCACTCCACCCCTTCCATGAGGCCCCGCCCCTGCCCCGCCTCTTCCCACCCCTTCCCTGCCCCCATTCCAACCCTTTCCCCAAAATCTCCACCCCAACTCTGCCCCCTCCCTGCCCCCAGGGGGTGCAGGAGGGGTGTGGAGTGTGGTGGGGGCTCAGGGCAGGGAGTTGGGGTTTGGGGTGCAGGAGGGGTGAGAGGTACAGCAAGGGGTCAGGGTGCAGGGTGCGGCAGGGGGCTCAGAGCAGGGGGTTGGTGTGCAAGAGGGGTGCAGGGTGCAGCAGGGGGATCAGGGCAGTGGGTTGGGGTGCAAGAGGAGTGTGGGGTGCGGCGGGGGCTCAGGGCAGGGGGGCAGGGTGCAGGAGGCGTGCGGGGTGAGGCAGGGGGTTCAGGGCAGGGGGTCGGGGTGCAGGGTGTGGCAGGGGGCTCAGGGCAGGGGTCAAGGTGCAGGGTACGGCGGGGCTCGGGGCACAGGAGGGGTGCGGCATGGGGCTCAGGGCAGTGGGTTGGGATTCAGGAGGGGTGCGGGGTGAGGCAGGGGGTCAGGGTGCAGGAGGGGTGCAAGGTATGGCAGGGGGTCGGGGTGCAGGGTGCGGCAGGGGGCTCATGGCAGGGGGTCGGGGTGCAGGGTGTGGGAGGGGGCTCAGGGCAGGGGTCAGGGTGCAGGAGGGGGTCGGGGTGCAGGGTACGGCAGGGGGTCGGGGTACAGGAGGGGTGTGGCATGGGGTTCAGGGCAGTGGGTTGGGATGCAGGAGGGGATCGGGGGGCAGGATCTGGCCCAGCGTGTACCGGGGGCAGGGCAGGCTCCCTGCCTGTCTGCCCTGCCCCCGGAAGAGGCTGGAATGTGGGGAAGGGGGGGGTGGAGGGGCTGTGTGTTTCTGTTGTTTGAGGCACTGCCTCCAGCAGCTCCCATTGGCTGCGGATCCCCGTTCCCGGCCAATGGGAGCTGCTGGGGGCGCTGCCTGAAGTAACAGCCACACACAGCCCCTCCGCCCCCCCTTCCCCACGTTCCAGCCTCTTCCCGGAGCTGCGCAGGGCAGGGCAGGCAGGCAAGGAGCCTGCCCTGCTCCCGGTGCACGTCAGACCGCCGCTCTGGTAAACACTGGGAGAGGGCTGGGGGGCTGCGAGGGGCTCGCGGGCCGCAGAAAATCACCCCGCGGGCCGCGTGTTTGAGACCCCTGCTCTATGCCTTTATCTAAATCATTAATGAAGATATTGAACAGAACCAGACCCAGAACTGATATCTGTGGGCCCCCAGTTGCCTGTAAGATTAGCAGACTTGGGCTCTATTAGTCCAAGTAGGGTGGGGAGTGAATTCCAATGGAAGATCCTCTGCCCTGTTTTAATTGAGGGACTTCCAACCTGGATATCCCAGATGATGTCTACAGTCACAGTAAAGCACAGAAAGAGATAGGTGATTGCTAGATACCCAAGATCCAAATCTTAAAAGGCTTCTTAGGACAAAACCAACATCTTATACTGCACCCAAAACAAACTTTATGAAACAGTGCTATGGACCAGATTCTGATACTCTTTGGCCTAGACTATGCTATGTTGGCTAGGAGTGTGAGAAAATTACCTCCCTGGTGCAGACGCAACTACGCTGACAGAAGAGTGCTTCTGTGGTCATAGCGAACCTCACTGTGTCTACACTAGGGGGCTCTGCAACCATCACAATACTTGTGAAGGCTCTGTAGAGTAGACAAGCCCTTATTAATGTTGTGTATCACCTTACTCCACAAATAGTCCCAAAGAAGTCAATGGGACTATTTGTAGAGAACAATGCTACCTGACACAAGTAAGGATACTGGGATATGACCCTAAAAGTCTGACCTGGAGCCTACTGAAGTCAATGAGAGTCTTCCTGTTGATTTCAATGTGGTTTGGATCAGGCCCTAAATAAGCAGGCAGGTCTATTCTGCTCTTCTTGAAGTTCTAAGCCATCCTGGATAGTTGGGGACAAAGGATAAAATTATAGGGACTGATTTTTCCATGGTGTTGACCACCTGTAGCTCTCAGAGTGTTCTGCTTGAGATAGGGGTACTGAACACTTCTGGCAGTCTACAGTGTCCCATTAGACTATCTGGCTGGAAAGTATTCTGATTAGAAGAGCCCTGGAACCTAACTGGTTCCATTAATCTGAGGCTAACCCAGAAAGAGTTGCCATATCCTAATACTGAATGAGGAGCTTTATTAGAATAAGGAAAACAATATTATCCCTAAAACTGTTTTCTTTGCCTGCCACTGCTAGAGGTTCAGTCTAGAATCTTCGCCAGCCCCTGCTTTATTTCCTGCTACTGATAAGTAGAATAAGTATACATGTCCTCACACAGTACCACTGGGGGCAACTGGGAGTCCTTACTTCAAATAAGAGAAGGTGATGAGCTAACCCCATAGAGGATATGATTGTAATATTCTAGCTGAATCCTACAAAAAGGTCAGGTGCAGCCCTTAAGTGGCTTTCCCACTTAAATTTAATTAATTGATATATGTTAGATTTTTTGGTTTGTTTCTTTAATGGGATTTGAATCAAAGCTAATTTGTACTGGTTCACCCCTAACAGTTAGTGCCGCTGTAAGGTCTCCTATGTAGCCACTCTTTGCCGGCAGGAGAGAGTTCTCTTGTCGGCATAATTAAACCACCCCTAACGAGCAGCAGTAGCTATGTGAGCAGGAGAGCATCTCCCACCAACATAGCGCTGTCTACACTGGCACTTTTGTTGGTGAAACTTGTGTGGATCAGGGGGGTGTTTTTGACAAAAGTTTTACCAACAAAAGTGCTAGTGTAGACATAGCTTCAGACAAAGTGGCTCAAATTGGCTGCTTCTGGTTTCTCTTCTGGTTTACAAGTCTTACCATTTCAGAAGTCGCAAATAGGCTGTGTGGTTGACACCCCATTCTGCTAATGAATGAGAAAATTCACACGTATGCTTTTGTTATTGCTTTCAGTCCTAGGGAGCAGGCTCATACACAAAAGAGAAACCTAATGATAGGCAATTACAAGTGTAGGGCTTGTGTACACTTAGTGCTTCAATGTAGATACTTCTCCCCTCAGCACAGGTAATCTACCTCCCTGAAAAAACAACGAGGTGTCCTTGTGGCACCTTAGAGACTAACAAATTTATTTGGACATAAGCTTTCGTGGGCTAGAACCCACTTCATCAGATGCATGGAGTGAAAAATACAGTAGGCAGGTATAAATATACAGCACATGAAAAGATGGGAATTGAGAGGCGGTATACCAGTATAACTACATCTGTTAGGAGTGTGATTTTTTTTTTACCAAATAATTATCAGTACAACCCCTAGAGAGTGGACACAGTTATACCAGTATAAAAATAACTCATTCTGGGATAGCTTATTCCCCTTCCCATATGGCAATAACTACACCAGTATAAAAGCACCTTTATACCACTATAACTGCATTCATATTAGGCTGGGGCGGGGGCATACTGCTTTAATTGTATTGATTAAAGCAGCCTGGTGTGTAGGTAAGGCCCTACAGTGGTGAAAAGCAAGACAAACTCCATTGAAGGCAATGTCTGCCCTCATTAAAACCGGTGTAAATCTGCAGTAATTCCACTAGCCTTAATTGAGTTCTGTGAATGAAGGTGGAATTTGACCCAATGCTAGTGTCAAGGCTGCTTCCCCACTCTGAACTTTAGGGTACAAATGTGGGGGCCTGCATGAAAACTTCTAAGCTTAACTACCAGCTTAGATCTGGTCCGCTGCCACCATTCCCAAAGCTAATTCCCTTCCCTGGGAAGCCTTGAGAAACTCTTCACCAATTCCCTGGTGAATACAGATCCAAACCCCTTGGATCTTAAAACAAGGAGAAATTAACCATCCCCCCTCCTTCCTCCCACCAACTCCTGGTGGATCAAGATCCAACCCCCTTAGATCTAAAAACAAGGAAAAATCAATCAGGTTCTTAAAAAGAAGGCTTTTAATTAAAGAAAAAGGTAAAAATCATCTCTGTAAAATCAGGATGGAAAATAACTTTACAGGGTAATCAAACTTAAAGAGCTCAGAGGACCCCCCTCTAGCCTTAGGTTCAAAGTACAGCAAACAGAGATAAACACTCTAGTAAAAGGTACATTTACAAGTTGAGAAAACAAAGGTAAACTAACACCCCTTGCCTGGCTGTTTACTTACAAGTTTGAAATATGAGAGACTTGTTCAGAAAGATGTGGAGAGCCTGGATTGATGTCTGGTCCCTCTTAGTCCCAAGAGCAAACAACCCCCAAAACAAAGAGCACAAACAAAAGCCTTCCCCCCCCCAAGATTTGAAAGTATCTTGTCCCCTTATTGGTCCTTTGGGTCAGGTGTCAGCCAGGTTACCTGAGCTTCTTAACCCTTTACAGGTAAAAGGATTTTGGAGTCTCTGGCCAGGAGGGATTTTATAGTACTGTACACAGGAGAGCTGTTACCCTTCCCTTTATAGTTATGACAGCTAGCGTATACTAGATCAGTGGTTCCCAAACTTGGTTTGTGGCTTGTTCAGGGTAAGAAACGGCAGGCTGCGAGACGCTTTGTTTACCTGAGCATCCGCAGGTACGGCCGCTCGCAGCTCCCAGTTGCTGTTCCCGGTTAATGGGAGCTGCGGGAAGTGGCGCGGGCCGGGCCACCGCTTCCTGCAGCTCCCATTGGCCGGGAACGGCGAACCGCAGCCACTGGGAGCTGCGAGCGGCTGTACCTGCAGACGTTTAGGTAAACAAAGTGTCTTGCGGCCCACCAGGGGCTTATCCTAAACAAGCTGCAAACCACGTTTGGGAACCACTGTCTTAGATAGAACTGTTCGAAACATAGAAACAGGAAAAATTTTAATTTTTTCTTTCACTTTTTTGTCAAAATTTCAAAAAAAAAAAAAAAAACAACTAAAAAACCAAAACAAATAAATCAAACCAAACCAAAAAAAACAACAACATTGTTCATGTCTAATCTTCAATGTTAGGAAATTTTTGCCAAGTTCCTGTATGGGCACTTAACTGAAAACTAAGCGTAATGAGATTCTCAGAACACTGTCATATGACTACAAAATGGGTTGACTGACAGCAAATCAGACAAGAAATCGTTAATGCACTCTGGACGTTTTGGTCAGCTAGTGATCTAATGGCTGCTCCAAGGTAGGGTTCAAAGTCAGGCCTATTGCTCCCTAAACTCTATAGGTGAAATTCACCCATGTGCAAAGGTCTGGCAGTAGGTCTACCTGCCATTTACGTCCTCAAATGTGTATTGTTCACACAGTCACTTTTCAGACTAAAAAACCCACACTTTAATGGCTGGCAAAATCTTAGTTTTTGTCTCTTCCATACCCCCTCACACTATGGTTGGTGGCAACAATGCTTAATATGTGCATCACAATGGAAAGTACTTTAAATCAACTTGCTACAGCATCTGGAAATGGAAACCATTGCAGGATTCCCAAATGCGAAGCAGGTTAGTAAAAAAATATTTAAACTCTTTCCATAACTGAAAGGGTAATAGCAACGCCTAAGGGAAAGTAGTCTGTTTTCTTCTCACGCTGCATTTAAGGGCCCATCTGTTGGAGGTGGCTCCCGTCCCAATCTCCCAACAAATACACATATCCAAAAATGTAAGTGGCTGTTATAAACAGGTTTTACTGTGCATACACACTCTAAAGAGCCATCCAGATCTTCTTGATGCTCTTAGAGTACAGTTCTGAAGTCACAGGACAATCAATTAGTTGCCCTAGATCTCTAGTATGGAAACCATTCCATGGACAAGGGTGGAAATTAAGTGTGGCCTCACTCAGTGGGACACAAAGTTGTAAGTTTATGATACAGACAAGGGGCTTGATCCCAGGTATCTGCCAGCTTTCACCTGCAGAACCCAGGGTGCAGACCCCTGTGATGGACTGTCTAACGAGGGTGAGGCTATATGGGTTTCAGTGGCGAAAGGCTCAGCGATCGCCATCACAGTCCTAAAAGAGGGTGTTAGGGGCCAGGCATGGGGCATGGCTGAGGTGTACAAGAGACAAATTGATTCAATGCATCTGCCATATAGTCCCTGCTGGTCAAACACCCAAAAAAAGCCCCAGTCACAATTTAAAGCTGGCCTCTCCTGCAGGAGCCCCTAAATTCTTCTACTCTCCCCCAGAAGTGAATGTCCTGCCCCAGATGCAGTAGCCCCCGCTGGCACTTGGGTGTATGTGTGCCAGTTACACCCTCCTGTGCTAGTAGGGATGAATCAAGCCCATCATATTCAGAAGCAAAGTACAGAACAGGCTATTTGGGTATCAATCTCCAGGAACCTATGTACTGCACTATCAAGGAAGAAATTAAGAACTCAAAGAGAGTTTTTTGGTGCATCTGTACAGAAGGGATGGAAACATTCCAGACTGTAAATGGCCACTACCCAGGTCTACTCCTTGGAAGAAATGAGGGAAGTGTCTGCAACCCCAGTGGTAATTCTGCATTCTTACTCATAAACATTTAGGTTGTTGGCTTCTTTTAAATGTAGTTCCTTTAGGTTCTTAAATTGCCACTGGAAAAATGCATCATTTAGAAAAAAGGTCTCAAAACCATTTTGTTTTGCTAAGGAGACGGAGTTGTCCAAGAACAAGTATGTCTTAAAGGTGTTTGCTAAGCAATTTATTTTGTGTGCATGCATGTGGTTGGCTGAGGTTAATACGCTTTACCAAGTTTGCTCATTATTTTTGCTTTCATTCCAAATAAATTTTGTGCTTAGGAAAGGTGACAGACTGTCTGGAAGATTGAAGTCTTCTGTTTATTTCACCTGCTCTTTGACTGCCTTCCCTTGATGATGTCTGTCTCAACAGGGACGGCCAAATATTATTAATGATTGTTAGAAGTATGTGGTTAGTTTTGTTTAGGAGTGCCAGTTCTGGACATGCTCAGGAATGGTTTTTGCATTGCCAAAATATTCAAAGGGTGATTTTTTTTTCCTTCAGAGGCACTTTGTCACAGTGATCTGCCCCTCCATGACCTCAAAGCTGGATCAAGGACCTGGGAAGAAATGACACCTGAAATTTGTGTGATTGTGTTATGTATTATAGGAGTGGTTTTTACCTTTAGTATTTAAATCTGTAAGTAATATAGGATAAGTTTACGTAAAGGACTGCCTTTACCCTACCTCTTGTTGCAGTTGCAACAACTATACACAAACTTTAGGTCCCTTCAGTTTCACCACTGGAACCCAGATGTATGTTCGCTTTAACCATAGTATTCAGTTTTCATTGGTTTAAATTTTGTAGACTATCTTTGCAAGGAAAAGGTTTAGAAACCTTTTTAGAAATTAAATCCACAATTCTTCTTGAGCTCTAGCTTCTGCCAATTTCATGGGACCCAAAAGTCAGATGCTGTAGGGCCCAAAGGCCAGCTCTTGCATCCTGCAGGGCAAAGCTCAAGAACTTTTAGCTTCCTTCTGAATCTTGTGTGAGTTCATTTGTGTTATTTAGCACTGTTATGGTTTTATCTCTGCCACTCGACTGGGGACTTGCTAACCTATTTGTAATCTATTGTTTTAATTATTTTCTGTTAAGGTGCCCAAGGATCTTGGGGCATTGAGAGACAATAACACACATTATTTATTCATTAAGTATTGATTATAATACTTAGTTATAATAATATTTATATTGTATTTTAATGTAATATAATAATAATTTTCTTCAGCACAGGCGATGACTGTGCAAGCTTCTTCCAGACAACTGCACTATCATGTTTTGGAAGAACTAGCAGCAGGTATTAAAGGGTAGCTCACTTTATTTGTCCATTCATTTCCTAGTGGTCTCTAGTAAGACTGACAAAAAAGTGTCAAAAATAGTTAGTTCTGGTAATTGATTTTTTGTGATGTGTCACTAAGAACTGGACCAAGACCATCATATCATTTCACATAGACCATCAAACCCCTGTAAAAACGTGACACCTTTCAGTCATTGCTGACCTGTCCTAAAATTACTACTATATTTAGACATAATGGTGCATATGGTAACCCCAACGTTAGGCTAGATACCACAAACTTACTGGTTTACCAAATGTGTCTTTCTTCTCACCTTGCTCCTATTACATGTGCATGTGCTGTATGTTTGGAACAAAGCATCCACAGTTTCCTTTACATCAATATGAATCAACCCTGTTCTGGAGGGAGCACCTTGAGAAGATAGGTTGCTTCCCATGCCCATTCAGTCCTTGGTATCTCTACTAAGGCTAGGTCTACACTACAGCGGGGGGTCGACCTAAGATACACAACTTCAGCTACGTGAATAGCGTAGCTGAAGTGGCGTATTTTAGGTCGACTTACCTGGCTGTGAGGACGGCGGCAAGTCGACCGCTGCCGCGCTGCCGTCGACTCCGCTACCGCCTCTTGCCGCGGTGGATTTCCGGAGTCGACGGTAGAGCCATCAGGGATCGATTTTATCGCATCTTCACTAGACGCGGTAAGACCATCCCCGATAGACTGATTGCTACCCGCCGATCCGGCGGGTAGTGAAGACGTGCCCTAAGACTGCCAGCAAGAGTACTATCAGATACCAGCTCTGGTCATGATAATACTCTTTCCATTCCACTACTGTCTCTGGAGGATGTTAAACAGATGCTACTAAAGATAGAAATTTTTAAATCAGCAGGTCCAGATAATATGCAACCAAGAGTTTTAAAAGAGCTGGCTGCGGAGCTTGCTGGACCATTACTGTTGGTTTTCAATATGTCTTGGAGCACTGGGGAAGTTCCAGAAGATTGGAAGAAAGCTAATGGTGTTCCAATTTTTAAAAAGGGTAAATGGGATGACCTGAACAGTTAAAGACCTGTTAGCCTGACATGGATCGGGGACATGATAATGGTGTGGCAGATGTGGGATTCAATTAATAAAGAATAAAAGGAGGGTAATGTAATTAATGCAAATCAACATGGGTTTATGGAAAACAGATCTTGTCAAACTAACTTGTTATCCTTTTTTGACGCGATTACAAGTTTGGTTGGTAAGGTGTGAGCTAGTGAGTTCCCAGAGGGGACATGATACCAAAACTCATATCAGGATTGACATACTCATTGCCCCAAAACACTGTTGTCATAATATGTGTCTAAAGATGTCACTTAAGGTATCTTGCAACCTGGTAACATGCTGGTCATTAATATTATAGCATGATATATGTGTGGGTGGTGTATAAAGAATTATAGATGTGTGCTGGAAATATGCTCTTAAAAGGTGTTTTGCAAGCAGTGCATAAACCCAGCTTGTCCTAGATAATGGAATGTTGTTTTGCCAGTTTTCACATGTCTCCAGTGTAAATTGAGCCAGAGCTATTTAATACCTCAGAGGCCAATGAAAAGTACATCTGTATATAAGGTAAACAGAGCCATCAAGCTAACTGGGTGGGGGTGGGGGTGGGGGAGACTGCTCAGTGATCATGACAGGGGATGGAGTCTGCACCACCAGGAAGCCTTCCTGGTTCTTGAAACAGAGACAATAGACTTTGGGAAATACAAGCAGAAAGACAAAGCCATTTTGGAATGCATTACCTAGGTCACAAAGTGGGAGCAGCACCCTTTGAGCTCATGAGAAGTGGATCCTGTTGGCCAGAAAACCAAGAGTAACTGCAACTGACTATAGGTGAGAAATCTGCTTAGACAAAGATTGTAACTTGCTGAAATTAAGTTTTAGTCACTAGATAGTGTGCTTTGGTTTGTTTTACTTTAACCATATCCGAATCTTCTATTCTACTTATTATCACTTAAATATCTATTCTTTGTTAATAAACTTACTCTTGTTTTATTACAAAATCATCTCAGTGCTGTGTATTAAACAGACTGGTGAAGTGAGAGGGACTGGATGCAGCAGAGACACATCTCTGGGGAACTGGGATTCACTGATTGTTACCTGCAAGGCAATGTTGGGACTGGCAGAGACCTGAGGAGTTTGTTGGCAAAGCAGACAAGCTGTTGTGTCAGGGAGCAGACAGGTAGCTTAGCAGCAGCAAAGCTCACTCTTGCTGAGGCAGAGTGGTTACACGGTGGCTCACAGTTCTGACTGGCCTGAGCAAGACGTCACAAAAGGTAACACAACGAACTTAGATTTCTGTGAGGCATTTGACTTGGCACCACATGGCATTTCAATTAAAAAACTAGAATGATATAAAATGAACATGGCACACTTTAAATGGATTAAAAACTGGCTAAATGATAGGTCTCAAAATGTAACTGTACATGGGGAATCATCATTGAGTGGGCTTGTTTCCAGTGGGGCCCTGCAGGGATCCGTTCTTGGCCCTACACTATTTAACATTTTTATCAATGACCTGGAAGAAAACATAAAATCATCACTGATAAAGTTTGGAAGTGACACAAAAATTGGGACAGTGGTCAGGGCCGGCACAACCCATTAGGCGACCTAGGCGGTCGCCTAGGGCGCTAACATTTGGGGGGCGGCGACCGGATCTTCGGCCGCCCTGGTCGTCGTCAGCATTTTGGGGGCGGGACCTTCTGCCGCCTAGGGCGGCAAAAAAGCTGGCGGCGCTCCTGACAGTGGTAAATAATGAAGAGGACAGGCTGCTGAGTCAGAGGGATCTGGATAGCTTGGAAAACAGGGCGCAAGCAAATAATATGTGTTTTAATACAGCTAAATGTAAATGTATACTTCTAGGAACAAAAAATGTCAGCCATACTTACCTGATAGGGGACTCTCTCCTGGGAAGCAGTGACTGAAAAAAGATTTGGGGGTCGTGGTGGATAAGCAGCTGAACATGAGCTCTCAATGCGATACTGTGACCGAAAGGGCTAATGCAATTCTGGGATGCATAAACAGGGAAATCTTGAATAGGAGCAAAGAGGTTATTTTATCGATGTATTTAGCATTGGTGTGACCACTGCAGGAATACTCTGTCCAGTTCTTGTGTCTACAATTTAGGAAGGATTGGAGAGTGTTCAGAGAATAGCCTTGAGAATGATTAAAGGATTAGAAAACGTGCCTTATCGTGATAAACTAAACTGATTGAGAGGGTTAAGGGGCGACTTGATTACAGTCTATATGTACCTACATGGGAACAAATATTTAATAATGGGCTCTTCAATCTAGCAGCGAAAGGTATAATCCAATGACTGGAAATTGAAGCTAGCCAAATTCAGACTTAGAAATAAAGCATACGTTTTTAATAGTGAGAGTAATTAACCATTGGAACAGTTTACCAAAGGTTGTGGTGGATTCTCCATCACTGGAATTTTTAAAATCAAGATTGGATGTTTGTCTGAAGGATTTGCTCCAGGAATTATTTTGGGTAAATTCTCTGGCCTGTGTTATAGGATGCTCACAAAGGTCCCTTCTGGCCTTGAAATCTATGTGAGGGGGACACATCCACCAAGACCTGGACTGAGACCAGCTACTCATTTGGCTACATTCTGATACTGAACAGGCATCAGCTGGTGATGATTTCAATCACTACAGGAGAGGTCTGCACAAAACCTCCAGATTCCACCACCCATGAATGCTGCAGGGAAGAAGGACAGACAGAATCAAAACTTGGCAGCTGTGTCTTAATTCTCAAACCAAAGCTGTGTTTCCCACACACCGGTAAAATGTGGAGGATAACTATGTGTTTGGAAAGCAAACCTTTGGACACTGCCAGCTAGGGCTGGATTTGAACCAGCAATCTGGATGAAAAGCTCCCTATCCCATCAGTGCCATCACCAGTCCTCCTTAGTGTGAGTAGCTGCTGATTTTACAAGCTATGCAATCATGCATGCATGTGTCTGAGATCAAGGTCACTCCCTCTCTCTGGAAGAACACTGCACACTTTTTTCTTTTACAGTGGCTGTTGTGAGATAAATCAGCAGAAAGCGTCCCTTCAAAGCCCATTATAAACACTATTCCTAATGAGCTTTATCTATACACAAGGTTTTTTGAAACCTAGGGGAAGTTTTAAAAGGTTTGTTTCCTTTTTTTTTTTTTAAGAATAACCAACAAATGTTTAACATTTGATTTTAGCTTCAGGAGAAATCCCATTAATTAGTTAATTGATTGCTTGTGGGTCAGAGAGAGAGGGTGAAATTCCTCAAGTGGAGCTGGTAGAGAGCCCAAATTGTTTTCAGAGAGAGGGATGCAGGCTGGAGAGCTTACAGATAGGGCTGTTGATTAAACACAGTTAACTCAAAAAAAACTAATTGCGATTAATCGCAGTTTTAATTGCATTGTTAAACAATAGAATATCAACTGAAATGTATTAAATGTTTTGGATGTTTTTCTACATTTTCAAATATATTGATTTCAATTACAACACAGAATACAATGTGTGCAGTGCTCACTTTATATTATTTTTATTACAAATATTTGCACTGCAAAACGATAAACAAAAGAAATAGTATTTTTCAATTCACCTCATACAAGTACCATAGTGCAATCTCTTTATCATGAAAGCACAACTTACAAATGTAGATTTTTTTGCTACATAACTGCACTTAAAAACAAAACAATGTAAATCTTTTAGCCTACAAGTCCACTCAGTCCTGCTTCTTGTTCAGCCAATCGCGAAGAGAAACAAGGTTGTTTACATTTACGGGAGATAATACTGCCTGCTTCTTATTTACAATGTCACGCGAAAGTGAGAACAGATGTTCACATGGCACTTTTGTAGCCAGCATTGCAAGCTATTTACGTGCCATATGCGCTAAACATTCGTATGACCCTTCATGCTTTGGCCACCATTGAAGAGGACATGCTTCCCTGCTGATGACGCCCATTAAAAAATAATTCCTTAATTAAATTTGTGATTAAATTCCTTGTGGGGAAGAATTGTGTGTCTCTTGTTCTGTGTTTTACCCTCATTCCGCCATATATTTAATGTTATAGCAGTCTCAGATGATGACCCATCATGTTGATTGTTTTAAGAACACTTTCACTGCAGATCTGACAAAACGCAAAGAAGGTACCAATGTGAGATTTCTAAAGATAGCTGCAGCACTTAACACAAGGTTTAAGAATTTGAAGTGCCTTCCAAAATCTGATCAGGATGGCATGTGGAGCATGCTTTTTAAGACTTCTGAAAGCACCACTCCGATGCGGAAACTACAGAACCTGAAGCACCAAAAAAGAAAATCAACCTTCTGCTGGTGGCATCTGATTCAGATGATGAAAATGAACATGCGTTGGTCTGCACTGCTTTGGATCGTTATCGAGCAGAATCCGTCATCAGCATGGAAGCATGTTCTCTGGAATGGTGGTTGAAGCATGAAGGGATATATGAATGTTTAGCGCATTTGGCATGTAAATATCTTGCAACGCCAGCTACAACAGTACCATGCGAACACCTGTTCTCACTTTCAGGTGACATTGTAAACAAGAAGCAGGCAGCGTTATCTGCTGCAAATGTAAGCAAACTTGTTTGTCTTAGCAATTGGCTGAACAAGAAGTAGGACTGAATGGACTTGTAGGCTCTAAAGTTTTACACAGTTTTATTTTTGAATAAAATAAGTTATTTTTTCTACATAATTCTACATTTGTAAGTTCAATTTTCACGATAAAGAGATTGCACTACAGTACTTGTATGAGGTGAATTGAAATACAATTTTTTGTGTGTTTTACAGTGCAAATATGTGTAATAAAAATAAATACAAAGTGAGCACTATACACTTTGTATTCTGTGTTGTAACTGAAATAAATATATTTGAAAATGTGGAAAACATCCAAAAATATTTATATAAATAGTATTCTATTATTATTTAACAACGCGATTAATCACGATTAATTTTTTTAATCGCTCAACAGCCCTACTTTCAGAGAGAGGAGATAACAGTGTACAGTATATGGTGCCGAGTTCTTTTCCTCCTTGAAGAGAGATCATCTTAAGCAGTTGCCTCTGAAGCCCTATTTGTTTTATGTATTTCTGGAAATAGAGAGAATCACTAAGCCCAGGAAAATCAAGTTCCAGGCTGCTGGGCACCAGATTCTCTGGGAGCGTTGAGATAGCTTCTGGTGCCTTGGGAAAGACTGTTGGTACTGGCCTCATGTTCCCACCTAGGGATCCTGCGGTCACCACAACATGATCAGCTGGAGGAACTCTCCATCCACTTGACTAGCGCACAAGATTGTGCCAATATTCTAAGAAGTTAAACCTCTTGACACCAAGGATAGGACTTTTTCTGCTGACAAGTCCTAATGCAAAGTCCATTGGTATCGGGCAGGAGGCAAGTGTGGAGTGGGAAATTCTAGCCAACCAGTACTCAAGGGTTAACTTGAGCATACTAGATGGCTAGCAGCTGCTCTAATGGAAGACAATTCAATTTCCGGCACAATATGTCCCTATAGATTGAGCCTGAGGTTACTATTGACTTTTTCTGTGCCCCTGTTGCTGGCGAAATTCATTCTCTCTCTGAACAACAACTTGAAATGAACGTCACAGAGAATACACTCGGCAGAGAGGGGAACCAAAATGCTTCCCCTGCAATGCTGGACGTGCATGTCCCTTCCTCATAGAGTTATCCTGCTGGAGTCAGCTTTACTCTGCTTCTGCACTCCATCCCTGCTAGTTTGCAGTCCTCACCAACCTGTTTCCAAACGCAGTCACAGCCCACGACAGTTGTGACACACTTGCATCCACACTTTACGTGGTTACAAAATCCACATTACAAACATGTAAAGAAATCATTCTCAGAAAGATTGTAGCTCATTCTGTACACTTGCTGGGTAGCGAGTACGCCATACTATGGCATAGATTCAACTAGCACTGTTATCTGTGAAATAAATCCTTGTGCAGGTAGGGTGTGAATATCTCAGACATTTTTGGGGTAAATCTCCCATTCTTGGTCTAGCTCAGATGCGACACCATCAGTGTTAGGAGTAGTAGACATGCTAGTGTAGACAGGGCTCAGGTCTTTTTATTGCCTTACCATCCAGACGTGCTCAGACATGATCTACACTAGTGATCTTATGGTTGCTAGTGCCTGTGGAGCTGCACTGGTGTTAAAGCAATGAGAAATGATTCTCACAAACAACTCAGTGTAGACAACATCGTAATGTCCTTCAGAATGGAACCACCTTCTCAGGAGGTTGGGGGACAACATGCATCTGTGGGGACTATGTTGCCCTGCCTTGGTTGATGCTGGGGTAGAAATGGCCCTTAGCTGAAATTGAAGTATGTCAGAAAAAGTCTGCCCAATGGAAATGATGACCATGGCAATAAAGACATGGAAGGTATTTTTTGCTTTAACTCTCCCTGACATTCATGTCAATTTCACTGGGCCCCCAATCTGTTTGCTTGTGAGTGTCTGTCTCATACAATCCGTGTCTGTTTCACATCAGACACAGGTGAGTAGCCAATGGCTAGAAGGCACTGGAAATGGGATTAACCAGAGCACCCCCCCCCCCAAACACCTGCTAAGCTTGGTTTAACAGAAAACCAGACAGCTGCTCACTGATTTTTTTTAAATTACTATTCCAGTAAATGCTGAATACTGAAGGCTTTACTGTGTGCGATTGCATAGAGCTTCTATCACTGTATAAAAGTGATAAAGTACAACAGAGTGTTCCAACATTTATGTGAATGAATTACCTATACCTTATCATCTTACATTATCATATAAGCTATCACTTTCACTAAACCGTCCCATAGTCCCATTTTTTAAATAAAACCATTGCTAGCTGTATAAGTTTGTTGCAACACAGGGAAACACAGAACTATCCAGTGCTTTTCATATAAGCAAAATGCCACATGATTGTAGCAGCTTTTGTGTTTGATTTCCCAATATATATCCAGCACCGTCCTGCACCTGGGAGACAAGCAGACCTAATCTAACTGTACATCTGTCTTTCTCTATGTCCAATGCAGGTCACAAATAAAGAAGCATTTCAGACTGACATATGCAGAAACTGGTTTTTACAAGCATCTCTGATACAGATATTTAAATCTCTTGTTTAGAAGAAAGGAAAAACAAAGTAAAAAAGATCCTACCTTTGATGCATGGTTGCCATAGTACAAACAAACTTCTCCCACGAAAGGGGCGTGAGAATGCAGAAGTTTGTACTGACTCTCTTTTAAAAAATGGTAAGAGCCTTAGGGGAGGAAAACCCAATTAGAAATTTCATCATAGATCATGTGGGACAAAAGAGCCATTGGAAAAGGTTTTAGTGCATCTCAATTATGATGATGTTGCTTTCAACAGGTCTTGCCAGAGTGTAAAAACCACAAGCCTTTTTAAACTTTATAATTGCGCAAAGGGGAATCATCCATTTTCTGTTTGTAGAAATACAAGTGACGGAAAGTGGCTTTGATATGGGGAGTTTGCTGTTTGCTGGTGATGTTGTTTTGAAAAACAATGGCTCTCTCTGAATCCTCCCTCTTTCTTAGTCTGTCAAGAAAATATATGTGCCTGATGCAAAAAGTATGGGCAGAGAGACATATCACCAGCGAATAAAGAACTCTGTAGGATAGATACGCATGGATATAATACACAAACAAAACCTACTGCTTGTTGTATTAATGTGTATTATTTTGCTTCCTGGTGCAATCTTTCAACAAAGAAAAATAACAGGCACTGAAAACAAACAGCCTTTTGTCAATAGGGTATCCGCAGTTACACTAAGTTAATATAAATATGGGAGAAAATGTAACCAATGATTGGAAAGCAGTACTTACATGAGGGTGGTTTTTTCACATCCATGGTGTTACAAACATTGTTTAGTTACTTTATCTTTAGATAGTGAGAGACTGACAGTGCTAGATAGAAACAGGTGCTGTGCATGCTTTTCCAAACAGCTCTCCGTATCGAAAGGACCTTAAGCTATTTGTGTCCCCTCCTTTCCTTTGGCACCCCTTTGCAGCCATTTCAATCACCAGCATATTTCACAATCACCCCAAACGGTTTTGGGATAACACTAAGTTCTAGGCTGAGACCATTAGATTTTCGGAAGAGATATAAAAACACAATCCCCGATGACTTGTGACAATTGAAAATCTTATAGTGGCTCTCAAACTTTTGTATTGGTGACCCCTTTCACATAGCAAGCCTCTGAGTGCAACCCCCCTTATAAATTAAAAACACTTTTTATATATTTAACACCATTATAAATGCTGGAGGCAAAGCAGGGTTTGGGGTGGAGGCTGACAGCTCGCGACCCCCCATGTAATAACCTCGAGACCCCCTGAGGGGTCCTGACCCCCAGTTTGAGAACCCCTGTCTTATGGCATTTGGGCAACAATAAAGGTGGTCTCAATTGGGTAAATCCATTCTGCCTACTGAGAATTTGCCTTTAGTTTCAGTGGTATTCTTCACGCACTGTCCTAAGGCACAGCGGCCATTCTTCAACAGCTGCTCCCTTTCATGCTAGAGGTGACTGCGTGCTGGTAATGGCTGAACTGATTCCTATATATGTGGCATGTAGTTTGTAAATCAGTTTGTGAGGTGCTTGGAGATCCTTCTAGTTGAAAGCACAATGGATCAAATCCTGAGGAACCATCTCAGTATGAACATAGTTTTGAGTCAGTTCTTGACTGCAGTTGTGAGTTTATCTGAATAAAAACTGAGTTAAAATCCCATTTAATCCAATGGCTATTTCAAAGCATACATGTGTGTTATATATAGGGTTGTGTTTAGACCATTTCCCCTGTTTCATTGTCAGTTTGCCTTATTTGATAAAGTATGCAAATTACTCAAGTGTTCTTTTTTCTTAATTTTAAAAATGGCATTCACCAATGCATAGGTTAGGGATAGGCCAATCAGAATACCTATGTGCCAGAGCTGCAGCCAATTGAAGTCAATGGGACTTTTGCCCTTTGTATTTTTTATACCTCAGCTATGAAAATAGGCTTCAGGCTAGAACCTTTACATAATATGATGATGATTGCATCAGTGGTCCATTGTGCTAGGCACTGTACAAACAAGGTTTAAAAAGGCATTCCCTGTCCCAGAGAGCTCACAATCTAGGATAAAGACACTATACAGCAGGTGGAAGACACAGTCAAACCTGGGAGGGAATGGAAGATGAGATCAACAATAAGACGAGCATGTTTTGCATAATATGCAACAGTTTCAACTCATCACATGGCTAGTAAGTCTCTGCTCAAATGCAGCATTTTTTGATATTGCAAATAATTTTTAATAAATAAGTTTGGGAATTTTAAACTTGTATAAATGAAGGAGGAAAAAAACCAAGTGTATCAATTGCTGACTTTCCCCCCGTTGCGTAACTCATAACCCTTTTTTATTTAAGAAAATGAAATTTGGCAAATGATTAATATACAAAGGTAATCTGATCACTGAGGGTGTTTGGAAGAGAAAATTAAAGCCATAGTATGAATATTTTTAAAAGCCAATTACTCTGCATGTATAATACTTTTCTTAATGCTTTCTACGACGCATAGTATGTGCCCTAATTCATATTAATGGCTCCAAAGGAGCCATCACAGTTTATCAAGAAAGTAATATGCATTTTAAAAGTACTCAAAGATTTACATGATAAACCTTAAATGACTCCAGAGTGTATTATCAGTTATCTCAGACCCTCAGAAGCATTCACTCACTTCTGGCAAACTAGATAATTCAAGGAAGCACGTGAAAAACTTCAGAAGGAAGCTGGTACTCAGCTACTCTCCATAGAATTTATCTAATGCATTTAGGAATACTTTCCATCTCGCTCTATCTAGTGGAAGTGGATCGCCCATGAACAACAAACATCGTATGGCCCTGTCTAAAGAAAACAACTAGCTAAACATTAAGGCCCATCATTTATCAGTTACTTTAATACAGTTTTATCTCACTGGCAATATTTTACAGCTATTGTCCTGCCAACCAGGAGCTAGTTAAAATATCAATACAGCCAGGGCCTGGCTGGGAGGGCAATATCTATGAAATATTGCCAAGGAAGATAATAAAGTTGCCAAGATGATGTTTTTTAAATCATGCCCAAAGCCAAAGGCTAAACCAAGCGATAACTTCTTTAAAGTCAGTGGAAGAAATTAATACTGTGAAAAAGTGAGGCTAACAACTTCATTTCTCCCAGCAAGATGAGATCAAAGGGGAATAGGAAGAAGGATAATTAAATGGTTCTTAATTATGCTGCAGATTTTCCTGTCATGGGACCCTAGTCTGCAATGAGTTGCTTAAAGCAAGAGAAAATATACGATTGGGATTAAATTCTGTACCCACAAGGGGATGGAGAAGATGACCTAAGGGTATGTCTACACTGGAGCTGGAAGTGGACTAGCCAGCCCAGGTAGACGCTGACTGAGCGAATACACTAAAAATAACCGTGTACCTGGGGCTGCTCAGTGGCAGGACAGGCTACTTGCCCAAGGACAATCCTGCCTGAAACCCTAGGCATATCCGCAGGGGAACTAACCCATCCTGCCATCGCTACACTGCTAAGTGGGGCCCCAATCCAGAGATTCATTCAGGCATGAACTTAATTTCAAATACATGACTAGTTCCATTGACTGCAATGGGACTGCTTACATGCTTAAAGTTACGTATAGGCAGGGGTGAAAGTAGAAATAGGGACTTACCGGTACGGGGCTGGGTTGGGGCCGGCTCTGGCCCCCGGGAGGGGCGGGGCCTCGGGCGGAAGGGGCGGGGATGTGTGGGTCAGAGCCAGCCCCGGCCGCCCTGTACCGGTAAGTGCCCTCCCCCGCCGGGGTAGCAGCGGCAGCCGGGGGCTCTGGCAGCAGTTTAAAGGGCCCAGGGCTCAGCCGCCGCTACCGCCCCAGACCCTTTAAACCGCTGCTGGAGCCCCTGGCTGCCGCTGCTACCCCAGGGCTCCGGCAGTGGGGCTCCGGCAGCTATTTAAAGGGCCAGGGCCGTAGAGGCAGCGGGAGCCCAAGGCCCTTTAAATAGCCCCCGGAGCCCCGCCGCTACTGGGGTAGCGGCGACGGGGCTCCAGCGGCTATTTAAAGGGCCCAGGGCAGTAGAGGCAGCGGAAGCCCGGCCCTTTAAATAACTCCCGGAGCCCCACTGCCGCTACCCCAGGGCTCCAGCAGTGGGGCTCCGGTGGTAATGCAAAAGGCCTGGTGCTCCAGCCGGTGCTGGGAGCCCCAGGCCCTTTAAATTGCCGCCTGGGGAAGCCGTACCGGGCGTACCGGCTTACTTTCACCGCGGAGTATAGGCTTACATTTCTCACTGGATTGAGGTCTGGGATCTTCCTGCTGTTACTCTTGGAAACAGTAGTTGATAACCTTATTGGTTACACAATACATCAACAGGGATACAGTTAAGGAATATACCGGTACAGCTATGATCCTGCAGTCTGACCTGTGTACTTGGACTTCATGTGGGACTCTGCTGTGCAAAAATCTGTCCAAATTATAGTACAGTGTAAGAGCGCTTGATTTTACATTGCTAGCTAGCCAGCCACACACAGAGCTTTTGGGGAACAAAGTCCACAATATTTGGAAACTGGAGAGGGAGAGCCAGTGGTCCAAATTTGTCAGTTACACCAATATAAATCCAGAATAAATCTACTGGAGTTGCCTGACTGGTGGTTAGTCATTTCTAGAGCTTGTCAAAAAGGTAAAAAGTTAACAAACATTTCACTGATTTCCCCCCTCCCATTTTTCTTTGAAAATGCAAAGCTTTCAAAATTTCCCGAACATGATTTATTATTATTATTATTATTATTATCTTACTGTAGCACCTTGCAGTCCTAGTCATGGACCAGAAAGCCACTGTGCTGGGGGCTGTTCAGAGAGTGAACACAAAGCTGGTCCCTGCCCCAAGGAGCTTACAATCTAAGACAAGAGATGGATATAGATATATGAGGGAGTACAAGGAGACAATATTGTGATAGGCAGTGGCCAACTCTAGAACTTGCTTCCACCACACGCTTAGAGCTCTGAGTCATGGCTGGACTTGCCACACTTCTCTAAAATTTTGGAGGAAATTGTCCTGAAGGAAATCTGAAGAGCCAAGATAGTCTCATACTATTCAGAGCCTCCTCCCTCCACGTACTGCATTTGCTGCAAGCTCTTTAAAAGGTTCTGATATGTTCCACAGCTCTTGGTTTTGACTGTGAGTACAGAATTTGGGGCTGCATATGTAGAGATGTCCCTTCACAGTACTGGGAATTGGTGACGCTACATTTCAGATTCCAACATACATTTGCACTAAAGGATCTTGACAAATTGGAGGGGGTTCAGAGACGAGCAACGAAGATGGCTGACAGCTTGTGAGGCCAAGTTGTAAAGAAAGATGAAAACAACTAAATGTATTCAGCTTGAACTGACTGCTGAGGGGGACAGGATAACCATCTTCAAGTATGCCAAAAAGTGAGACCAACTGTTTAGGGTGGTCTGGGGAAAGGACATAATGAGGAAGAATCGGATGAAACTGAGTGAAGGATAATTCCATCTGAATATCTGACACGGCCCCCTAACAGTGACATCTGCTAGCCTCTTCCAAGACAAATGGTGGGACCCCCTGCTGTAAGTCATTTGCAACCAGACCGGACAAAGCCAGGAACAATCCCATGCTGGCAGGCAGCTGGCAAGGGTCCATGGTTTCCCTCAGACTGACAACCTGGACCCACATTGCAGTGGAAGCGCTACGAGCGTTACTTGCGGCTCTGATGAACAGCTCTCTGCAGCTCTATCTATCTAGCTCACAAGCTCTTGAACTGCTGAGTAATTACGATGGCCGAATCATATAGAACTGATTAGCACATCAGCGAAGAGCACCTTGGGGCAGACTTACTCAACCCTCCTTGCATTTCGTGATTTGGTTTGTGCAGAACGGCCACACTATCCGCCACTGGGGGAGAGAATTAAAGGGAGGAATTAAAGGAGAGTTTACTGAGCCTGGTCATGTTTATATCACCAGCTGGATGAGGTGCCAGAAGGAGAACTCCCTCCCCCTTTGGCTAGTTCCTACAGCAATTGACCTCTGAGCTAGTGCTTTAAATATATCATTAAACATAAAACAAAGACAACAACGAAAAAGCATGGCTTGGATAGCAGGAAAAGAGACAGTATTTACACCACCTTCGTGCTTCTGCAAATATATTCTAATAATAGCCCCTTCCCCAACCATGAGGAATAAAATATACTGTCCAGGGCACGAGAGAATGCACTCAGATGAGTTTGGAACACAGCGCTGATTGCCTCACATCTGGGCTTCAAAGCAAACAGGCAGAACAGGAGCCATGCACTGAATCCAAACTGCCTCTGTGCTGACTAGCTCAGCGGTGGGTGGAAATCTCAGTCAGGCTTCACTGGCATCAGGCAGCTGCTGCCAAGATGCCCAACACTGAAATGAAAGCTGGAGAGATCGGGTGAGGGTTTGTTTTTCCCCCCCTTTAACGTACCGCATGGCATGGCGTAAATGAGCAGTCAGGTTACTGCCTCTGTGGAGTGAGTCTGGGCCATCTTTATTCTTTTAAATTAAAGGTTGTTGTTTTTGCCCAGACACAACAGCCCAGTGGTTCTCAATCTTTCCAGACTTCTGTACCTCTTTCAGGAGTCTGACTTGTCTTGTGTACCTCAAGTTGCACCTCACTTAAAAACGACTTGCTTACAAAATCAGACTTAAAAATACAAACATGCCACAGCACACTATTACTGAAAAAGTTCGGACTTTCTCATTTTACCATACAACTATCAAATAAATGGATTGAAATATAAATATTGTACTTACATTTCAGAGTATAGTATATAGAGCAGTATAAACAAGCCATTGTCTGTATGAAATTTTAGTTTGTACTGACCTCACTAGTGCTTTTTATGTAGCCTCTTGTAAAACCAGGCAAATATCTAGATGTGTTGACGTACCCCCTGGAAGACCTCTGCGTACCCCCAGGGGTACACGTACCCCTGGTTGAGAACCACTGCAGTAGCCCAATTGACAGTCACGAGCTTTTACAGTGCAGTCCTTGAACTAGGGTGGATGTACAGAATAAAATAATACTTAAATTTTCACATAGCACTTTTCACTCAGAAATCTTAAAGCACCTTGGACGGGAAAGTAAGTATCATTATCCCCATTTTACAGATGAAAACAGAGGCACAAAGTGACTTGCTCAAGGTCACAGAGCAGGGCAGTAGCAGAACGAGGAATACTACCCAACTCACCTGATTCCTAATCCAGTACTTTATCAGCTAGTCCACACTGCCTCAACACATATGTAGGCATACAAATACAAATAAGGATAACAGCATTTCCTTTCTCCCAAGCTTTGTCTGTGAACCTTTCTGAGCAGGGACTGTCTCTTACTATGTGTTTGCACAGTGCCTCACTCACTGGAGCCCTACTCTCTGGTACGGGCTCTACAATCTACCATAACTCTGCTGCCACTGGTGATGAAGAGAATGTCAGCCTTACCTTTAAATTTCCTGCATTTTGTTGGTTTCTGGCATTTTAAACTTTTTTTAAATGTTTATTTTTCTTGCCTTTTAAATAATGAATCTTTGTGCCCTGGTATTATTTTTAAACCAAGAGGATGGATAGTGAGGAGAATGTGGAATTACTTTATGGTGTGGCATTTGGATAATGTCACCGTAATCTGATAGGGTTAATTTACGATGAAATGCTTCTTTCACCAGCTATGTGGTTGTCCTATTCATATTGATTTGTCAGAAAAGATAACACAAAGCGGGAAGCATCTGAATCTCAGGAGTTGGTGAGCTGCTGTCAGATACAATTTGTAACTGTTTTCTCATGTCGGAAAATAAAAGATGGATTATAAAGGAAAAAGAACGCTATTCTGATAAACAGCAATGACTATCTATCCATATGAAAGTGTTAGAATATCAAATCTAATCTTGCATACTGGGGGGAACAAAAATCTATCCTGGGAAATATATATCTGAGGGTCTGAAAGACACGAGCAGCTTGAGAGTGAAGATTTTTCAGTAGTTAGCATGAATATGTATTAATGAAAATGTCAGACCTTGGGATTTGTAATATTATACACTGCATCCTAACTGCAAGTAACAATCTCTCTAGTCAACTCCAGGGACTCTGTAAATATATCCTTCCTCCACCCCAAAAGAAAGCAAGAGAGAAAGAGCTAGGAAACACTAAGGTATCTAATTGCCCCCTCTACCTTTTCGGTTACCCAGCCAGACTAATATTGGTCTGTTTACCTCTAGGATATTAGTTATCACACAAAAAACTTATCAGATAGCTGCCAAATAAACATTCAGTATCTTTGATATGCCGGTTCATTTAGAGCTTCTACTGTCCTACTCTTCCATCACTTGCTGCTGCTCATTCTAAACAGTTTAGAAATATGGAGAAAGCCTCCAGGAAACTGAAGCAGCGTGTGACAGTGTGTATGTTGTTGAAAGACACAAAGATTGCTCATTGGTCAGCATACTCTTAGGATATACATGGTGCTGGGTCAAAGCACTTGACTCTGCAAACTAAACAACAGCCTGCCTAGAGCAAAGGACCAAAAAAACATGGCTAAGAGGTTAGTGTTTTCATAACTGCATACAGTATTTCATATACTGCACACTGCCAGATCTCTCCACTACTATCTCCTCTTACCATGTCTGTTTTGTTTTCTAAGAAATTCTGGTGCTGTCAGCAGAATTATTCATAAAATACTGCCTAGTAATTATTGCCGTATTGTATTGTCTGCTCATCTTAGGTGTTTCCAACACACTACTAACATAATGCACAATGCAAACTGCAAACATACAGTACATACACACACACACACACGTGGAGTTACATTCCGGCTTTCAAATATATAATCAAGTCTGTCAGCCTAAAGTGGGATTGCGACTTTGTCTACATGCATGCTCAGGGGAGCAAGAATCCCCGTTTCCCCATCTGGGGTATCTGGATGTGGGACTGGCTGAGCAGGTTAAAGCAGGTGTTGAATGTTCGCCTATTCCCTCCTAGGAGCAGGTGGCAGGAAGTGGGGGGTGGGAGTGGGTGAGCCTTGGCTTTGTCCCTTCATTATGCTCACCTGGCACAGAAGCTGCTGTGATATGAGCCAGAAGCAAACTGCTACCCTCCTGAACAAAGGGGATGCAGCGGGGACAGGGAGGGGAATGCCTAGGAGGAATGTCTCTGAGTCATAATGGTTTCAGCAGCCAACTCCTGGCGTGGTGCAGCGTATGCACCAACCCTTTCCCAGGGCTCTGCTGACAGTCTAGCCCCATCTCAGTGAGTGAGTCCCATCTCATTCCCCGCAAGTGGGAGGGACGTGGGTGCAACATGGAACTTTGATGCGGGCCGGGAACACTCATGCTGTAAAAGTGAGGGGGAAGCTCTAGGTTCTAGCAGGAGTGAGGAAGGCTCTCCTGTGGCAAACTAAATAAAGCTCTCTTTCTTTTCTGTTTTTCTCCCACTATCTAAGGGGCAACTTGGGCAAGTCCTTCAAAGGTATTGCATAGTTGTCTACAATTTATGCCAGTGTCTCTAGACCGCTTTAGTCTGGGAATTGGACAGGATCAGGCCAGGACACAAGATTTTACAAAGCTGTGTGACCCCGTGGCTAGCAGCTTGGGTCTCCTGAGTTCTAATTCTGGCTCTGACACAGACTCCCTTTGTGACCTGACCTAGGACAGGTCATCAAACTTCTCTGCCTTTGGGTCCATCTGTAAAGTGAGGGTTACAATGGGATTTCCTTCCCCAACTAGTGGGGTGGAGGGTGATGGGGTCAGACAGGGGCTGGAGGAATAGAAAGTGAAAGACAAAGTGATCTTAACGCCGCCTGTAGCCAGTTCCAGGGGAGATAGGCTGTTCTGTGCCCGGGCTCTTGCTGCATTAAAGGATCACAGCGTGGTCTCAGCGTGTTCGTTCGAATACTGCGATATGAATATTGAGTAGCTGCATGCAGGTTTGCTAAGCGTCATGCATCTCACATGTTGCTAATGCATGTAGGCCCTGTCCCTGTCCCATTTCTGCATGCATTCAGCTGAGCTCTGGGAATACAGGAATATTGAGGCTGCAGTTCGTCTGGGCCACCACGAAAAGCTGCTGTGGTGCCTAGTGAACAAGCAGCCTGGCCTCTTTGCCTCTGACTCTGGCCGCTATCTGCTCCGTCAGCCATGAAAGAAGGAAGCAGCGGCAAAGGTTCCAGCACTCTGGAGACATGAGTAGCTCATGGGGATCAAGGGGGAGCGAGAGCTGTTGGAGGAAAGGAGCTTGGTGGAACAGGAGTTGCTGTGGGACTAATGGGGGCCACAGTGGGGAGTAGGGTTGCCAACTTTCTAATTGCAGAAAAACGAACACTCTTGCCCGGTTCCTTCCCCAAGGCCCCGCCTGACCCCACCTCTTCTCTGAGGCTCTGCCCCTGCCCCGCCCCTTCTCTGAGGTTCCACCCCCACTCATTCCACCCCTTCCCGTCGCTTGCTCTCCCCGACCCTCACTCACTTTCACCGGGCTGGGGCAAGGCGTTGGGGTGCGGGAGGGGGCTCTTGGCTGGGGCCAGGGATGAGGGCTCTGTGAGGGAGTTTGGCTGCGGGAGGGGGCTCTGGGATGGGACAGGAGGTTGAGAAGTGAGTCGGGGGGTGAGGGTTCCAGCTGGGGGTGCAGGCTCTGGGGTGGGGCCAGAGATGAGGGGTTTGGGGTGCAGGAGGGGGCTCTGGGCTGGGGTGCGGGCTCCAGGAGGGAGTTTGGGTATGGGAGGAGGCTCCAGGATGGGGCCTAAGGGTTCAGAGTGCAGGAGGGGGCTCAGGGCTGGGGCAGGGGGTTGGGGTGCGGGAAGGGGCTCCAGGATGGGGCCTAGGGGGTTCAGGGTGTGGGCCCCGGGCAGCGCTTATGTCAGGCAGCTTCCAAGAAGTGGCTGGCATGTCTCTCCGGCTTCTAGGGGGAGGGGGTGGCCACGGGGGCTCTGCCCGTGGTTTCCGGCCAATGGGAGCTGCGGAGTCAGCGCTCAGGGTGGGGACAGCACGTGGAGCCCCTGTGGCTGCCCCTATGCCTAGGAGCTAGAGGGACATACTGGCCACTTCCTGGGAGTCGCGCGGAGCTGGGTATGGAGCCTGCCAGCCCTAGGCCAACTGGACTTTTAATAGCCCGGTCAGCGGTGCTGACGAGCTGCCAGGGTCCCTTTTCAACCGGATGTTCTGGTCGAAAACAGGACACCTGGCAACCCTAGTGGGGAAGAGGACTAATGCTACCCTGTAGCAGAATCCCTCTTAACCAGCATATTTGCTCATCTGGTTACTTCTGGGTTTCCACAAACCCTCCCACCAACCAATTAGGAATGCAAAAAATAAGATTCTGCCTCCCATGACTCAGGGGAGCCCGGTGAAAGGAATCTGTTGTCAATCCAATGCCTTTCATAAGCATTATATCCACACAACTTTTTTTAAACTGAAGTCTGCGGTTTGTTCAGACTCTGGCACAATGAGGTCTAACCTGACTGAGGCCTTTAGCTGTTACTGCAATATAAATGTTAATTTATATATATATGCGCCAGTTAGGGGCAAATATGCAAAGTAATTAATGGGCTATTGTGTCACACATGAAGCTACACAAAACTTGGCACATTATATGCATGGTCTAGTGGACTGAATTTGAGTCCCTCTGTCACTCAGACCTGTGATTTAAAAAAGTGTCCATCAATTTTGGATGCTTCAGTTAAAAAAATTGAGGCACCCAAAATTAGTGGACACTTTTTAAAAACATGGGATTGTATGACTGATCTGGGAAACTGAGGAAATCTCAATGAATAGACGCTTAAAAATAATTGGCCATAGTGTCTTTGTATCTCAAATTTCTCACCTGCAAAATGGGGATGATAAAAAGAATGCATTACCTACCTTGGAGGGCTCTTGTGAAGATTAATGACTTATGGCATGATTTGCAGAGTGCAAATTCAGCTCTCACTAAAGTCAACTTGAGCTGCAAGTGCCCCTTTGAAAATGAGGGCGTTAATATGGGTAGAGAACCCTGAAGAGTAAAAGTGTTATTATTTCTAGTATTTCCAGATTGTAGCTGACCCAGAACGTGTGATCTCATACTTTTGCTCCCTACCAGTCAAAAGGAGAAAATTAACCAGAGAAAGTTAACACTTCAGAACTGTGGAGAAGTGTTTGAGTTTGATTTTTCTGAATGCTAGGCAAAGACTCACAGTGGTTTTTATTCAAAGCAGTTTGCTCCTCTTAGCTGAAGGACACTATTCATTAACATATGATCTTCTTAGGGTAAGGCAGTTTCACATTTGATGGTAGAATTCAAGATATGGTATTTTAAAGCAGTAAAGTTTAGTGCTTGATTATCTTTAATAAAGTATTAGCACAACTAGGCATGCTTAGTTGTTACAGTGTCTGACATACATGTAAGAGATGGAAATCATCACAGTAAAAAGAAATCTAAAGATCATTAAAGATGCAGTTAGATGTGACTGTGATATTTATTCATTCACACACATCTTGGAGACTGCTGAGGCTTACAGAGTAACTCACTAGGTCACCACATTTGAATATAAATGATAGGAATCTTTTTTGGTATTAGAATTATATAAGTATGCCAAGACTAGAGAAGACTGAGGGGAACTTCAGAGAGTACCTAGCAAGTTAGGTGAATGGGCAGCATGATGGCAGATGAAATTCATTACTGACAAAAGCTAGGTAATGTTTATTGGAAGAAATCATTTGAACCACTCACACACATTGCTGGGTTCTAAACTGATTGTACTGTAACAACTCAGGAACAAGACCTGGGTGTAATTGTGGGGAACCCAATGAAAACGTTTGTTCAACACACATCAGCACACGAAAAAGCAATCAAAATGGTAGGACATAGAATGGAATAGAAAACAATTATTATGACATTATGTAAATCAACTGTATGCCCCCACCTAGAATTCGGTGTTCATTTCTGGTAATCCAAACTCATAAAAGGCGATAGCAAAAATAAAAAGGGGTTCAGAGACTGATAACAAAAATGATTGGAGGAGAATGAAGGGGGACTTCGATAAGAGGAGGGACTAAAAAGATTGAGACTGGTTAGAGATGAGACGAAGAAGGAATATGACAGGGGAATACAAAATAGTAGTATTGAGAAGGCAAACTGGGCCTCTGTCATAGTACAAGAGAAAATTCAGTGAAATTGAAAAGCAACACGTAAACTCATTCAAGGCAATGCTTTTTTACATAGCACATGGAACTCATTGCCACAGGATATGATGGAAGCCAAGTGCTTAGTGGGATTTTAAAAAAATAGAAATTTATATAGCTAAAGAGAACATCCATATATTAGACACGATAAACTTTTTAAAAGGGATATAATCCCTCATGCTTCAGAGGGCATGAATCAAACACTCCCTTGGGGAGTTAGGAAAAAAATTCCTTTAGCCCACACTGGACAATTACACAACAGCTTTTCTTGCACCTTCTTCTGAATCATCTGGTACTGGTCAGTTAGAGACAGGATACTGGACCAGATGAGCCAGTGGCCGGGCATGAGATTCCCATGTGCCCATTTTTTGGGTAGGATTTGCAGATGTACTTAAGTGAAAGGTGGCTTGTGATTCAAATTCATGTAGGTGCTTTTAAAAATCTCATGCTTACTTTTTTCAGGAGAACAACAACAAAAAGAGACAACGAATGTCTTTTATTGGGATAAAAATAGTGACTACTGTGTGTGTGTGTGTGTGTGTATAGGCATTAGAATAATAAAAGAACTCATGACCTATCAGCACGTAGATCCTTTTGGTAGCTGATTTAGAACCAAATCCTGCTTGCCTTACTGAAGCAATTAGCTTGATTATCGTCACAGGGATATTCATATGATTAAGATGAGCAGGGTTTGATCCTTATTATAGTAACCAATAATATACACAGAACCAGACTACAGAATATACACACTGTGCTTGATGTTATGGTGATGGGCACTATGGAAAACCCATTGACAGGGAGACAGTTAGACAGGTAACACAGTAGTTTTTTGACTTCTAGAATGAGTATCAATTTGACATTATTTTAAATGGAAAGAGAAAACATGACAATAGGGGACATGTTCTCAAATATTTTATCTATGTAACTGTATCTATTGTTACTTTCTCTAATTCAACCCCACAGCTTTTTCATAGGAGAGAATAGGGAAATTAGCTGTACTCAATTTCCATTAATCAAAAAAAAAAAAATCTGAAAGTTTCAATTGTGCAGTGGTATTTCTTGCCTATTACTGTGGGACATAAGTGCCATCTGGATATTTGCCCTGTGACCAGTGGGTTGATATATGTGTGTGTGTGTGTGTGTGTGTGTGTGTGTGTGTGTGTGTGTGTGTGTGTGTGTGTGTGTGTGTGTGAGAGAGAGAATATGAGAGAGACTGACTTTTAAAAAGAGCCAATCGGAACAGAGATTCTGCATATTCAGAAATATAAGAAAACATCACAAACCTTAATGCAGCCTGAAGAAATTGCAAGTCATCCAGTGAGCAAGAGGGCTCGAGAAATCTATTTGTCCACCTGCCCATGAAGAGTAGGACAATTTCCCAGGCAAGGGATGGAGAAGAGCAGAAGACTCCATGAAGTCCACTAGGGATCTTGCTATGCTGATGTAATTCACATGGGAAGTGTGCGTAGATGTTAGAGGGATGAGTGCAATACAAAATCCATAGACAGATAAAGAGTAAAACTGTTTAATGGCTGGAAGCTGTAAAAGGGTTATCAGTACTATTGCTGGCAGGTGAAAAAAATTCTGCTTTTAGTTATGATGGTCCCTGGTTCTAGTTTGTATTCTTAATATGCGTCAGTTGAAATTATATTAGGGATGGGCACAAGCCACAACATTGAGATCCAGATCTGAATTTTGAAGCACCAAAGTTCAATGATGTTGGCTTCATCCATCAGAAATCAAAATGACATCTGCAAAATTTGGATCTAGGTTTGTTTTTTGAACAACCCTCAAGTTTAGGGGTGTTTGGATCCAGGATTTTAGTTACATATGTCTATATGTATGTGAAGTACCACTGTGCATTCTAGATCAAATCCAAGCTCATGGTTGTCAATGGAGTTTTGTCATACTCTTTAGAACTGGTCCCAAATTGGAAGCCCCTATAATGGGACTCAAATTTAGTTCTGTGTTTGTATACAGGAGCTAATTCAGTGCTAAAGGAAGAATGTTATGCCTGATGAAATATCACTGTTACTAATACAGCTAAAGTCGATTAATGGGGATTTTCCTTCAAGTCAAGTGATCAAACTGTAGAATTAGACAGAACTTTGCAAGTTTTTGGAGGGCTTTTGACAGTTCAGGTCCCAGCTAAATCCATCAAACTATGAGCAAGAGAGAAAAGAGAGACACACTTACATCAAGTTTGAGTTTCTAAGTGAGATCTCCTCTGCTTGACTTGGAACACTCTAAATATGTCTACTAATAAAAGTATTCACTCAGGAGAACACAAAGGCATGCATACCAAAAAAAGAAATCCTATGCACACCTAATACATTAGATACATTGCTCACAAATACCAGGGTTCTTTTGTGAGTTCTCATTGAATAGAAGCAGCCACATGTGCTTCCCAGTCAAAAAGTTTTAATTAATTGCTTCCAGTCATTTTCCTTATGTAAAATTGGAATAGTTATAGAAAGGACTGGCTGTGGATGGTTTTGGTAGCGGTGGGATGGGGGATGTGTGGGGGAGTATTATACTAAAGTACTTGAAATGTCTAAGACAGAAACCAAAAATAGATAAATGCAATTTCTTCAAGGCTATTTACCTGTAACAAAATTCTTCAAAATCAGCTTCATACAAAATGATTGGATCTTCTTAATTAAGACCTGAAAAAGATTTGGTCATGGACGTCCTGAAAAATATCATGACAAGACAGATAGGTGCAAGTGACACTCTTTGGTGGGGGAAAATATATATCTGATAAGATTAACTATTGGGAGAGCAACAACAGGTACGAAAGAGTGGAATGTCAGACAGATCAACTCAAGATAAAGCAGCAAACACAAAGAGAAAAAAGAACGAGGAGTACTTGTGGCACCTTAGAGACTAACAAATTTATTTGAGCATAAGCTTTTGTGGGCTAAAACCCACTTCATCGGATGCATGCAGAGAAAAAGTTGTCAGAAGTCTGTGCTCTGCCCAGACACGTTATTAACCAGGGTTTGCAACAAGTCAACAGGTCTATCCTTTTCATTTGCTGACTCTTAAGTTAGTTCATCTGTAACCATAGCATTTTATTTTTTTTGCTGAGTGTTTCAATGATTGTTTCCCATGCCTTGAACTGCTTGGGCTTTGTTAAATGGATTGAAAGGTTGCCTAGTTTCATTGATGTATCTGAAATGCTAACTTCCTACACTAGCAATCCTTAGTAAATCCCAACAGATATCGTTACACCTTCTGTGCCAATGTGCACTACAGAGACTATTTTTCACAACAGCATCAGTTTCCTACTCGCCTCTACGACATCACCACCAATAGCTCTTCCACTTAAGCAGTTTTCAAGTCAGTGCATTATCAATGGATAGATAGGTCAAGATGACTGAAAACCAAAGCTCAGAAATTCTGTGGCCTTCTATATTTTCTGTCTGTGCTCATGTCTGTGGCTCAGCAAGACTCTCCCAGTTTCAGGATGGAGTTATTTCAACTGCATTTCTGTAGCAATCCCCGCTACAGGTCATCAAGGGGACAGAACTGTGGACCTTCAGCGTCAAAAGCACAGGTCTCTATTATCTGAACTGAAAGAACAACTATTACCTAGTAGATACAGAAGGCTCTTTTCTTCTGTGTATAAAGAGGAAAACCCCAGACAAAAAAGCATGTTACATTTTTTTCTTCTTCTTGCCTTTGATTATATCATAGTCTGTGGTATTTAAGCACCAGACAGTAATTAGAGACAGCAGAGAATATGCCCCAAAAGGCACATTCTCAGTCTTCCCACCATTCCCAATTTGGTCTTTTCCAGGTTATTTCTCTGGAACATTATTTACTCATTTCTAGAGCCTGTCTAGTGTATGTGAGGTGTGACATTTATAAGCCGCAGCTCCACTTGCAGATAATAAATGGGGGTCAGCAGTGGCTGTCACTACACTGATGTGGGAAATGGTTTGCCGGTTGGTAAGGATGGGATGAAACCAAATATATGTTGCAGAAAGTATTCTGCAGGCTGGGTGATTTGTTCCAGCCACCCTAGCTGGTAAGGACGTCTCAGCACCTATAAAAGGAAAGCATTATCAACAAAGGATCCATTTGTGAGTGGAAATGGACTACAATAATCTTGACATTCTAGAATGTCGATCTTGGATGAGTGAGTTCCCCACACCTTTGGGACTCTCCTCCCTTCTTTGTCTGTAACAGAAGTAGTTTGCCAACCTTCACATTGCTCTGCAGAGGCCAGCTTTTCTCCCTTGCTCATAGGGAGATGAGTAATGGGTAGCTGAGGTGCAATACTACGAGGGGATTTGGAGGGAAGGTTGGGCTAACTGACTTTTGCTATACTCTATGTTGTTGCTGGCTTATTTGATCTTGGAGCAACTGATGAGTATAGTTTTCAAAGGTTGTTGAGCACTTGTGGAGCTTTGGATGGATGCTCTCTTCTTGCAGAGAAATAAGCCCTTCATTAATAAACAGGTTCCAGATCTTCAAGCATTTTAAGAACCTTGCTGTCGCCTCCCATCTAGGCAGAAGAAGGTGCAGCAGCTCCAAAATGCTCCTGGGTGTTTGTGCTGAGTTTAATGGTGGGTGTTCAGCTCTGTAATTCTCTGCACTACCCCAGGCATCAGAAGTAGCAAAGCACTGACCAGATGGCCCATCCCTGCAGCAGACAGTGTGAGATATTTGAGTCAGTTTGACCTTTTTTGTATTTTCCAGTTTTAAAAAAAATGACTAAAAGTTTTTTTTTTAAGCCAAAATGGCCCACGCAAAATTACCCCGCAAGAGACAACCAGTATTGGTGTTCACCTAGATTATTCATAATTTAAATATTGGTCGATAGCGGGGAGCTTTACATTGAGAACCTGATGGTTGTATTTGAAAAAAACCGGGCCAATAGGATCTGAACTTTAATAAAGGGGGAGTTTGGATCCAGAATTTCATACCCATGTAAAATGATTCAGTCCTTTTTCTAGTCACATCCTCTGTTTTTTTCAGTTCTGCTAATTCTTCTAGGTTGTTTTTTTTACACTCTCTCAATACAATATATAAAGATTCAGCACAATGAGTGCACTGGCAAAATATGCTCA
The DNA here is from genome assembly GCF_028017835.1 of Emys orbicularis. Taxonomy (NCBI): domain Eukaryota; kingdom Metazoa; phylum Chordata; order Testudines; family Emydidae; genus Emys; species Emys orbicularis. Next base: position 95,746,951 of record NC_088691.1, on the reverse strand, counting down.
CACCACTACTGATTGTACAATTTCCTGCAAGTGTGTGTGTGTGCAAACTGGGCAACTGCCATCATGGCACCGTGAAGCCCATTTATTGCACTGATCTTTGACATCTTTGGCCCATAGGACAAATAAGGGGCATCTATGAATGACTGGATCCAAACTCCATCAAGAGAGTTGATGGATCGTTTATCCTGAAGGTTCTATCAACTGACAGCACAGCATTGCTGGTTTGTATAGCCACAAGAACCCTGTTAATTCACAGCATCCTTGATTCTTATTTTACCCTGAGCAGAAGGTGGGTTGGACAATAAAATCCAGTCTCTATGAGATTTAAGTTTTCCTCCTACTTGGTATAAGCATAGAGCAAATGTAAATCAAAGTCAAATATATTCCTGGCCTCCTGTTTTATAAACTTATTTTCCTCATTTGTTACAAAGTCAAAACAGTTTGACATTTTGACAGCTGAATTTTTTTCCAGGAGAGAAGCCACTTGACAGAAATTCTTACTCAAAGTCGTTTTTCACTGCCTTTTAACCACATGCCAGTGTTCTTTTTTCCTTTTAGTATGTTACTGTCACAAGATTTTCATATATCCCAGGTACAAGGTTACTCCCATGGATTATGAGGGCTGAGCCATATAACACCCCTGCTTGCACTATACTTAAAACGTGTCCAGGTATTACATAGAGAATAAAGAACAGGGCTGGGAAGTTGTGAATTATGGAGTTCTATTTCCATGGACAGGGTGTGGTGATACCATAAATCATCAGGGAAAATCTCCAATATCACCAGAACCTCAAGTTAGAAGATTGATCCATAATTCAAAACTGTCCAGGTCTTTTATTGAATATACATAATTGATCCAGATCCCCAATCCATGCATTTCCTCCCAGCTCCCTTTATTGTTACCTTCTCTACCCCTTCTCCTTACCACTATTGATGTCCTCCCTCACAGCCTCCTCTGTACGGTTGATGATGTTCTCCCAATCTCCACCCCAGATGCTCCTCTCCCAGCCCCAGGCTTTCCTTCTTCCAACGTACAAGATAGACACAAAGAAGATGGGATGCAATGTGAAATATAGCAGTGGAGATGACAGTGTGGTTTTTATTTCAGTTACACATGCACACACTTATTGTGCGCCTCCTGGATTTATAAAAGGGACTGAATGGAGGGAGGGTGGGGACTTGGCACATGTGGCCAAAGAGAGGATTCCATGCAATGTATGATGCTGAAAATTAATTTTAATAGAGCTGCAAAAATTAAACAATTTTCCCATGAAACTTCATATGAACCTGATGTGATGATCCTTGTGTAGACAACTCATGAACAGAAAAGCAGGTGAAATTAATTAAATACATTATTCAGTTTTCAGACAAGTTGTGAGGTAGAGTTGTGTGATGTAATTTTCCTAATAATAAGCTATGTTTGAATGATGATGGGGGGAATCTTGAACCTTGAGGGGTTTGGGGATCAGTTCTGACAAGCACTCAGAAGTCTGGATACTTCTTGCTAGCTGAACTTCTTGAAAGGGGAGAATTTGGCTGGAATACTTCTGAGAACAGACTGGCCCACGAGATGTCCAGTAATTCTTGCTTGTGGTTGGAAAGGCTGAGAATATGAACCATCTTTTGTACAGTATTTTCTTTTTGTTCCCATTTCAAACCTCAAATATTGGGTACTTGTATGGCCCTCCATCACCACAGTATCTGATCCCCTCACAATCTTTTAGTGTATTTATCCTCCTGTGAGGTAGGGATGTGCTATTATCCCCATTTTACAGCCCAAGCTCCCACAGGAATGCTGTGACGGAGTAGGGAATTTAATCCAGGTCTCCCAACTCCTGAGATAGTGTTCTAACCACTCAACCATCCTTCCCCACAAAGTGCACCAAAGCAAAATTGGAAATAAAGTTAACTGAACATTTCTGAACCCTGCCAAAAGGTTTGGTTCGGTTCGAGAACAGTTAGATAGGGGGAAAAAACCCAAACACTTTATTTCCATAAATATCTGCCCATCCCTAACATTTATGTGGCGTATCTCATCTATGAATGAGGCCTTTGATGCCTGTCAGAAAATCCTGGAAAATGTTTTTCAGAAGAAAGTTTCCCCTATTATTTTTATTTTCTGACTGCTATCCATGACACAAGTAAAAATAACCCTTTGCCCAATTTGTAACTTAAAAGCAACACATTTAGCTGAAAATGTGCCTGTTTGGTTCAGATGCCAAATATTTATCATTTAGATTTCAGAAAAGATGATTCAGATATAGAGAAACGGGATTCTTAATATGCTAGATCTACTATTGCATCTCCTTAGCAAAGACGGCATTTACTGTCACCGAACAAGTTTAGTACTTTTGTCATTAAAATGTCATCGGAGTATCGCTGTCAAATGAATTGCATCATGACCCACTTATAATGTACTCTCATGTAATGAAATTCTTCTTAAAGGAAACATTTGATATGACGACTGAAAGCAAATTACTTTGGTAAGTTCCTGATACATTGAAATTTTTCTCCTAATGAAGATTTAATGAAAACAATCAGTTCTCTGAGTTGTGAACTTTTGACAACAGGACTGTAAAGTACATCTAACGACAACCACATCAAAGTAGATTTAAAGCATTATCATAACCCTAATTTTATTATTTAGCAGAGGAAGTGGTACTGTACCTCTCACTGCAAAATGCGACTCTCTGTTCCTTTAAGTGCATTTTTAATAGCCCCTTGAGAAGCATTTCCACAAACAGAATATCTATTGTCACTAACTACTGCTCATTCCAAAGTCTCTGCATTATTGTTTGGATATGAAACTTTAATGCATTAGCAAGAGCAATTTATCAAAATAGGAAGCAATATCTTCAGATCAAACACACTGAAAGATCCAGTGATAATGATGCTGCATATGCATGTACATAAGGTATTCATTCATTAAGTTCCTGCTACTTATCTTGGTGAGGGTCATATGCAATGACAAATACCCAAACTTGCAACCTGTCTCCAAACAAGGAAGATGCATAATCCACATTGCCTTGTTTTGCCTCAAAAACCCCAACTTGTGATTTTCTGACATTTCCCTGTCTAGTTATGCTAAACCAAGCACATAATGAAGTGTATAAGGCTTATAACTTTGCATATCACCTCATATTCCTCTGGACTCTCTCTCTCAAAGAAAAAAAAAAGCCCTTTCAAGGAGAATATTTCTTTTTATGCTGCTTATTTTTAATTCCCCCCTACCCCCTCCCAAATCATACAACATCGAACTAACTAAACATCATTTCCATCTCTAGCCACAACAGTTGGAGGGGTGGGGGTGGGAAGAGGCAGAACCTTTTCTGTCTGAAACTAGAGTTCTTGTCTAGCAAAACAATTAAATGTAAACAGTGCAGCTGAGGCTTTCATTATGCAAAATGGATGGACACATTATGCTGTCCATGGCAATAGGTTATATTTTAAATACTTCTTTATCAGGAAAATCACCCCTTAATGCTTCACTTCCCCTTTTCACATGACAGCAGGGACACTCCAGGCACATTTTACATGTTAATAGCATATATTCCTTATCTAACAGGTTTCAAGACTCTCACATCTTCCCCCTCCTATTTTAGGACACCCCCCCCCAACTCCCCACCCAACCTTAGAAACAACCCAGCTGGCATGGTAGATAAGAGGTAAAGTGTTTTCTTCATGACCTCTATGCATCGTACTCCATGGGAAAAGCAACGTGGAACGCACACTCAGCAGGCTATGAGATTCGAACCAGTTTGTCCTCAAGGCATTTCTGCCATAAAACATAGTCCTATCAACAGTATTTTTATTATAAGCAGCCTGGCTTCCCTGACCCCCACCCCCTCTCTGCTTACTGTTTCTCACTCTGCACCTGGCTGCATTTGGAAACCCACAGAGCAAAGCATAAACAATAAGCATCAAACAGCAACAGATTCCTTTGTTTTACATGCAAATCCTACCTCTGGTAGTTGTCACATCTTCCTCAGGAGCAAAGCCTAATTATTAGCAAACAGAGATCCAGTGGAATCCTCCAAACTGCCACCAGTTGTTAAACGCTGTCATCATTACCTCCTGGTGCTTGAGCCTTTTTGGACCATTAATGTCACAACCCCTGCTAACTCATAGCTTAAGACTCCCTGCTCAAAATGTCTGAAATAGTTTGGAAGGACAATAGAAATGACAGGCACACTAGACAGCCATGCTTGAAATTAGTTATCTGAAGCTCTGCTAAGGCTGTTTCGTAGTGTTTTAAAGCATGCATTAGGTAGGATTTATTAACCTATCATAGGCACGCTATTTCTGTTTTCATTAAATGCTGTAGCAGGATGTCTGTTAGAAATGCAGTGATAGGTCTAACCCCTTTCCCCCCACTGCTTTTAAATCCTCACGTTAGAGGAGAAAAAAATCAGACATCCTTAAACTTACTAAGGGTACCGTTTCTGCAGAAAGGAGTTTCACACATTATTTTGAAACTAAAGAGAAATTCACTCCTTGAAATGGAAGGTACAGTAGCTCCCAGGACTAATGTAAATGAAAAGATTAATCTTCATGCCACAAAATCCCTATCCACCCCAATCCTGTGCTACAGAGTTAGTGAAAGTATTGATCAAAATCTGAAACTTCCCAATGTTCTCTAAGGCAGATGTAGTATTAAGTCAGTAAGGATGAAGCATCTACACTATCTTATTTTCAGTTGCTTATTTAGTGCCATAGGTGTGTGTGAGGTTTAACCAAAATTAGAATATGATTCACAGATAGCAGCATCTCAGTTTACAATCTTAATGCACGAGTTGCTACACTACAGAACAAACAGAATGATAATGAGCAGAATAAACAGAGTGCCTTTATGGTCTTTATAGTCTCAATGATTTGTAGAAAAGGTGGGGTTTTGGGAGGGTTCTTTCCTACATCTGTTTTAGATATGATTTATGTGTAAATATAAATCCAAAACTTCAAATGATTAAATGTAGAATATTAGACTATGGAGCCTTTCACTTCTAGGTGATTGGTTCAATATAAGCCCAGGTCAGTAAAGATCAAAGGCTGGCTATTCAGTGTTGCTGGTCTGGTTCCGAGCATATAAACATTCACTTTTCAAAGGCCACCAGTACAAAAACATCTTTGCTGGCAGTAGCAGCCGAGAGGCCAGAGGACTGAACGTGCAGATCAATGCCGAGACAGACTGGTAGGAATGGGTGGGGAAGCTACTACTTCTGGTGTCCACACAGTACAGTTCAATGGTTAAAAAGTGGACTACAGTGTCCAGGGCTCGCAATCCAGCACATTTCACAAGCATTAATTTACAATGAAAAAAATCACAGTGAGCAAGCAGGGAAATGAATCATGATCCGAGCAATTAGGGAGCAAGGCGGATCAATGTAGCGATGGTTAAAAAATAGATTCAGCTGTATTAAGATGTGGGATTTGATGGCATAATAACCCATCCTCCTTCATTCCTGAAAAAAAAAATCTGCAATGAAGAGGTTAATAAACCAGTAACAAAGAGAAAATGTGTATTAGTTTTTATCATTAATGAGTACTAGGTGGCACAGGGGATTGGTTATGGGATGTGAAACTTTTCCTTTAGCGTCATTGGTTTGAATTTGGACTGGTGAGTCACTTCTGTATAGCTGAAGCTCAATATTGTTGGAGAGGAGATCATGGGCCTATGTTAAACCAATAGATAGCTTCAGTCCAATTCCTAGGGAGCACGTGTCCATGCTGCAAAAGCCACTACCACATTTAGCACCAGTTGCCTACTTTGCTGAGATTTTTGCCAGAGAGCCAAGGACTGAGTGGGCATTTAGAGGTGAATTATTTTCTCCCCTCAGAGACTGGCCTTTTAAGCATACACTGGGTGAAATTCTGAGCTCATTTGCACCAGTGTAAATTTACTGAAATTGATGGAGTTACTCCAGATTTGTGGAGTGCAGAATTTGGTCCAATATCCATCTAATTTATCTAGGTTTTTAAAACAACCCCCTCATTGTATACCATCATGACAATTCATGGAGGATGGGTGAAGTCCCAGAGGACTGGAGAAGGGCAAACATAGTATTTATCTTTTAAAAAAAGGGGAACAAAGGACACAGGGAATTATAGACCAGTCAGCCTATCTTCGATACCTGGAAATGTACTGGAACAAATGCTTAAACAATCAATTTGTAAGCACCTGGAAGATAACAGGATGATAAGGAATCGCCAACATGGATTTGTCAAGAACAAATCATGCCAAACCAACCTAATATCCTTCTTTGACAGGGTTACTGGCTAGTGGATGCGGGGGGGGGGGGGGGTGAGAGCTGGTGGCATGATATATCTTGATTTTAGTAAGGCTTTTGACATAGTCCACCTGATATTCTCATAAGTGAACTTGCTATAAAGTGGATACAAAGCTGGTTGAAAACCTGTACTCAATGGTTCCCTGTCAAACTGGAGGCACTGCTGCTGCTGCTGAGATTAAAAGCCAGTCTCCTGACCCTTCCAACCAGTCAAGCAGCCTACTGCAGGCCAGCTGCACTCATTAGGTTGCCCAGAGACTGACTCTGCTATGGACCCTGTGTTAGGGACCGAGATATAGATAGTCTGCCCTAGTAGTCAGAGCCAGAGTCAGGTCTAGTGGGTGGAGCAGGCATCCGGCAAGCTGAGGGTCAGCACCAAGGTCAGATGGCAGAGCCAAGGGTCAAGCTGGAGTAAGGGACAGAAGTCGTGGGCTGGGGTGAGAGCCAGGACTGGTCACTGAGGATTGAAGGCGAGGTGTAAGGGCAGGAGGAGAAGCAAGAATCAAGCACGGAGCAGGAGCATAATTGGAACAAGAGTGAAGGGAGGGTCAAGGCAGTAGCTAGGAACATTGCTGGAATAGGGTTGGGTGCAGGAGGCAGGCACAAGCAGGGTCCAAAGCCACCTTTTTGCTCAGACAAACTTCCTGTTCCTCCTCCTGATTTAAATAGTGTGGTTGGACCAATTGGTGGAGCTGGGCAATCCTCCAGTCAGATCTGCCATGGGTGGTGCTTGACTGGGGCAATAACCCTAGTAGCTTCCAGCCCATCAGGTTTCAGAAGCCATTAGGTGGACGCCAGGATGTGGCAGCTCTCTGGGGACTCCCAGACTTGGGAAGCAGGGTATGTTGTTTCTGGTCTTGAACCTGACTGGCTCTGCTCAAGTCCTGATTCCTGACAGTATGTCTACACTGCACACTCAGGCTTGTAGACTCAGTGTTTCCAAGCCTGTGCTTGAACATCCACACTGCATTGTAAACCTGGGTTTATAGTTACTGGACCATGTCTCACAGCTGTGCTAATGCATCCATCCTGCATTATGCAGACCTTCTGACTCAGGTCTGTGGTTTGATTTGCATCCACTCTGCAAAATGACAGGGCTTGGACCTCAGTTACAGCAGGACTTGGGCCCTGACCCTCCACCCCCTAGCAGGATCCTGTGACCTGGGTCCTGATTGCTTACAGACCTGAGTCAGACTGATTTGTGTGTGTGGCTGGAAGTGGGGCTTGGGCTCCAACTTGAGTTAGTGCTTGGGCTTAGTGTGCAGTGTAGACATACCCTCTAAGTTCAGCCTGCACAAAACTATGTTGCCACTGTTCCAGGTTGGCTGGCAAGATCTCATAATCTTCTTCACAGATCACTAAGTCTTCACCGAACAGCATGTTTCAAGGTGGCTTCCTTTGTATATTCTCATGTATCACATCTATGAGGACTGCAGACAAAAAAGAGGCTCAATGCTGACTCCTGATGCAGGCCAGTGCTTGCTGGAAGTTCTCTATTGTAGCCCCATTGGATTTTCACTATGGTAGAGTCTCCATCATACACATCTCCTGAATAAGACAGACATATTCTTCTGGCACACTTCTCTATTACAAACTCCACCAAACTAGTTAGAATAATAGAATATGGGTTAGAAGGGACTGCAAGGGTCATCTAGTTTAATCCCCTGCCAAGATGCAGGATTTGTTGTGTCTAAACCATCCAAGACAGATGGGCCATCCAGCCTCCTTTTGAAAACCTCCAGTGAAGGAACTTCTACAACCTCGCTTGGCCATATGTTCTATTGCCCTACTGTTCTTTCAGTAGGAAGTTTTTCCTGAGATAATCTAAATCTGCTATACTGTAGTTTGAACCCATTGCCTCTTGTCCTGCCCTCTGGCAAGAGAGAACAACTTTTCTCCATCTTTTTTATGGCAGCCTTTCAAGTAGTTGAAAACTGCTATCATGTCCTCCCTTAATCTCTTCTTGGTACACGATCGTATGCTTTTCCCAGGTTCACAAAGACCATACCTCTAAATTCGCCTTGAAGGTTTGTAGCACAAATACGGCATTAACTTCTCCTTCCTGGTATGTATCCAAAATGACCCTTCCAAATTTCCACCATTCCATGCAGATGCTTTTCAATAATCTTCTCCTATACTTTCACAGCATGTGATATTAGCTTAATTGAATGATAATTAGCACACAGTGTAATGTCTATTTTATGCTTAAAAATAGGCACTACAAAGCTTTTATATCATTCATCCAGCATTTTTTCTATTTTAAGAATATCACTGAACAAACTTGTAAAATACTTTATGCCTTCCATTCCCAATGACTTCATCTAGTCCAGGTGCTTTCTCCTTTTTCATTTTCCTAAGCGCCCCTACAGCCTCCTTCTTCTATATGTAATCTATCATGCCCTGGTTGGTCTTACATGTTCTTAATTCCTCCCCTGGGTTCTCCTCATTCATCTCTCTTTCAAAACAATCACCCTAAACATTGTTAATTGATTCACCATTTATTGGCAATATACCATCTTCATTTCCAATGTAAGCAAGTTTGTTGGCATTGTCTCACTTGCCTTGGCAAGTCTATAGTTGGTCTACTGTACCTCATGTCCTCCTAATTGGTTATATAGCTTGTCACACGCCCTATTTTTAGTTGTTGCAACTCTTTTTTTGGCCTCCTTTTTAGCCTCCATGTATGCCATCTTATCAGTCTTCAAGTTTCCCAACGGATTATTTAACTTCTGCATTCCACCCCCAAGTCTCCCTTCTTATCCTTTTCAGCCCTAGTTTCATCACTCCTAGGACTTCATGTGCTGTTTCTAGCAATGTTGCTTTAGTTTGAACCAGTTGTCCTCTATACGCCCCTATGTGTAGTCAGGATGTTTATGGATTACTCTTTGTTTTAAGGTTTTTTTTTTCCATTCTCATCTTTCATTCCCATTCTCAAATGAGTGAATAAGCTGAAATGTGCAAGCTGGAATGTCGGAACGCTGACTGAAAGAAGTTTGGAGCTATGTGAGGCCTTAAAAAAGAGAATAGTAAATATAGCTTGTGTACAAGAGACCAGATGGAAAGTTGTAAAGCCAATGCTGGTGGAGAGTAACAAAATCTCTTTATCAGGGTGTTCAACCTCCTGAAATGACATTGGAAGTATTCTGGATAAAATCACGTAGAGGCATGGGATAGAGGTTACCAGAAGGTTGGACTGACTGACAAGTGTTAAACTGTGTTGGGAAGAGGTAACAGAGGTAAGTGGGTATGCACCACAATTAGGAGAGGATCAAAAAGTAAAAGAGGAGTTTTTTGATAAGTTGTTGTGACTTACTGGAAACAACCACTCAATGAGCAAGTAATGATCAGAGCAGATTTAAATGCACACGTTGGAACTGTGAAAGCTGTCCATTGAGGGCACGGCATTGGAACCAGAAATGCCAAGAGGGAAATGGTCCTACAGGCTTGTCTGGCACTGGTCTTGGTGATCACAAACACACCTTTCAGAAGAGGGAAAGCCATTTCATAACTTATAACAGTGGAGGATGCAAATAAACCAATTTCTTTTAAATAATAAGAACAGAGAGATCATGAAAATCAGTACTAAGAGAATACCCAACGACTGCACTGAGAGACAGCATAGATTTCTCCTTAAGGAGTTCAGAATGAAGAGAAGCAAGTGCCAGTGCAATACCTGTTTGATGGATAATTTAAGAACTTCCTTTTGTACTGTCCATCCAGCATCTTTCATGAGCACTAAATTCACCTTAACAAAAAAAAGAGCTTCTTGTCCTGAGCAATATATTCCCGATTCACTAAAGGCTCAATGTAGAAATGATTTGTATATGGGATGTGATAACAGCTCTAGAGGCATCAGGCAGATTCAAATGGAAGACACAGACACACTTCCTTGACTGATTGTCTGCAGAGAAACATCATGAACTATCCAGGAACCTATTCAGAGTGGATGACACTCAAACAGCCTACATAGGAGTTAATACTGTAATTACTATTCAGAAGTTTGGTAGATATTATCCAGGACCTGGCTGCGAATCGTTTGTGTAGACAAGCCCTCCAAAGGGATTCTTTAGAATGAGTCATTTCCTCCCCTGTTCCACCATAGAGGAACCTCCAGCCCCATGACCAGGGCTATCTTCTTATTGTGTGCTGGTTCCTGACCACTCTTTGGGGTCAGGGGCCAGTAAGAGGAAGTGGCACACATTGCCAAGGCAGGATAGGGGTGAACAAGTGGAAAAAAGCCAAGAGTGGGCCTATGTGTGGAGGCTGATCTGACATGCAGGTGGAAAGTGAAGTTGGGAGATACCTCTGTCTCATGGGGACTGGGGATACTCCTGGCAGTAGGTAGCTAGAGGAGTTGTAACGAGGTGAGTAGGATCTCCTTTGGTCACAGAGCGAGAGAGCAGGCATGAGGAGGAGCTCCTGCTGGGGGAGGAGGCAGAAGGGAATGAAAAGGATGTGGGACTGAAAATAAGTCTTCTCATCTCAGTGGAGATGAGTGGGTGCCTCAGTGGAGAGCCAAGACTCCTAAACTCATCCCCAGGGCCCTAAAGATGAAAGGAACAACCTCAATACACTACTAACATTTTTTGTTGTTGCTAGAAAATTATTTAAAAAACCAACAACTCCTTAATTAGAAATAATTAGCCCCTGTTTCTCCTTCCTGATAATACATATTCAAGAGCTAGACTAGATGGACCACTGATCTGACCTAACTTGGCAATTCCTATGTTCCTAGGTAATGCATATGCTTTCTGAATGTCCCCTCCCCCCAGTAATTGCTTACTTGTGCTCTCAGTTTGGTACCATCAGTAAAGTCACATTGATTTTAATGGGAGTGGAGGTTACTCAGCATCTTGCAAGAGTAATATCTTAATGAGATATCTTATTGAGATACAATGGGGATGCACCAATGTAAATTGGTTTTGACTCTTCTTTCTTTGATCAATATTAGTTTTTGACCAATATTAGCTTGGGAAATGATCTAGGAGAGATGGAGATAAGGAATTCAGAGGATCTGTAGTTTGCATGCTGACTGTCAGTTAAACAGTGTAATGAATGGAACAATTTATGCATAATTTCATTATGAGTCATCCTAATTATAATGAAAATTTGATAGTTATACTTTCTAGTTATATATGATACAAATACATATGCTAATTGAATATGGAAGTACACAATATAATTAATGTTGCAGGTTATGCACACTGTAACCTCTTCTCCTCCATCGGGGACAAAATTCTCTAGGAGCCATAGGAATTTGGTTTGAAGTTATATATTTATTAGTAAACTATTCTTTCCACTCCCATGCTGTGTCACTTTCAAAGGGTATCCACAGCTGAACCAGCAGTGGGGAGCTTTTCAGTAATCCAGTAGATGGCCTGGTGTGAATCAGCTATGAAAGAGAGTGCAGAAATAATCCACTGATGGCCAGTCAAGGTTGGATCTGTTCAGCAACTGAGACTAACAGCATATAAAGTAGCTACAGTCTGGGTACAGACATTAGATACATTGCAAGTACTGCTGCATGTTGTATCAAGAGTGTGAAATTAATGGTAAAAGAGAATTAGATTTAAATAGTCAGTGGGATCCTTAAAGGAGACTGGTCCAAACCTAATCCCAATCTGAATTTTGAGGAAATTTGAACCGAAATCCAGAACTGAATGTTTTGTCTTGCACCTGTTCCTGTGATTGACTAACCTGAAATCCCATGTTCAAACACAAGAAGTTTGACTCTGGATTGAGATCTCAATATGGTGGTTTGGCCCCATCTCTACTCATTTAGGATTTAATTTTCCATTTCTGTATGGGATATTACTGAAAGCAGGATAAAAAGTTCAGAAAATAATCTGAGTTTATTTGACCAAGCCCAGTTTGAGTCTTTTGCACCAAACTTGAACATCAAGAGCATGAGCTTTAGCAGACTCAAATGATCATGACACCTGGCTAGAAGAGCAAACTTTCCAGGAGTCTTTCATGGGCATACCTGGATTGTAACCTCTTTCAGGCAGGGACTGTCTTTTTGTTATATGTTTGTACAGCAACTAGCACATTGGTGCATGACTGAGATTCCTAGGTGCTACCTCAATAATAATAGAGTATAACTGACAAAAGTGATCTGACCACACAGGGAGGCAGAAGAGCCTTGCAGGAACCTCATGGTGATAACATACTTCTGTATCAAACATAACTCCCACAGCTGAGAGAGAGGTCTGTGGACATAGCTGTCCATCTATAGAGTAAGGGCAGAACTATCTGGCCTTGTGCCTCTCTATGTTCCATTCCTAGAATATAGGCTTTCCTAGGCTGGCTTCATGATGTAGGAACATTTACATTGTCATGGTGTGTCTTAATGTTGCAACAAACTCCTTTGCATGACAGAAAATTAGGTTCAATTTCTATGAATGTTGAAACTAGAACATGATCCTGGACTCAGACTTGAATATTACAGGAAACTAACAAACATTATTGGACTTTAAACACATAAATCCTTTTATAGCTAAGCCTTCACTGCCAGAAAGTTTTGTTTTGTTTTTTAAAATTACAACAAAGTAACTCATGCACATTAACTATCCCACTGTAAAATCCTAGTGGAGACAATGCATCTGTAGTTTTTACCATGAGATAACCAGGTACAATTATATCCTTGGCAAATGGGACACTATCACTTCCCAAACACCCCTGTGTGACTGAGTATGACTCTGCTGTGGCCTGACTCAGTTTCCTCTCCTTAATGAGATAACAATGGGGTCACTAAGCCCAGACAAGGAGAAGCCATATACTCTATTTTACAGCATTATCTCTCTCCCTTTGATAAAGCCTTCTAAAAGGAGCATTTGTAGAGGGTTTAAAGGCTTTTACCTTAGAGCCCAGATAAAACTTAGAAACCCCAAACCAAAAGTCTCAAGGTTCTAGTCACAAGTCTTTCTGCTGTAAGTCTTCTCCGGTCTCTGAAGAGTACTACACTCTTCCCCTGGTTTGCTCTGAGTCTCTCCCAGGCCTCCCAGCCTAGAGAGCTTTTTTTTCCTAGTTCAGGCTCCCTAGGCACTCCCCCTCCTCTATAGCTTCCTTTCTCCTCTAGAAATTTTTAGCAACTGAGATCACCTAAGCTTTTATTGGACCCAGGTGTTCCTTACTCAGCTAACTGCCTTCCAGCTACTTAGGCTGTTAACTATGCCCAAGTGGACCTGGGTTGGCTCATTTCCTTTGGTGGAGCCTGTCACAGGTAGGCTGGTTTCAGAGGGGTAGCCGTGTTAGTCTGTATCAGCAAAAACAACAAGGAGTCCTTGTGGCACCTTAGAGGCTAACAAATTTATTTGGGCATAAGCTTTCGTGGGCTATAACCCACTTCATCAGATGCATGGAGTGAAAAATACAGTAGGCAGGTATAAATACACAGCACATGAAAAGATGGGAGTTGCCTTACTGAGTGTGTGTGTGTGTGGGGGGGCAGTGCTAATGAGGCCAATTCAATCATGGTGGATGTGGCCCATTCCCAACAGTTGACAAGAAGGTGTGAGAATCACAGGTAGGCTGGGATCTGGTTCCCTTCAGGGGCTAGTCCTATAACCCCCCCCCCCACCCCAGTCTTCCCCCCCCCCCACTCGGTGGCTGATCATGCCTAGTTTACCTCATGGTAAAGCTACAGTGCCTTGTCTCCACTAGGGTTTCACAGCAGGATAGCTAACATGCATTAGTTATTCCATGGTAAAAACACACCAGTTTTTCACAGTGAAGACAAAGCCATGGTGTGATGGGTGAATAGTCATAAACTACATCGTTAGTGGTCTATGTTCTATGGAGGGTGGGGGAGAGGGAATTACATATGCAACTCTCATTGACACCAACGGAAGTTATCCATGTCCAAAAGAATTCCATGCATTGATGGTGGAAGGCACCCGGGTTTGGATTTAGTCTAAAAGTCTCTTTTGTCTTCAGACTAATGAGACACCCAAATGCTCACAGAGTGTTCCTGCAACTGATTTGTATTCCACTGGGTGAGCTGCTAATCACTTCCACTTTCTGCCTGATTGTCCTTCCTATGTCACTCTTCTGCCTTTTTCCTCACCTCTCCCTTTTTGACCCACTTGTCTGAGAGAAAACAATTGTATTTAGATCCTTGTTAAGTGACCCAGAAGTCCCAAACCAATATTTGATGCAAATGGATAGTTGCTTGCTGTGAAAATCTTCTTGGTTGACAACTCATTAGGTACTTTATAGTTGTCTGTAGAGTTACAAAGCAGCAGTCTCCTCTCTTTAAGCTAGTATCTCTCTAGAAATGTCTAGACTAAATTGGTCTTGAGCAGTTTTAATGGAGGTCTTTCTACTACCCCATTTCTTCACCAGTTTCTAGACTGTGTTGCTCTGTCTCTTTTCCTTCCGTTTTTAACCTTCCTTAAATTGCCCAGGTGTCAGAAATCTTCTCACTCGTCTCCTGTAAACATTATTCTGTCTTCTTCTTTACTAACCTAACCTTTATTTATATACAGTCTCATGGATTTGGCTAGCTGTTCTCCAAACATCTGCTATATTTTGTACTTTATGGTGGTGGATGGGAAACAGACTCTCAGGGCTGGCTCCAGGCACTAGCGAAGGAAGCAGGTGTTTGGAGTGGCCAATAGGAAGGGGCGGCACGTCTGGGTCTTCGGCGGCGGGTCCCTCAGTCCCTCTCTTCCTCTTTGAGCGGCCACCGAAGAGGAAGAGAGGGAGTGAAGGACCCGCCGCTGAATTGCCGCCAAAGAATCAAGTGGCGCAACTGAGCTGCTGCCAAAGTACCGCCGATCGGCAAAAAAGCTGGAGCCGGCCCTGCAGACTATATACACGTTTGCAAAAGTAAAGATCAGTTATCTCTTTCTTCTCCTTACAATCACATTCCAAGTTCTTACTAATTTAGTACACTTATGGATATCTCAGTTAATTAATGTAGCTCTGCTTACCAGTGGCATTGTTGAGCAAAAGCGTATACATCACAGAGCACAGTTAATTTCCAGAAGTCTCAGAACTTCCACATATTTCAACAATATCAAGCCTTTAATTACACTGAAGAGAGCCCTGACAGGAAATATCCTAGACAGATAGCAGCGAAGATTTCAGATGAACCTCCAAATCCCTTCTATTCATTTGCTCAAAATTCACCAGTGGTATATGGAGGTGCCACTTCGCTGACTTCATAATATCTTTAGCCTGGGTACAGGTCATATATTATTTTTGATTAGCTGTAGGGGAAATCCAAACTCATACAGCCGCTTTCACAATGATGGGTAGTGTAAACTATTGAATTCTGGGGCAGAGATGGTGAAATTAAATGAGTTCTGGTGTGACAGACACTGCTCAGTAAATCATTGAACACTGCAGATACGTTTGAACAACAAAAAGAACCCCAAGTAAACAAAACTACTCTCATAATTGTTTATTGCCTGCTCCTCTACATTTCTCTGTTTAGTGACTATGCAAAGTATGTTGGTAGTACAGATGACTCCCCGCTTGCTGCTGGTAGCCTAAAAGCTTGTGTTGGATAATCCCACTGGAGTTTTGTGCTTCCACTTTCCTTCATTTGGGTCTTAATACAGGTGCTTTCGAAGCTTGATTGTGTGTGACCACTGTGCAAAGACTCCACTGTTTCCTACTCTGAACATTTCTGCTGCCTGGTTCTTCCCCGTTTGTTAAGCAATGGATTACTGTTCAAACATTTGCAACCAGGTTAGCCTAAACTCTGCAGGGAATTCCTCATATTTACTGTCATATTGGAATGCCGTGATCAGAGGTGCTTCTTGCTTGTTCAATAATTCTCTGAAGTGCTGCCCCAATCATTGCTATTGTGATTCTTTTCTTTGTGATGGATAATGCATATTACGATTCACCTTTCCCGGAAGCCGAATTGGTTATTTAGATGCTTTCTGATTTTGTACATGGTGTCTTAATTGTTTTCTCAATCAGGTCTGACATCTTTTTCAATCCATTTCCTCTTATTCCTACATTAATGGCATTTCACCTAGCAACCCTTATGGAGATATTGCTAGCTAATTGTGTCCTCTTCTTTCTTCCCCAAATCACTTGATGTACAATGCCCTCCTTTCTGCAGGACTCGGGTATCTCCATTAATGTATTTTTCCTTTTATTCTTTACTCAGCCGTTGCTTTGCTTTAGTGGAACTCTCACTCTTTGATGAAGCTCATTCTTTTTTTGTTTTCTATTCTCTTTTTAATACCTTTTGCATACCTAAAATGGCTGCTCTGTTTTGTCTATTTGGGAGCTTGGTCATCTTGGACTAAAGCCTTGAGCCTGAGTAGGGGCCATGAAAGATGCCTTGAATGTGGTGATGCTAGCATGGTATTACTGAATGTGGAAGTTCGGGTTGTAAGGAGGTCAGGCTGAAAAGAGAGGAAGGAGCTCCTTGCTAAAGAGCACAGGACTGCAGTGACCTCTGCAGCTAGCTTACTGAGAGGGAATTAAGGTGAGGTGATGTCAGTGGGGAGTGGAACAGTAATTGAATTGAGAGTCAAGCTACCTAGGTTCTAGTCCTGTCTCTGCCTCTGACCTGCTCTGTGATCTTGGAGATGTCATTTCACAGCGCCGTGCCTCAGTTTCCCCTTCTGTAAAAAGGGATAATGATACCTACCTTCGTAAAGTGCTTTGAGATTTATGGATAAAGAGAGCTGACCTACAGCAGCCACGCAACAGTTATGATTTTGCTTTCTGTGTACCGTAACTGAGATTTCTAAGGCTCTGCCATCTGCAAAGGTAGCTCCCAGTTTTTGAGGTAAAACTGATGCAGCATATTACAGAGTGCATGCATGCACACACAAAGAGTGCGCGCGCTCTCTCTCTCAGATGTTTTACTTTGGATCTTTTCCTTCGTCTAAAATAAGGGACATCCAGACAGCAGGAGCAATTTTATTCTTTGTATGTGAAAAGCACACAAGGCCACATGTTCCGCCTGGGTAAATTGATAGAGTTCCACTGATTTCTCTATGTCCATTGACATTAGCTAAGGATCTGCCCCAACATGTGCAGGCCAGGAAAGAGCTGGGGATAGGACCATTGAATCCATAAGAAAACAGACCCACTGGCCAAACAGCTGGTCTTGGAGGTTATTGTACTTCATTGGCTGCAATACTGGTCACAACGCAGCAGTGCTGGCACTTCACAGCCAAGGAGTAAAGGATTCCACCCTGTGGGGCTGCCCTGCTCAGAGCCAGTTTTTATTTCTGACTATCTGGGACTACGTCTGAAAAAAGGCACCTTTGCCACAAACTTTAATCTGGCAATTGGGCAATAACTGGGCACACATGCTGCCACATTCAGCAGGTGGGGCTAGAGGGCATAAAAAGTGTCATGGCAGCCTAAAGATCTCAACCGGGTGAAGGAGAGCATAGAAATAAATGGGCAGCCGGCCCTGTGGACACAACCACGGCCGACGAGAGGGGGGGAAGCCCAAATTACTGGGGCCCGGCGGTCCGGAAGGGGGCCCAGGGCCCGGCTTCCCCGGCTCCCCCCCCCCCCTCGTCGGCCCTGTTTAGCCAGTCCGCCCTTGCTGGGGGTCCCGAAAATTTATTTTTCACCGGGGCCCGAACCCGCTCCCGCGGCCCTGGGCACAGCCACCTCTTTAAGCACACAGGTGCATGTTCAACATAGTTAAGACGTAGATGCCTAAAACGGGCCCCCAAACCATAGCAATGAATTTGCATCAGCATGTGTCTGTGGTTGACAAAGGACGGTAAAGCTTTAAGTCTCATATCAATTCAGGACATGGCACTATATTGTCAAAGGCTGAAGTTAATAAGGTCATACCAGGTGCCCTGCCATGGCCTTATAAACCATGGCCTTATAAACAAATGTCGTTAGCAGCCTGAGTGTCTTGATGGGTAAAGGTATTTGGTTGCTGCTTTTTTGAATGGTTTAATACCAAGAAGATTTCATAAGATCACAATAACGTCAGACTCAAACCCTGTGCATTGTAGTAATTCGATTTGTTGGAAGGAGGCGAATAGCACACTCCGGGCCACTTTGTGCTTTTTCTTTCCTCTGGATCTCTGAGGGTTCACAACGTGTGGAGCCATTTTGCCCCAATGGTGATGCTTTGATGTGCCCTGCCTGAACAAGGGGACTTGAGAGGTGCACATTGTGGCACCTGCCTTTGGCGATGAGTAAATGCATGGCGGGGGGCGGGTAGAAGTTGGGAGTGTGCCAAGCAGCGGTGAATCTTGCTGGCATCAGCAGGAGGTGCTCAGCACCTTGAAGGATCCAGCATTCAGAGAAAGAACCACATTTAAATTCTCTCTTAAAATCCATCAGTCCCGCCAAATAGGAAAACACACAATTTATTATTATTTTGATGGCTTCTATTGGGCCAGTCTGACTAAAAAATTCCCAGCATTCTCCTATGTGCTCACCAGACATATTAAAATGATTGAGAAGAAAGACCTTTAATCCAGTTAGAGGAAAGTACTGACATTAGGTTCCCCTTTTAAAAGCTTTTCTTGAAGAATAGGTTCTTTTATGTCCTATCAGGGCCGGCTACAGGGTTTTTGCCGCCCCAAGTGGCGGAAAAAAAAAGAAAAAAAGCCGCAATCGTGATCGGCGGCAGCTCCACCGCGCCGCTTTCTTCTTCGGCGGCAGTTCGGTGGCAGGTCCTTCCCTCGGAGAGGGACCGAGGGACCCGCCACCGAATTGCCGCCGAAAAGCCCGATGTGCCGCCCCTTCCCCTTGGCCGCCCCAAGCACCTGCTTGCTGGGCTGGTGCCTGGAGCCGGCCCTGTGTCCTATCCCTTTTCCCTACCCCATGTCTATCCTGTCTATTTAGATTGTAAGCTCTTCAGGGCAGGGACTGTCTACTGTGTGTTTGTACAGCACCTGGCACGATGGAGCCCTGAACTTGGTTCGTCCCTAATCACCATTGTAATAAACATAGCTAATAATAATATTTGCGTGAGATGTGTTTGACAGACTACAGTTTATAGGTGTGAGGAATTAAACGGAGATTCTTGGGTGGAAAGTGGTTAATACTTTAAAATAAGGAATATATCTGTCTCAGCCTGAATATAAATTGGATTTTACCTAATGTTAATTTCCTTTTTGGTTTGTTTGAATGAAATGTAGGATCTGTGCACATGGGGTGAATATAATGGGATATGCTGGCCCTTTAAACCTAGAGTGGGGCCCAAAGACACCGTTCCAGGAACATTGGAATGAACAAAGCTCAGGAAATGGCTGAAGCTAGAAGAGCTAAAGCAGTCCCACGGAATTAGCAGTGAGATGGGAAAAACCTAGGACACTATCCCTTTAAGGGCCCAGGACCAGGAGCCCGGTAGTGTGCGGTGTGGCAGGGTTCCTCTCTCTCCCAGCCAACCAGGAGGACAGTATATATATATGTGCTGTTTTCCCCACTCAGAACAGGGGCAGGCTGACAGGAGAAGAAAGCCAGAGTTCCAGCTAGAAAGGGCTGGGGGTGGTGACTTCATGAGGCGCAGACTGGGCAGAAGAAAAGCTGCAAGCGTGATTGAAGAGCCAGAGCTGAGTATCAACTTTTGTATTGCAGTGATAGACTTTATTTTGGGACCTTGAGGACTGTTTTGAACTGTTTCTGTTCTTTAACCAGCCCCAGGGCGGGGGTGGGTGGGGAGGTGTTATTCACAAGAAGGACTGTATGGAGTTCTTAAGGGGCCCAGAGGAAAGAAAGCAGACAGGGTGATGCAAAACCATTCTGGCCACAAGGGGTCGCTCAGGAGGTAGCTGCCCGGATACAGTGAGATTCTCTGCAGTGGAACATTTGTCCTTTGGTAGCAGTGTCCAGGGGGAAAAATGGAACAGGATGCAGTTGGAGCGGGCATGCATGGGGCCTTCTGCACCACTTGCCCTACGGAGGGGGTCTATAGGGGAGTTCTGAAAACTAGAGTAGCTTTAGCGGTGGAGCCATTGGCACTATATTTACACAGAAAAATCACTTGGGCAAAACTCCCATGGAAGTCTTTGGGAATTCTGACTAAGGACTGCAGCACTGGGCTCGGGAAGTGGAAGAGAGCTGAACCGCAGAGAGCAGACTCTGTTGGGATAGCTCAGTGTGACATACCAATACTTCTGTCCCCAACACGATCTTAACTCTTATCTTGTTTCCAGAATGATCTCAAGTTTCCTGTCTGATCTGTTGATGACAGTGCACCACTGGACAACAACTAGAGCAAGACTTCACTTGTGGGTTCCTGGTAGCTGGGTAGTCAGAGGTCTGGCAAGTTGACTAACCCTGGAGCAGGTCTCAGGAAAGAAAAGGAGGAGCTGCCACTGCAAGAGGAGCCCACACAAATGATGTCACATTTTAAATAACCCTTGATTTGTAATTTTACAGAGCTGGCATCTTTAGTGTGCAACAAGATGCTAAGGAGAGGTCCAACTCTCACCTGCGATTCTTCAGAGGAATGTGGGTTCATGGCCTCCATTGAAATCAATGGGAGACAGGGCAGAATTTAGCCCTTCACATGAATGGCAGAGCTGCAACGGATTTATGAAACATTTATGTAAAGCATTTATCAAGGTTCAAATTCTACTTTCAGTTATACTGATGTAAAGCTGAAGTGACCCCTTACTACAGTAGTGTAATACAGGATTTATACTGGTGTAACTGAAAGCAGTACGTAGTCCTAAGCACCTATCTTCAAAAGACATCTGGTGCTGTACAGAATATTAATTCATCAAAAATGTGTCCCAATAGCCCAGCTATAAAGTGCCAGCTGCTTTGCTACCACCCCCAAACACAAACACACCTACCAGACCGTGCAAGTGAGAACAGAGGGAGTTATGGGTAAATGACTCCAGCAAAAAAAAAGAAAAAGAAAAAAGAAAAGAGGAGTTTGGAAACAGGCACAAAGGAACGCAACTCTGGTGGACATTTTCAAAGAGGAACCTTCAACAGAAGGCAGAATGACAAGATCCTGCACTTAGCCCAGACTAGATGGACCCACAATGGGCCCATACAGACAGTTCCTGTTGAAAAATCCCTCTCTCTATATATCCATTTACAATGACATCTTTACAAACCTATCCTATACAAAAATATGAAAAACACCATCTAATACCACCGTGAAGGGGGACATATATGAACCTATCTATCTAGGTAGCTGTATCTTAATTTATATAACACTGTGAAGTTGTATTTATTTTAAATATTTTTTTTATTTTGTATTTTGATTTTTGTGACTAAGAGTTCCTTTTATTTTAAACAAAATAAGTTTCCCCCCATTTAAAAATAACTGTATACACAGTGGCCCCTTTTTTTCTAAAAATGAAAGAAAATATAAAAACATTATCCGGGGGTTCTCCAGCCCAGTCTGAACGTGTCTCCATTCTGAGCAGTTTATAACAGATGCTCTGGTTTTTATCTCAATGCTTCCCAGTTCTGGACTGTAGTATGGGAATGGAGTTTAGAAGCTGGACTGCAATTTATGTAGTACATCTGAGATCTGAATTAGGGCCCTGATCCTGGAAACCTTTGCTCATGCATGTAGTCCTTGAGCACACAAATACTACTGATCCATTGTGAAGTTTCCCAGGATGGGGTTTAGTCCTTAAAGAATTGCACTTTTTAAAAATGTTGAGTAAATAAAACAAAACAATCCAAGGATCCAATCCCGCAAAACCCATATCAGTGCAACTAGTTGTTAACACGGCAAGTCATGCCTTTGACTTCAGTGCGACGTGTTGCTAATGTGACCAGATAGCAAGTGTGAAAAATCAGGATGGGGGTCAGAGGTAATAGTCGCCTATATAAGACAAATCCCTGAATATTGGGACTATCCCTATAAAATGTGCACATCTGGTCACTCTACGTGTTGCCTGAGTTAGGGGTGGCAGGACCAGGCTCTATGGAACTGGTTCTTATCTCGGTACACAGCTGTCTGGGTTCCAATGTATAAATAAACACACAGTGCCACACACACATACACAAAATTTCATTTCTAACCCTTGACTCACTCCCTGAACCCCCCATGGTCATCCAAAGAAAGAGGTATTTTCTTTACTTAGTTCCCTTGTTTATGCTCCATATAGCCCTTGGTAAAGTAAGCCAGTAAAAACCCAATGCTCTACCCTTTGGGCAAAGCGAGAGGGATCTGAGAGTGCAGGAACAAATATCCCCAGGGCACCATTTATCTCGCACAGCACGTCTATTTACTTATTTTCTCTTTCAACGGTGTTGCCATTATTTCTGCACAGAGGACTAGAATTGTTGTCTCCCCTCTTTGCCACTGTTGCTCACCCCCTTTCTAATCTCCTTGACAGGCATTATGGTCAAATAGCTCAATTAACTCTTAAAGGCACAGTGTGCTTAAACAGCTCTCACCCCCTAACGCTATGCCATAATGTAATCCCTCAGCAAAGGCAACACAACTCATCGCAGCGATTGCTTGATTCCCTAGAAATATCACACACTCTGCAGACCAAGGCAATAAATAACTATAATAGAACAACGGGCATTCAGCTGTCTCACTAATATTAGCAGTAGTGATTCTAACATACAATACAACATCTCTATCCCTCTGGGCCAAACGCAAAGCCTCTACTATAATCAGGTTTAATTGCTGGCCTGTATTAAAATAGCACAAAGTCCTTACGGGCAGAAAGGTCTCTTAATCTGTAAAGCGCTCTGGGATTTGTCAAGGATGAAAGGTGCTACCCTGGATAAAATCAAATCAAGTTCTAGTCTCTTCTGTCTGATGCTCACTGCAGAAGTGCAGCTTGGACTCCATAACATTACTCACAAGCCACAATCAATGTGGAGGGGACTGCTGTTAGTGAGGCAAGGGAATTATTAAGGCAGTGCCTTGTGAATGCTATCCTGGACTTAGTGCGTGAAGATCTCTCTCAGGCGGCACACAGTGGAGCTTTGATTTTCTAGGTTCCCTGTCTTTATCAGTTGCCTTAGGAATGATATTGTCCTTTTCCAAATAGGAGCTAATTTAGTCCACTCTTCAGCTAGCTTATTTAAGGAAAACCTGCTCACCTTTAACATACGTCTGGAAAGCCAGCTTATGACAGTATATAAGTTTGCTGTTGAAGTTTGTCTTGAGATTGCTGGGCGGCACTGTGACATGAATGCAGAATCAAATCAGAGACTCCTACACTGCTGCTGCTTTGTTCCTCCAGTACTCGCTCTGACACGAAAGCAGCATCCCATCCCAGGACTTACACTTAAAGCAACAATACACTAAAACCTTTGCTCTAATACTGTACCTATGCTTGAGGCTTTAATTCCTGGCTTATCAATGGGTGAATGCTTGACACATGGACAACAGTTTTTAAAAATATCTGCAGGTAGATATCAGTCAGCCAGTTAGAAATGAACCAACGTGCCCCCCGTCCCCAGCTGGCAGTGGAATTTGGCCCCTGGTGTGTACTGTAATGTTTGGTCTCTATGTTGCAAAAGAGATGAACAGCAGTGAGCATTTGCAGTGGCTCCTCTAAAATTAATGCACAACCTATAGCTTCCATCCTTCTTCTTCAGGAAATCCCAGGAAAGCCAAGACGGCTGCTGCTTTCTTAGATGAGGTCAGTAATGAGAAACTCAAGCATATTTGTCAAGATCAACTCTCAAGGTAGGGGAAATCCAAATTTTCATTTCTCAACTTGATAAAGACAGTGAGGACTAAACCAAGCTCTCAGTTACACCAGCATAAATCCAGATTTAACACCAACAAAGTCCACAGAGTTACACCTGTGTACTGGGCAGAATTGGGGGCAATTGGCTGACCTCTGGCTTCACAAAGGTTGTGAAGAGCACAGCAAGCCACTGTAACACGGACAGCATTGATGACACTGGCATCAAAATGGTTCTGTAGACATCTCCAACGTAATTTTAATCTGCCAAAAGCACATTCAACAACCATTCTACACCTGCTGAGAGTCCAATTAAACTGTCTTTTCCCAGGACTCTGAAATCAGGGTACAGTTTCATAAACCAAGGCAAAAGGGGGTACATGAGGTCCCGCAGAATAACACCTTTGTTTTTTAAATGTCATTTGGTGGGAATAGTGTCCCAACCTGTCCATGAATATAGACTCCTGGGTGGTGAAAAACTCTGGCATTGTGAACTTTTCCAATACAGCCCACATTGACATTCATAAATCGGCCTCTATGGTCCACGAGGGCCTGTATAACAATGGAGTAGTACCCTTTTCAGTTGATGTACTCGTGTGCTTCTTGAGGAGGGCAAACTATGGGCTCTTGAATCCCATCAATGTCTCCGGCACCATTAGGAAACACCATTCTCCCAAAGCCAGCAATTACTCCTGGAATATCTTTAATGCCTGCCACCTTGGGGCAAACCAAACACCTGACCGCCTCTGATGCCTCCACCATCACTTTACCCACAGTTGACTTTCCAACCCCAAACTGGTTGGCAATGGACCTGTAGCAGTCTGGGGTAGCCAACTGCCAGACAGTTATAGCAACCCACTTCTGGACCAGCCAGGGTGACCTCAATTGTGTCTCTTTACACTGGAGGGTGAGGGCAAGCTGCTCACAAAGCTACAGAAATGTAGCTTTCCTCATGTGAAAGTTCTGGGCCTACTGCTGGTCAACCCAGGTCTGCATGACGCTGTGATCCCACCAGTCTGTGCTTCTGGCCTTACACTAGAAAGGCTGGTTTACATAGGGGGCATCAGCAGCTATGCCAACTGTACTAAGCAGCATTTGCCAGTGCGAGTCTCCCATGCTAGGGTACTCCTCCTCCTCCTTCTGCTGCTCCATCAGGAAATCCATCAGGTCCTTGGGACAGAAAATGCCACCGAGATGTCCACCAGTGCCTCATGGATGCTCTGCCAGTTTCCTGACACAGGCGTGAAAGCACAAGCAAGAGAAGTTCTTCAAAAAAGATACCTTCTCTATATTGCTGGCTGCAGTAGCTGGGATTGCACAGACCAAAATGACTGCTCATCAGGCTGTGTTGGCGGGCTGTTCAAACTTCCTGCAATGTGCAGGGCAGGCAGTAAAGTTTTCCCACTGTGCATCATGGTCATAGGGCTAGAGAGGCCACATTTTAGGAGGGCACTAGGGACTCTGGGATATGGTTGGTTTGACTCAGGTCTCCATGCTGCAGTGTGGACACCAGAGCTCCAAGTTTGAGCATGGGTTAGAATAGTCTTAACGTTGGGTTAAAAAACAGAGTACATGCTCAAGCCCAGGATTCCCTAATACCGGACAGCTGACTCCAGTCCCACCTTATATTGCAGTGTAGACATATCCAGTCATCTTGAGCTAATTCAGAGTGGTTCAGACTTGGTGACTGATTTCTAAGAAGGACATATTCCATCCCGATGGGGTGTTTTACTCAAGTGATATGTATGACCAGTCGCTGCCCTGCCAGTTGTCACATATAACTATTAAATCCTGCAGTGGTAGGACAGTCCATTTTTTAAGCCCTGTCCCGGCTGTCCCGACTTGTTTTGGCAAAAGTGGGCATTTGTCCTGTTTGCTCTTGCGACCTGATCAGTTGACAAGTGCAAACGGGGCAAATGCCCACTATTGTCAAAAAAGTGGGGTGCAGAGGGACATGTGTGTGTGTGTGTGTGTGAGTGTGTGGGGAAGCAGTGATGCCAGCCCCATGCAGGGGTGGGGGGAGACAGGGCATGGGCTAGGGGGAGGCAGGGCTTGGGTGAGCAGCGATGCGAGCTCCTGCCTCGCAGGGAGTGGAGTTCGGGAGAGCGGCTCAGGCCAGACCCACGTGGGGAGGGGGGCTCGGGCTAGTCCCACGCAGTGTGCCATATTCCCTTTGGGAAATACGGTCACCCTAGGCAGTGGGTTCTTTTGGGCCTCTAGCTCTCTTTTGCTGTTAACGCTGAAATAACCAGAACTGACTTTTGGCCCCACAGATGCTATATGCAAAATTGCTCCTGACTAATTGGCCTAGCTTGCAAAGACTTTACACAAACTCTAAGGCATTTCTCTGTTTGTTTGTCTGTCTGTCACATGGTAACTTTTGAATGCCACATCCGATCAATTCCAAAACTTCATGGAATTTTCTAGGCATCAAGGGCAAGAATCCTATTGATTTGGGGGGAAATTGGAAAATCAAAAGGGAGAAATAGGGGGACACACGAAGCTTCTGCCAGCTCTTTAGCACAGCCACAGCTTTAAGTACTTCTGTAATGGTTTAGTGATCAAACATCTGCTTGATGGCATCCAGTAAGATCACCCAGCATAACAATACATCTACATTATCTCTGCTCATCCTCCCAACAGAGTTTAATTAGTTGACACCCTGAATGACTTATCACCCAGACATAAAGAAGAAGAATGGTGTGGGGGAAGGCATAGGGAGAAAGGGGGGACTGGGAGAATGCACACAGCCCCTGGCATGGGGATAAGAATGGAGAACCCTATAGGGAGGAAGGGGGCACACAGCTCCTGCCATGGGGGGGGGGGTGAATGGGGGATGCTGGAATAGGGGACAAGAGGAATAGGGGCACATAGAGAGCCCATGCCATAGTGGGGAGAGACTGGGGGGACCCTGAAATGGGGGAGGGGGAATGGGAGACACAGGAAAAGAGAGAAATGGGGGCTCAGACAGAACCCCTGCCATGGTGGGGAGGAGATTGGGAGACCATGGAATGGGGGAGGGGTTCAGGGAAGCCCACAGAACCCCTGGTGAGGAGAAATTTGGGGGATCCTGATGTGGGGGAAGAAGGGGCACACAGAGTCCCTGCCATGGGGGAAGTGGGAAAGGGGGTACACCGAACCACTGGCAAGGGGAGGATAGGGGACCCTGGTATTGGAGGTGGGGGGAATGTGAGGCCCGGAGGGCTCTTGCCAAGGTGCGGGTGGCACACAGCAAGTTTGTGAGGGGGAATGGAGGGAAGTCAGGGGCCCCTGGCATGCACCAAGCTCAGCTTACACACGCTAGGAAGTGTGTGATCCCCACTTGTTAAACAAATACATGGTTTTATGAAGGTACTTTCCACTTCCCACTCCCTTGTATTTTAAGTAACTGTACACCGTACCGATACACATGCACAGCTCTCAAGCCAGAGAAATCCACTGGAGATGTAATGTGACAGGCTTGAGCGTTTCCCCAAATTCATGAAGGAATTTTCCTGGTCTGCATGGGTGGGAGATAGGGGAAGGAGTCAGCTGTCTTTGCTGCACTGTCCCTGGCTCCTGAGGAACCCTACCGATGGTTCTCCCCTGGGTGCAGGATGGGGCAGGGGGTGGGCAGGGAAGGAGCGAGCTAAGGGCAGAAAGAGTAAATGCTAGTGAATGAGTCGCATACAAACCCACAGGTGCTCTGTGTGCACAAGGTAATACACTATTGGGCCTTAGAGGCAGATGCCACCGCAGAATTTCCTGGCAGTGCAGCTCTGTTGGAACCACGCTGCCCAGGAAATGGAGTGGGAAGAGGAGTGGAAGGTGCGTTAGGGTCAATACAGAGGCCTCAGTCCCAACAGCCCTGTACCTCCAGCAGGTCCCTGGGATGAACATGCATCTTGGGGATTCAAAAGGGCTTTGCAGCAGCCATCCAATGGAAGATTTCAAGGAAGCATCATGAGGGGAACCTAACAGAGTTTAGGGCACTGTCCTGTGGGCATTTTTATGGGCAAGGGCAACTGCGATCTCCCTTGTAGTCAAGTCAGGAACAGTAGATTGGGAATATCACCAGAATTGTCTACTAAGAGTGGGAGGGGGAGAGCGATGTTCTAGCAGTTCAGGAAGTGGAAGATCAGCTGGAACTTTCTCAGGAGATGGGCTTCATTCTTAGATATGAAGAGTTGCAAAAATCAGTCCAGGAGGCCCGGAATGCATGAATCAACATGGTCAATAGGGTGAGGGCTGAAGTGTGAATCGCTGTGTCTGATAGGATAGAGCAAAATCTTCTGGTCACTACCTGAAGAAAGTGAGTAGCTTTCTGACTGTCCTGGGTATTTGGACAGCTAACAGTACTGAGGAGTACTCAGGGCTGCAGACCAATGTAACCACCTAAGGACAGATGCCCATGATAGTGAGTTGTGTCACAGAGGAAGCAAGTTCTTTCAAGCACTCGCCTCTTTCCATTAGCATTGCTGCAGTCCTGCCTGGGTTCAGCTTTAGCCAGCTGCTCTTTATCCATTTGTTGATTTTGGCCAGGCATTGAAAGAGCTGGGAGATGGTGCTGTGAATACCTAAAGGAAATGGATGCAGCATTTTCTTTCCTAATACATCTCCAGCTTTTTTCATCTGGAAACAAACATGTTCCTTATGTTATTGTCCTAAAACAGTTTTCTGAAACAGATTACACTAGATCCTGACTATATACTCTGTAACTACAAATGCCAGACCATAGGGACCTTCTAAACAAAAGTCTGTGGCACACTCCATCTCTTTTTAAGCATGTAGAGAACAAGAAAAGGTAGAGAATAGAGGTTAGTTGGCTTGTCTGTCATTGACTTGAGCAGGGAATCTATCTGCAGAAGGGTCTCTGTTTCTATTGTCCCTCCCATGATTGGGCATAGTGTCATCTTTTGGATTAGCCTAGATTTTGTAAAGTCCTTCCCTTGCAGTTTAGCACTTGAAGAGATCCCGGTGAGGAAGTCTTATCATCATTCAGTATAATAGAAAACATCAGCTCAAGGTCAGCTCCAACAGTCTGTGTCTGAATATCCCGGGTGTGCATGTTAGAGGGTGTCAGCAACTTTGTGACCTCAGAATGAAAGAATCAGCCTTTACAGAACGCAGCCACAGCAAAAAGGCTCTTGTATTATAACCTACACCTCACAGAAAAGGGGCTTGGTATTTCACAAACGAGGGACTTAATCTATGACTGACAAATCCCGTCATCCAACTCTCATAAAATATAACTGATCTGATCCTACTGTCAGTAAGTGCTCGACGCTTCTGTTTCACCAAAAGTAGTAAACAGAAGAATGAATGGAACCCTGAGGATAGGAAATTCAGTATCTAAGGCCATAGGGCCCTTTATTCAGTTTGATTGGCTTTTGGCTCACCCTTACTTACAATCTGACAAATGCCAGGAACTTTCAGAATTAGAGGAGTGGCTGGTGCATTTCTCATCCAGTCAAGGTGAAGCCTTTTCTGGGAAGTAACAGCATGGGATAGGATGGAGCTTGGGATGGAACCTGCTCACTATATTCAAACTATTCAGGGTGTCCATCCGAATGGTGGGGTACCTTAAAGTTTACAGAGAAAATAAACTCTCTTCAAATCCACCGGGCTACAATATGAATGAATAATGATCGTGTGAACAAAGTGTATTCGGGAACCAATCTCACGGTACAATAATGTATTGTCATCTGCACCACACACATGGATGTGGAGAACAATATTTTCCTTTTCTTGGATTAATTAACTTCAGGGTGGGAGTGTGGCTAGTGATTAAAATGAGGGGCTAGGAGTGCTGATTCTTGGGCTCTATCATTGGGTCTGCCAATGACTCCTTGTGTTAGCCTTGGGCAAGTTAACTTCTCTGCGCCTGTTTGTCCATCTGTAAAATAAATGCTTAGCTATCTCAGAATGAGTTCGGGGGATTAGTATCTGTAAAGTGCTTTGATACCCTTGACCCTGTAGAATGACTCCATTTTATTATTACTGGGTCAAATGCTGCCATTCTAAACCTTGGTGTGCCCACTTTGTTTGCTGGAGAATGAGAAAGCTTCCTTCCCCTTTTATTAAAATGGCTATGAAAATGTTTCATCCTCTCTTGCCTTTCAACTGATTCACTTGACCTCCGAGAGACTGTTTCAAATCAAACAGTCAGCTCATAAAAGGTTTACATCCATTTGGGGAGATGCCTTGGAGCTCGATGAAGCCAGAGCAGAGATGACACCATAGCAGATACAAGCTACACAAACTCAGCTATTACAGAAGATTTTTTCCATCACCCCATTTGTCTACTAAATGGCTGAGGGATAATTATTCCTACTGCTTTCTGATATCTGTCCTGTTTGCATGTGGCACGGTTATGCTTCTGAAGCACTTGCCTCATGTCCACGGCATTTGGCCTGCAGCAATGAAATCAAATCCAGCCACATAATATCTGAAATATTCTCTTCTAATGGATGGCTACCATCAGCTGGAAATGCGTCACATGCAGCCAGTTATTTCTGCATCATAAACTCCTAATGCTTCTTTAGGCTGATGGGGCTTTGTATTTATTAAGGTCTGGAAATATGCCAAATATTCTTCCATGCAGAACACTTATTTTGTTTTATCCACAGTTCTGTGATAATCTTCTGGGATTTCTGCCATTTGAAAGACCAGAAGATTATCACAGAACTGTGGATAAAAGCAGCAAACCACTCAATAACCAGAGTCTCCTGGTACAGTAGACTATTACAACTAGTATAAAACATTCAAACCAAGTTCCAGACCTCCCAGAAATGAGCCTGGGATTTAAGATTCCAAGCATTCCCCTAACCTCTGCCCAGGTTCATGAAATTTCAGTGAATATGAGCTAAGGTGCCATCAGGGCTGGGAATCAGATGAAAGTTCCTCCAAACAGGCAACCTTCCTAACTCCCCATCCCAACTGATTTGCTCCTTCCCACCACCTCTCCAGAAATCCAATAAAGCCTCCTGGTATCCAGGGGATGCTCAATGCTTGTTGGGAAAGGAGGTGGCTGGGAGGGAAGGGAAGAAAGGACTGGCTGCAGTATGGGTTTCAATGGAGGCTTGACTCATGGACTCAAATGTCCAAGTGACCCTTCTGGATGTGATTGGCATTCAGTTCCTGAGACCCAAACTGCTGTTCCAGTTCATTAATCCCTTTGCAAGCAAGCATCACACAGTCCTGCCAACAATCCTGTTTGCCATCTATGTGCTTTGTGTTCTCCTGCCTTTAAACTAACAGATCTCCTGCCGTTAAATTGGTCCATCCAATTTCAGTTTGTTCCTTTCTGTTGCAAGGTTCTGTTGGCTCTTTGCAGCATTCCCTCTTCTCCCCGCTGCCTCCAAAGCAGATGTGTTTTCCAGATTCTCCAGCTGTTCGGCACTAGTTAAGGTTGTGCCAGCACCTCAGCGATAAACTCCTCTCTTTTCTGGGGTTTGTGTCTACTAAGCTTCAAACATAAAAATTTGCTTCAGCCCTGAAGCTTGGCAGACAAGGTCTCAGGCCAGGAACAAATATACAACATACCAAAAAAAAGATAATATGTTTGGCCATTTTTCAATGGTGCAGATGCAAAAATTGTAGTTTGTTGGATTTAGGAGCTTTATGAGCTTATTTAATTAAAACGGCTTTGATTTAAAACAAGACATTTGGCAAGGGGTTCATTAACAATCTCATTGCTTGCACTGGTCTGAAACCCTCCCTCTTCTTCCTTTAAGGTTAATGCAGATTCTGTGCACATTCTGGGGTTGTTTTTTTTTTGTTCTCTTCAAATCCGGTCAGGAACCCAGGAGTCACTATGCCCCCAAACACACCCACACCCACATGCTTTTGTTTCCTCTTTGCCCTTTCTAAAGGACCTGACTTTGTACCAGCTCTCCCTCTGGCAAACGTTGGATACAGCTGTCTGCAGCTGCAGACGTCTGCCCGTGCTGATCCAGTTACAGGATCAGGGCCTAGTTTTAGACATGATAAGTGGGGGTAACACTTAGCAGGGAAAAGATGTGAGGGGAGAGTTGAGAGTTACAGGAATGATATCGCACCGTTACTCGGTTTAGACCTGTGCACATCAAAATAGTTCAGTCAAAATTGGTTTCAAGTCACAGGCAATTGCCATAAATCACAGTAAATGTAAAATCCAGCATAACCACCTCCACATTATCAGCAGCCCTGTTAGATATATAGTCTTACAACCATCCCTTAGAGGTAAGGTAAGGCTAGAGTAAACCTTAAGCTCCTCTGGGTTCGAAAGGTAAGACGCATCTCAACCATTTATTATTCCCAGAAAGCACAGAACACTTTAAAATACATTTACCATGAGTCATCACGAACAACAATAATTAATAACGGGAATAAAATCCCTACACAAATCCTTGAAGCATAAAAACATAAATCTTCCTGCTGTAAACAGAGAACCATGCGGAAGTGCTTAATTCCACACAACAACAACACAGATCCTCATTCCCATTGGAGAGTTTTATAGTTATCAAAAATTCAATGTATCAGACCAAAATGGCATGGAGGAACCCAGACTGTTCAAATTTTGTCCTCTGAGATTCTCTGTAAATCCGTCAGAGAACATAAAAGCCATTAATCTATCAGCTGGCTCCAGGATCGTCCAATAACTTGGTATCTAAGTCCATTACCAAGGCCCCTTTTTGACTGCTGATAAAAGCTAAAGTTCTCTTCCGGAGGCCTGAAGGGATGGAGCATAGTTTTGTGGCTAAAAGCACAAGCCTGGGTGTCAGGAGATATGTATTCTATTCCTGGCTTCACCACAGGCTTTCTTGGGAAAGGGGCTTTACCTTGCTGTGCCTTAATTTTTGCATCTGTTCTGGATAACAGTACTGACTTAATTCACAGGGTTACTGCGAGGCTTGTCAATGCTTGTGCTGTATTATTTATTATCAAAGCTATGAGCAATTGCCCCCACCAACTGGACACATCACCTGCACTTTGATTTGTCTGACAAAGCCTCTTTGTCACAAATCCTTTCCTTCCCCTTCACCAGATCCAGAGTGTGGCTGCACTCTGGATTCAGAGCCAAGGAAAATTATATTTGTTGAGGCAAAATGCATATTGTGGGGTCATCTGTAAATGGATGGGCCTACACAGTATGTGAGACTTCTATGTTGGGGAAACCCCTCACCTTGTGGGAGAACAAAGCATGAACAGCTTGAGGATCCTTTGACTGACACACGTGATCTGTGGCTTTGTCAGTATATGTCCCAGTACAATACTGATTCTGAAGGACCACATTTTAGGGTAACTATATACCCTGCCTAGCTGCTTAGGGGCTGCAAGTTGAATACATGTAAAGAAAAAGCAGAATAAAGCCCTAAACACAGTATGTATCTATATTATGTGGAAAAAACCTCTATCAGCTATCACTACATAGGGTAATATATTCAGCTACTAGATAGGCAAGTAAAATGATTTAAAATTTCTATAATTTTTGGGGGAATATACTGTTTTTTCCCCAGGAAGCTTTATAGTATTTAGACTCTCTTTTTTCTGTTACAACACCGGATGACAAACGAGGCAGCTGCTAGATTTAACACCTATTGCCCAAATGACATTGCACCAAAACAATGCAATGTGCTGCCAGATTTTCCAGTCCCCTGTAATACCCCAAGTCCCAGAAGCTCCATTCCTCAAATTATTTAGCATCTGCTGATCTCATCTAATTGCCCAGTAACTAAAGTGGCCACATAGCCAATGGTAGGCACCTCAGCATATGCACAAAAGGGGTAGACAAATTCATAAGTACGCCTTCGTGAATGCAAACACTGGTTTACACGGGAACTGGGCAGAAAATTTGGAGGCATAACATTGGTGTTGACCACTGAAATTAATTTGGCCTGGAAAGTTTAGCTAAGAGCATGGTGCTAGTCCAGGGGTTCTCAGACTTCATTGCACCGCGACCCCTTCTGACAACAAAAAATACTTCATGACCCCAGGAGGGGGGACTGAAGCCTGAGCCTGCCCAAGCCCCACTTCCCTGGGTGTGGGGCCCAAAGCCCGAGCCCCACTGCTCTGGGCAGGGGGGCCAAAGCTGAAGCTCAAAGGCTTCAGCCCCAGGCCGCAGCAAGTCTAAGCCAGCCCTGGCAACCCCATTCAAAGGGGGTCACGACCCACTTTGGGGTCCCAACCCACAGTTTGAGAACCACTGTGCTAGTCTAAAAGACTGCCACCCTGTGGTAGCTTTGAGACTTGTTTCCTGTCACAGGCATCCGACTGCAGAAGAGGCTAGAGCAGTGATAGTCCGACCTCAGTAGTTCAGGAGCCACATTAGTGATCAACATTACCCAAAAGAGCCACAGTAGTGTGAATTCATTGTTTCATTTACTACAGTACTATATATTCCTATTTAAATAGTATGATGGGAAATATTTAGTTTATATATATAAATATGTTTAGAAAAGTTCTGTATCAAATCAAACTGTAGCCCAGTGATAAATACTCAGACTGTCTCGTGAGCTGCAAGTGGCTCTTTAAGTGTCTCCTGCAGCTCTTTCCAGCACATGATATTAAAACACCATCTGTCTTAATTATTAACCAATCTAAGTTATTAACCAATCAGGATGCTTTTACTATGTTATTAACCAATTGTAGTGGATAAAATAATAACACTTGGTCAGCCATTTTACTGTGACAATAATATATATAACTTTTCTAAACAGTTAAAAAGAAACAAAAAGAAAGTAAGAAGTTTTATCTTGTGACTCCCCATAACAGTTTTATGTTATGTCAATCGTTGTTATGCAAACCAAAAATGGATTTCATGCAAAATGGTACCAGCTTTTCATTAATTAATGATACAATCAGACTAAAATACATAATCTGTTGTGGCAAATGCAACGTTTGTCAACATATGCAATTAAAACTTAATAAGATTCAATTATAATTGGTTACGTGTGCAGAGTGTGCAATTCTTATTAGTTGGGATGTACTCTGTGAGCTCCGGTATGGAGGAAATGTTATTGAAATGCAATATAATGAAGAGGAAATTTTAATGAGAAGACAAGGATGCAAATATATATATATACATAAAACTAAAAAAATTACTTACAAGCAAAAGAAATGAAAGTATCTGAAGGTAGAATACAAATTGAAAGCATCTCATAGTGATACAAAGTCATTCTTTGACTGCATTGCTTCACATTCAGCAACCACCATGGACAATATGAAAAGAACTTGCCTCTCCAAGGGCAGCAACTTGGAGAGAAAGATCCACGTTCTGCCTTGTTAAGCTCTTTGCAATCCCTGTTCACTGTGAAGAAGTTGTACTGGGTCCAAATGAAAGCAGGATTTAGCCCTCAAGATAAGGGAAATGCTCATCTGATGTAGCATCGTTACCCCTTGAATGCAGTACCATAGTATGGATGTTTGATGGCTTTACTTTTCACCTTTTTTCTGATTATGCTGGTCTATTATATTTTTCATGGTCATTTTAACTCTGCTAAATGTATAATGGAGTGTGAATTAGAGGTAGGCCTGACCCAGCACTCTGGATTCAAATACCCCTTAGCGCTGAGGAAGTTCAGATCCTGCTCTGACCTTTATGACATGGGCCTGTCTCTGATGTAGATACTAGGGGCCTGATTATTTTTTAAGCACCTGTATAACTCTATTGACTTCAACAGAATTGTTCTAATTAACACCAATGAAAGAGAGAGGAGAACCAATCCCCATGATTTTAATGCACAGGAAATTACTACAATAATGATGTGAGTTGAACAGAACTTAGGCAACACTGGATGCCTGAATGCTGAACAGGGCTAAACAGGTCTCTGCCAGCCACTTCTGGAAGCGATTTTCTGTAAGGCAGTTTGTCAGCTGTCTGGCTCAAAGTACAGTGTGTTGTCAATAGTCAAGAGGCGAAATTGACACTATGTAAGTTATTCTTAAGTAAAACAAAATAAATGGAGAAACCCACATACCATGTTGCTTCACATGGATCACCAAGTAACCTGAAAACTAGAGGGGTTGGGGGATTTTATTAGCAAAGGTGCAGTACCAACAAGTTCCAGGAATGGAGGAACCCAGTCAAGAATGCTTTCACTCTGGACTAGTCCCAGTTTCCAGTAGTATAAATCAGCCTGGGATGCCGTCACGCGGGTACTTTCAAGTGACAGTCAGATTGTTAGTGACAGAGATTCAAATCCTGAAGTCGTTACTTGGGCAAAATTCCTACGGAAGCCAAGTGGGATTCTGCTTGGGAAAGGTCTAAGGATTGCCTGATCTCAGCGTGTGGCTATTGTGATTGGGGTACACGTATTTAAGAATGTGAAGGTGAGTGTCAGTAGGAAAAAAACACCTGACTTTAAGTGTAAGAGACTGAGGAAAGCGTAATTCCAATGGCACCAGCAAACCGGAAAGGGAAAATTCCAGGTTTGTCTGGTTCTGCAGTAGAGACACCCATAAAAACGAATCCATAGGGAAACACGTTTCAGGCATTGCTTCATCAGAACAAATTCTCATTGGATGATTGTCACTACCAGCTTGTGGTTACACGCCTTACACATTTTAACTTTTTCTTGGGTGCCATATAAACCCACAGTTAGAAATCTGTGTTATTCCTGAAGCAAACAGTATGATACCGTAGTGATCTCTTAGGTCATCTACCTGATCTCTTTGGCAATATGGGATTAATCTTATACTACATTTTCTGGCTTTATGTTTAAATGTTGCAATCCTTGAGACTTCCAGCGTCAGGAAATGTGCCTTTATATTCAGTCTAAATTTGCCCTCTCTCAATTCCATCCCATTATGCTCTGTTTTACCCCCTTGAACACTAAATAATTCTTCTGTCTTTGGTGTTTACACCTTTCAAAACTCCATTGATTGTTATGTCTCTCCTTAGTCATCTCTGCACCAAGCAACAGTGTATTACCTACTTAGTTCTTACAGTACAGATTTAGCTCTTTTAATCTTTCATTATAAATGAATCCTTCCAGCCCCCTGATAATTTGTGTTGCTCTTTTCTGAACTCCCTACAATTTTTCAATATCTCCTTGCTAATGAGCTTCCCAGAACTGAACATAATGTTCCAGGTGCAGGAACAGCAGAGTTCAACAGAGATGGGCAATTTCATCCCATGGTCTGGGACATGGCACCTCTGCACATGCTGCCAAAAACTGCATTGGCCTTTTTGCTGCCATATCACCTGGCAAACACCTATCTAGTTCACTGCCCGGAGAGCTGAGAGAATAATTTACAGCTAATATTTAGATGGCATTTCACCTATTATTCTGGTTGAAAATTGTTGGCAAATAGATCACAAAACACTCAACTGAATTTCTTCAGCAAATTATTCCTGGTCTATGCATTGGTCAGGAACACACCCAATTATCACTCTGTTGTTTAGCAACCTTAGTGATCCAGACAGGGATCAAAAATGATGCTATGACTTATGCAAATTCATAGCTTAGGGAAAATTCCAAATCCTACAATTGGAAGCATAATTCAAAATACACATTTAGCAAATATTCCCAGCGACCCTCGGCTTTTCCCAAGTACTCAGGCTAGTAAAACTTGAGTGCTCTCGTGTTTGGGGAAAGTGAACATGAAAGGGTTGTGAATGTGGTCAAATTGGAACGCACTTTCCAATTTAAATGAATATTTGTGGATCTTTTCCTTTCTAATTGCTCAGCTGTCTTCCCCCAGTCCATGTGTCTTTGAGCATTACTGCTCCCCAGTTTTTACCTTCCATTGATATCTATGTTCTAAGATTTATTATTACTATTGTAACTCTGTTGACTTAAATGGAGTTTTGTCAGCAGAGAACGTAGCCCTGTATTTCTCCAGATGCATCAGAGCTTGAATTTTGCCAACCTGACCCTCAGTTTGCAGTTGTCTTTTCTCTTTAGGGCCCTTTGTATTGTCTATCCTGGGTGTTTCCAACTCCTTCCAATTTAGAATCATGTGCATATTTCATTGACATGCTGTTTTCTCCTTCTCTTCCAGATCAGTAGTGATGTTAAATGAGACCTATTCTAACACCGAACCTTGTAGTACCCAGTAGACTACTCTACCCTTGAACTCAATAACTTTGCAGTTCACCATTAACCTTTGTTTATAGCCTTTCAGCCTGTTTTCAGTCAACAAGACAGTGTTCCTACCCGAGTCAATTTCAATTAATTTTTCAAGCAAGATTTCCTGAGACACAGTATTAAATGCTTTACTCAAATGCAAATATATTACACCTGCTGCGTTCTCCTCACCCACTAATTTTCTATTTCTAGCAAAAAAAAGCAATCAAGTTTGTCTGGCAAGATTTATCCTTTATAGACCCATGCTGCTTATTGCTCATGACTAGCCTGCAGTGCTCTAGGGGCTGGGCTGTCAGACGTGCTGAGCGCTCAAAGCGCCAGTTGAATTCAGTGGGAAATGTGGGTGTTCAACACCTCTATAAACTGATGTTTAGGGTCACAGCTGGGTTAGTCCCACATTGGATGCTGGGCAGGAAAAACGACACAGGGTGCTTCTTTCTTTGCTACCAATGCACCTTTGCAAGTCCGGGGTCCCTATCCACAAGGGGGTGCTAGCTAGTATGCGAAGCGGTTCTACTTGGCCCAAAGGCATTGTGGTCAATGTTCGTTCTCCCTCTAGGTGCCTGTTAGTGTGGAAAGGCATCAAGCAAATGACCAGGACAGCTGGCTTCTTGTGTTTTGGCAGCACGGTCTGAAAGGACTCTCTGAAGGCAGGTACGTGAG
Source organism: Emys orbicularis (assembly GCF_028017835.1). NCBI lineage: Eukaryota > Metazoa > Chordata > Testudines > Emydidae > Emys > Emys orbicularis. The sequence goes on along the minus strand of NC_088691.1, from coordinate 95,708,374 downwards.
AGAGTTCATGAAGCACCATTCTGTAGCAGGTATAAGGAGCAGCATGCATCCCCTGAGCCATTTTGCATCGCCCCACCTGAGTACTCCTCCCAATCCCCTTCCAGTGCTCCTCACAGGAGCAAAACTATGATGTGACCCTTAATAATCCCCACACCCCACTTTATGGTCCTTTATTTTTCTTGGGGTAAAAGGTAGATTTCTGGGCGCATGATTGTCAGGATCATGTGTCTTTCCTTTTTTGAATATTGGCACTACATTTGCTTTTCTTCAATCAGCTGATAAGTCCTCAGGGGTCCATGCCTGATCAGAAATAATTGTAAGCAGAGAAATGAGTTCACTGGTTCCCTTAATTATCCCAGGATGATCGGGGCCAGCTAATTTATATGCACTCATTTCCCCCAACTATTTCCTCACACGCGCCTAGCAGAAATTACTTTTACTGGCTTTTTCCTAATTTCTTAAAGGTTCAAACTTCCTTTCTTTATCTGTTTCATTAAAGACAGATTCTGGGTCATCATTAATTTCATGCCCATCCTCTTTATTAATTAATGGACGTATTTTCTCTCTAATACTTTTACTTCCTTTCCCCCGATATACTCATAAGTGCCCTTCTTATTCCCTTTAGCTCCTTTGGCAGCATTAACTAACTGATATTTTTGCTACTCTTATCCATTCCCTGCTGAGCGTTAAATGATTTGGCATTCTTTGATTTCTTTCCCCCCCATTGTCCAGTTCCAATCCAGGGGTTTTTTTAGACGTCAGATCTTTGAGCAGTCCCTTGTGCAGTCACTGTAATTGCTGCATATAACAAACTTATTCATGCATGCTTATTAGTCATGCAAATTTATTCGTACATGACTTCAGTAGAAATCTGCAGGGTGCAAATCTGGAAAGAGCCCACTGGGACTTCCATGGGCACAGCTAGGAGCAGAATAGGGTGCAATCTGATCACTAGCACAGGGGGTGGAGCTGAATAGAGAGGTTCAGCACAAGTTAATAAAACAGACTAAGGATGTACAAAACCAGCCTCCACTTCCTCCTAAGAAATATTGCCCCCAGGAAGGAAAAAAGCATACATAGCATATGCCTAGCACCTATGCTCATGAGTAGCACAAGCAGTGGGTATCTTTCCATCATTAATTAGTTGTTTAACTAGTTAATATTTGACAGTGCTTTGAAAATGTCAAGTGCTATGTGAATGCACATATTTTCTGTATTGAGGGGTCTGGTCAGCCCTCCATGGGCACTTACATAGCTCTCAGCATTAATAAATTATGAGGCACTGCTACCGGAGAATAAACTCACTAGAGAAGGGTCACTCACTCCCCTCACCATGCGGCAATTCTCCAGGGCTTCCCTTCTTGGTGGGCAATTAAGCAATTCTATTTCTGCTTTTCCCACCCCAAAGTCCAGTTAAACACTTTCATCCTGAAAGTAAGAAAATAGCTGCAACCTAGATGACTCCCACCCTTAGTATGGCTGCCCCCCTAACAAGCCACAGATGCTGGCAGGGCCGGCTCCAGGCACCAGCCGACCAAGCATGTGCTCGGGGCGGCACCTTGGAAGGGGCGGCCAATCTTGGGGTGGCGGGGGGTGCTCGGGTTTTTTTGTATTTTTTGTTTTTTTGGTTCGGTGGGGTTTTTTTTGGCTCGAGGTTTTTTGTTTGTTTGTTTTTGTTTCAGCGGCGCAGCACTGGGGGGGGCGGGGGCTGGCGCGGCGCTGGGGGGGGTGGGGGCTAGCACGGCGTGGCGCTCGGAGTTTGGGCGGCCCGGCCCGGCGCTCGGGGTTTGGGCGGCCCGGCGCTTGGGGGGGGCGGGGGTTTGGGCAGCCCGGCGAGGCCCGGCGCTCGGGGTGGGGGTTTGGGCGGCCTGGCACGGCCCGGCACTCAGGATTTGGGCGGCCCGGCGCTCGGGATTTGGGCGGCCCAGCGAGGCCCGGCACTCAGGGGGTGGTGGGGGTTTGGGCGGCGCGGTGCAGCGCTTGGGGTTTGGACGGCTCGGCGCTCGGGGTTTGAGCGGCCCGGCGCGGCACTCGGGGGGGGGGGGGGGGGTTTGGGCGGTCCGGCGCTCGGGGTTTGAGCGGCCCGGCGCGGCACTCGGGGGGGGGGGGCGGTGGTTTGGGCGGCACGGTGTGGTGCTCGGGGACGGGGGGTTCGGCGGCGCGGCGCTCTTTTTTTTGCCTGGGGTGGCAAAAAAGTTAGAGCCGGGCCTGGCTGCTGGCCCTTGGAGTCTTTAGAAAGGGGGCAGGATCCCTTTGGCCAGGCCACTTAAGACATTTAAGCTTTTCACTGGCAAATCATCAAACAGCAATTCTGAAAGCGAAGACCATTTCCTCAAAAAATAAAAATAAAAATAATCAACATCTGAGTGGGGATCTGAGTGAAATTGTTCTTCCCAAGACAATAATTAAAGTCTGACCTATTATGTTAATCAAGTCATGTAGTATACTTGAGGGAAACTGAAGTAACTTCAGCATTATTATCGTTCCCATGAACTTATTTAAAGCTCCCAGCTAGTTCATTTCTCCGGCAGTCTCATATAGGCAGCAGGTATTACAGTTCCCCCGCAGAGTCTATTTTCTATATTAATTATCTCACAGCACTTTAAGAAGTTTAATTTTGTGCTAAAAGGTTGATGAAGATTAGATGATTAAAATGATAAAATCAATTTTCCCAAACTTACACAATCTGCTGCAGTCAACTTGAAAAAGAAGAGAAATGTGGGTGTTTTTGTTTCTGTGACTGTCTTGGAAAAATGATATTGTAAATGAAATTATAAGATAATTCATGAATTGTTTTCCTGGCAGGCACCATCATTCTGCCTATTTTGGAGGGTGGGGGCTTTCCAACTTCATGGCAAATAGAACAGAATGTTGATTATTTTTAGCTAAGAAATTAATTTCAGTCAATGAAAAACAATGGCTGGGAATGCAAACTCACTGGCAAACATGCAGAAAGGAGGCTATATACAGCATTGGAGTATGTTCATTGGAGGTTTTAGGATTATGATTGTTTTTAAGGCTGTGTCTCTTTTAATGGTGTTATGGTAGCACTGGTGTAAGTGGCTTCTTTGTATATGAGACAGCTGCTGCACCAAGGATGGCCTTTTGGCTAAGGCATTGGGCCAGGGTTTCATTTCCCAGCTCTCCCATAGCCCTTGGGGAAGCCACCTAATCTCACTGTTCCCAATCTGTAAAATGGGGATGAGACAGACCGTACAGGGAGAGGGGCTATCTAAGCACCTGGAGTGCTCCATATATGTTGCACATGTGCACCAGCTGTCATACTATTAGTACTGTTAGGAAACAGCAGGTAGATTTCTGGGTCCATTCCTTTGTCTCCATATACAACACAAGAGTAACTACAGGTAGGCAAAAATATTACACTGCTTTTGCAAAACATTCCTAATATTGTGTCAGGTAATCACACCTCCTGTAGAGTTTTGTGTTTGGGGGTAAAATTTGGCCAAACGGGATTAATTTGGTTAAAAAAAATGGCATTGCTCCATTCTCTTCACTTCCCTTTGATGTTGATGGATGCAGAATCAGGGCAGAATGGCACGATGTTCCTGAAGCATTCACAAAACAGCTTTGCGGCGCATGACTATTACTTCCCTACTCTGGGACGGGATGCCTCTGCATATGTAGCCTCAATTGCACTGGTTATTTTTTGATATTATATCACATTAGACACTCCTATCTAATTTGCTGTCCCCGCTCACCCTTGCTGTCATATCATAGTCACTGAACATGTCTATGTCAGGAGATGGGGCATAAGGTGGTGTGAAACTAGTACTGGTATGCGAGTTGATGCTTCTGATCATATCCAGGAACAGGGGCACGAGTGCTGAGTGCCCACCCTTAATACAATGATTAGTTACATCTTTTGGCTAATATGAACAAGATGATCTATTAGATATGTTTTATATTGTATGCTGCTGTTAAAGCTTCCCCTCCCAGTCATTACTGGGGAAGTCTGGACAGCATTTGCCAACCAATAGGTATAAAAGTCACTTATCGTGATTAATATGTAATTCTTGTTTCACATACCATGTGAAATTAGGAGAGCAAAGGATGCTATTCAAGGGATAGACAACATAGGCCGAGAAGTGTAGGAGGGAAAGCTGGAGGAGAGTTGTTCTGACTGTTTTCATGTTTTTATTTGTTGAATCTATTGATTTTATATGGTCCCCAGATGGTTTCCATATTTTAGGATTTTTTTCTCTCTCTACTATCTGGCAATCTGAATATTAGCTTTTGTATGAGGCAGTTTCCATTAGAGTTATGAGCTGTTCTTTGATTGTTGATGTTGCTGTGTCTTTCCACTGTTTTAGAATTTATTTTGGCTATTAGGGATGCTGATGCTTATCCATTTTATACTCTCATTACCTTGTCTATTCCAGTGTGTTATGGGTCTAGATACACACAATGGAATTGTCATTGCTCTTTCGCATTTTATTAGCGTGCCTATATTTTACCACTTTATTTCTTAGAAATAATACATTGTAGCACATGCCTGAGTCTAATCACCCCAAATATTAATTAGATATTAATCTCAGGTGCTGAAGATGACAATGATTCAGTGGGTGACACGTTCTTCCCATTAGGTCAGTCTTATAAGAATTGCCTTGGCAGATTAGGCCAGCACCCCAGCCAATGCAGTATCATGACAGGGCTTTATAGCAGGGATTCTCAACCTTTTTCTTTCTGAGCCCCCTCCCTGCCCCAAACATCCTATAAAAACTCCACGGCCCCCTTGTGCCACAACAACTGGTTTTCTGCATATAAAAGCCAGAGTCTCCTAAGTGCTGAAGGTTTCAAGCCTAGGTATGTTGCATTGCTGCAGCTCAACCAACAGGTAAATAACTGAGACCTGGTCATAGTCCATCAGAGTGGGACAAAGTTTCCTAGCCAACCAGAGATGATAGAAAATATTATTCATGGATGCTGCTATGTGAGGACTCGGTGGCAGCGAGGAATCCAGGAGCACTCTTAGACTATGGACTGAACTGGCAAATTGTGGGTGTAAGAACATAAGAATGGCCATACTGGTGAGACCAATGGTCTGTCTAGAGTGAACAATGGGATGGTAGCAAGCATCATGTTAGTTCCATTTTTGGGGTGGGTGTTTCTTAGGAGAGGATAAGCTAAATGGAAAGAAAGGGGAAGGGAGAGGGACATTGGAGGGGAGGTGGTTGAGGGGAACAGGGCAGGGAGAAGAGGGTGAGTGGAGCAGGTGTGAAACTGGAGGTGAAGAAATTGTGAAGGAGGAGTTTGGAGGAAACAGACAATCAGCACACGGCAGAGAAGGTCCAGACAAAAGGGTAGAAAGTTCTTTGAAGGCTCTACCTGTAGTGATGTGGAGTGAAAGTCCTGGATTGGGTCAATTCTTTTCAGTTAATTTTCTTTTAATATGGAAGCTTAGCTCCAATGACAGCAAACTTCCATCCCCCTCGAATCAGGTTGCAGTCCGCTAATGCCTTTGGAATTCAACAGTTATCACCAGCAGCCATCAGGCTGTACCAGAAGAGGAGAGTTAAAGAGGGGTGCTGTAACAGCACTGAAGAGTGGTAAGGAGGAAGTTATGTCTCCTGTGCTTGCTGCAGCTGCTCCCGACTGGGTGAGAAGCTGTGGCCTCTATAAAGTATACCCCTGGCCCTTCATGGTGATGCTCCTACAGCTACAAGGGGTGAAGCCCACACTGCCACTCTTGGGTAAAGACATAGAGAATCCTTACTGTTAGTGAAACTGTGCTCACAAGGGGAAAGGCACCTCCTGTGAAGCATGAGAAACACCGGTGAACAGAACCCTTTCCTCCCACACTGGAGCCAGGATTCTGAGCTGCCATGCCAGCCTACGGGATGGAACAGTGGCTGCAGACCCTCTGTGCCACTGGTCCAGGGTGTCACAGCCATTGTATCTGCCTAAGGGTGGATCCATTTCCCCTCTTCTGAGCTGCCCCTGGCCCTCCCAGGCCTCTGCTCACATCCTTCCACACCAGCCCATACAGGGTTCCACCCAATAACCCCAGCCTGGGGCTTTAATGGTGCAGAGGCTTTATTGGACTTCTATTGTAGCGCACACGGGTTCATTTCCCCCACAGTGAAGGTTGCGGGGGAGAACCCTTGTCTAAGAGGGGTAACACTGTCATCATGAACAAATCCACGGAAAATTGCTAGCAACACTGTTTTGGAACAAATTACATGATGGATAAAAATATCCTGTCCACCAGGTAATTATCACACCCCTTGATATTTCCCATCATTAGTTATGATACAATTCAGTGAAAAATTCAATCCGCGTTTCTGCTGTAAGCCCTGCCTTGACTCCCACAGCTCCTAATCCTCAATCTTTAGCCAAAATCCACTCAGGCATTTCCTACGCAGAGACTGAATTCTCAGCTCTAGCACAAAATCTAGCTACTGCAAGAAATGACTCCTCTAGCTCTCAAGGCACAGAAACTATAGGGCCTGCTCCTGCTCCGTGGCAAAATTCCTATTGACATCAATGGTGCAATGCTGGGCCCAGAATATCTCCCTCCCCCCACCACGTGTGCTAAAATAATCCCTGTTTAATTTATAAATTGCCTCCTCCCTGCCTGCAGATTGTCAAGGCATGTGTGGTACAGAATGGACAGCATCAAAGAGTGCTCTGGAAAATTCAGCCAAGGGGTTCTCGGGGCAAGAATGAGAAGTGGGGGAGGTGTATGGGGTGGGAGAATAAATACACAGTCAAAACTGGTTGTATTCCACATCACCTTTGGAGAAGCGAAAGGTCAAAGTGTTTTTGACAAGTGGTGCTTTGTCTGTCTGTCTGTCTGCTGTACTCTGCTTTCTGCCCTGAGGGTGATGGCAACAGAGTGACTCACCGTGCTCAGCGAGAAGAGCAATATCCACCTGCTCAGATGGCCGGACTTCCAATGGCAGCCGGGGGTCGCTGCACACAGGCTGGCATCGAGATTAGGTTCTCTAACTGCCTTTTCTGCTTCCCAAGAGGAAACCTGTCCTTAGGCTCCACCTGCTGACTTGCTTGTCCAGAGGCTACATAGCTTGCTGCAGCCTGTGTGCATCATCGGCAGGAGGCTGGTCCGGGAGGGTTAACAATAGGGAAATGGTCTCAGCTTGGAGAGAAGGTGCACTGGGCTACACCAATGCTACTTGTGTAGGACCCATAGAAACCTAAGGCCAGGCTTGTCCCCTGCAGCAGTTTGCTGTTAAAGGGAGCAACAGACTGTGTGTTCCACTAAGAAGTATTTACTGGCCCTTGCTCAGGATGGTTGAATGTGGCCCTGTGGGCTGACTGAGTCGAGATACCTCCTCTGTGCTCTTAGCTTTCACAATGAAACACTTCTCGGGCAGTCGAAAGAGACACCAGTCTCTCTTTTTGCCTTTGCTATGCGGCATACAGTATCTCAAATCCCGGCTGCTTCCCCAAAGAGAGTTATTGCCATTCAGTGAGTTGCTCAATGTTCTACAGCCTCAGATGGATCCCCTGCCTTTGTGGTTTAGCTTCTATCTGGGTGTCATTGTCGTTAATAGCTCAGGTGTTCTTATCTACACTGAGATACGCTAGCTGGTCTTCAAGGGTGTGCTAGAGGGCCCCAGTTGCAGCCCAAGCTCTCGCCCTTTAGAAGTGTCCAGGCACTCTGCACCTCCTTCTACTGTTCAGATTTTTTCCCCAAAGGCGGCCAGACTGACCAAGGTTAAAGAGGCATCTGAGTTCTGTGCAGCGGGATCACTGGAGAAGAGGGCTTGCTCTACACTACACTCTCACCTGCAGAAGAGATGGCACTTGCCTTGCTCTACACTATACCTTCCAAACGCATTGTCACCTGGCACCCATGACAAGAGCCCAACCATTCCATGAGTAGGCATCATGTATTATGGTAGTGCCTAAGGGACAACCAAGGGTGGGACCCCATTGTGCTAGGCGCTGGATAGAGAGTAGAAGCTGGTCTCTGCCCCAGACAGCTCACACTCTAAACAGACAAGGCACAAGCAGAGTGAATGGTGTGATGGCAGCCAACATCATGTTACTTCCATGATTATTTTTTTTTGTAGGGGTGGGTTTACTTAGGAGGGGGGCAGCTAAATGGCAAGAAAAGGGAAGCAAAGGCAGGATGAAGGGGATAGGGCAGGGAAGAAGAGAGTCAGGAGGGGTAAGTGTGGGATGAAGAGAGTGCGAGGGGGAGGGTTGGTGGAAACAACCAATCAGCACAGGGCAGCATGGCACGTGACAGCAATCAGGAGATCACGTATGTGCCTTAGATACTTTTGTCAAGTGTGCATTCCCAGATGGGGACAATTAAAGAACCATTCTTTCCGAGAATGGGCGCTTGATCATCCACCATTCCTTCTCAGAGCTGCATTAACATTTCAAAAGAAAAACAGTCTCTATGGCCACTTAATGAGAGAGGGGCCATGTGACTCAGCTAAAACAGTGGAACTAATTATTGTGTATAGATTTTCCCACTTCTCTTTGTCTCTCTCTTGGACACATATATAGTCATAATCCCAGGGCTGCATATATTATATACAGATGCTATGATCACCCACTAACCACATGTTATGGGGAACAGAAGTTGGGACTTATTGTCATATATCAATTTAGCTAACAGCAACTCTCCATCAACTCTTTGTAGAATCAAGGTTTATATCCTCTTTGGATGTAGCCACTAAAAGGCAACAGAAGAGGTCAGATCCTATGCAGCAATGGGCCGTGGAATGCATACATAAGCTAGTCAGTATTTTACAGCATCTTTTCCCAAGGCCTGAGCCAAGGTATCTTCCCCAGTGCTCCAGAATAAATTGGGTAGTGGGTGCCTTTAGGTTTCAGCTCATAAAGGAGGAGGAAGGAAGATATTGACTGGTTCCAGTACATAAATAGTATGTTATCTAAAAGTAAGCTAAAAATTCATCATAAGGTTAAACAAAGCCTGTGATATTGTCTCCAGTCGAGACAAGGCTATTTGCCATTGATTTCAGCGGGAGCAGGATTAGACACATAGATTTGCTAAAAGTCTGTAGGGCAGTTTCTAGAAGAAAAGCAATTACCATAATTTCAGGTACACGTTCTAGCTTTGCAACATCAGTTAGAGCATAGTGGTAAATTGATGTGGTTGGTCATGTCTGTGTAAACTGTAGTCCATGCTTTGTGGTATCAATCAATATCTAATTATGTATTATGTTAATTTAATAATGCCTCAGGCATTCAACCTCACCTTCAAGCATTGATGCTCTGTATGCTGTTGCTGCCATTTTCCCTGACAAATCATCTTATTTTGGTTGAGCTAATAGGTTTTAAAATCAGACCACGATGACGCAATTACTCAGTCTACCGTGGAGCGTAGTGTAGACCCTGAATCCATGCCACCTGGCACTGTGACTCTAGCTGTGCTTACCAACTACGCGGAGAGTGGTACTGTAGACTGTGGCATTGTAGAGTCAGTAGGAGGCACTTTTTCCATTAGTCGCATCTAGACTAGGAAAAATGTCCTCTCCTAGGGTCATTACTGACTAGCTAGGCCCATTAACTCCTTTACAATCATGTTATCTCAAGTTACCTTGAGGTAGCTAACAATTTAAAATACACCTTTTCCATGCCCTTTGTGTCTGTTCTGATCAAATGCCCCTGTATTGGGCTGGAGAACCCAGCGCTAATGGAGGCGCTGTCTTTCCATACCAATCAAGTAAGCTGGGCAATAAATAATGTGTTTTAATATAGCTCAATGGAAACATATAAGTCTAGGAACAAAGAATGTTGACTATCCATACAGCATGAGGGACCCTATTTTGGGAAGCAGTGATTCTGAAAAAAATTGGGGGGGGGAGGTTGTGAGGGATAGTTAGTTGAACGTGGGCTCTCAGTGTGACACTTGGCCAAAAGGGCTAATGCAGTCCTTGGATGCATAAACAGGGGAACCTGGAGTAGGAGTAAGGAGATTATTTTACCTCAGTATTCGTCACTGTGGTGACCATTGCTGGAATACTGTGTCAAATTCTAGTGTCCACAATTCAAACAGGATGTTGATAAATTGGAGAGGGTTCAGAGAAGAGCCATGAGAATGATTACAGAGTTAGAAAACGTGCCTTATAGTGATAGACTGAAGGAGCTCAATCTATTCAGCTTAACAAGGAGAAAGTTGACAAGGAATGACTTGGTTACAGTCTATAAGTATCTACATTGGGAACAAGTATTTAATAATGGGCTCTTCAGTCTAGCAGTGAAAAGCATAACACGATCCAGTGACTGGCAGCTGAAGCTATACAAATTCAGACTGGAAATAAGGCATACATTTTTAATAGTGAGGGTAATTAATCATTGGAACAACATATTAAGGGTTGTGGTGGATTCTCCATCACTGTCACAGGAAAGAAGAGCCAAACATTAGCATTAGGAGAACAGATATCGGGGTACGCTGATTGCATGGAGATTAGGACTACAGCACTCCCTTCCTCAGGGAAAGTGGAGACAGGAATAAGAATGGGGGGCATGGAGCTGAGTGTTCACTGGGATGGAGGAGACTTCCACTGAACACGTGGGAACCCCAACCTTATCCTGGGTTTTGCCTGTAACTTGTAGGGCCTACGGCTGGGCTTTCCCTCTCCTCCTGTAGCTTGAACAGCTCCTGGGGTTGATGGGATGTGTGCATATAATGAATGGTGAGATGGGTTCAGAATGGGTGTGGGGGGTGGTTATGAGTGCATGTAGCATGGAGATGGGTGTACTGAATGGGTGGCTGTATGTATTTTCTGTGTGTGTGTGTGTGTGTGTGTGTATGCAGAATGAGTGTCTGGGTGAATGAGGACTGAATGGGGGAAGGTGATGGAGTAAATGGCGTATGTGTGTTATGAACGTGTGGATGGAAAGGTGGGATGGAATGAAAATGGGTGCGGAATGAATGTTAGGTGCAATATATAGAATGAATGGATGGAGTAGGTCTGAATAGTACAAATAGGCAATGTGTTTGGGAACTGATGAAAATTAAAACCCACGGGGTTTTTGTAGGCAAATATTGGCTGGTATGCTATTGTCACATCCATTTGTTGCATGCTATTTTAAATTAGACCCAATCCTGCAAACTCTTAGGCATGACTAACTTTACATGAGTAGACCCATGGAATCAGAGCCCTAGCTTGTAAATTGGATATTACGGTAACACGTAGAAGCGCCAATGGAGAGCAAGGTCCCATTGTTAGGCATGGTACAAATACATAGTAAGACACAGTCCTTTCCCTGAAGAGCATGCAGACTAACTAAACAAGGCAGACAACCGAGAAGCAGAGAGAGGTAAAGTAACTTGGCCCGGGTCACAGAGTAGATATGTGGCAGAGCCAAGACTAGCACCTTGATCTCTCCTGACTCCCAGTGTTGTGCCCTAACCAGTCAAACACGCTGCTGCTATGTCTATTCTTTACTGTTTCATATCCGTTGTTCATCAAACTGGATGTTTCATCCTCTTTCTGCCCTAAAACTCCCTTATCAGTCAAAATGCCTCTCAATGAGTTATTGGCCCTGTAGTAAAGCTTTTATGCTATGCTGAAATCACCGAAACCTTATATTTTTATGTGTGCTAGCAATCTTATTTATCCGCTCACTAGCAAACAAGTGCATCATTATTCTTCTCATGTCCAGAAAGGTCACAAGGTCCAGCCCTCTGGATGTTTGTGCTCATAAAGGTGGCTGTATGTTCAAAGGAGTTAGACTGATTCATAACTTTGCTGGTCACTAACTCCAGAATAAGCACAAGCCATTTCTAGCTTCAGCAGCTAGCCCTGAATGATAAAACGACCTCCTCTAATGCTTTAGGCTGCTCTGTGTTGGAAACTCTCACTCACACAATGGCCTGTGCGGCCACACAGTCTGTGACCAGGTTCCACTGCAGAATTAGGAAATGCTTGGAAAGCAAAGACAGACAGGAAGATGAAGATGTAATTATTGTGTCTGCCAGAGACAGTCTCTGTCTCTGGCAGCCAGAGACTTGCGATAGACTTCACTGATGAATGGAGCAGCTCTCTGAGTGGGCCTAGGGCATCATTCCCAAAGGCTGAGGATGAAAAGTCTCTGATGCAACTTCTCTCAGCATAAAGTGCCTCTTACAAACAGACCTGGAACTTGAACTTCTTATTTCTTCACTAAAGTTAAAAATGTTCAATGTAAGTTCAAAGTTAGATGCTAGCAGAGAACGACAAGCCTTTGGAACTTTCACATGCTGCTGTTGTGTTTTCACACCTGAGCAGTTAGAAGATGGTACACCCTGGTCCATTATCAAAGGGTCCACTTGTCTCTGACCCTACCACAGGAGTAGCCTTCCTCCCTCCTTGCAAGGGACTGCTCTCCCACAACGCCCTGAGGGATTCAAATCCCCCCTCAAAAGGGAAGAAATAGGTGGGACTCTGGCCACTCTCCCCCTCCACTCTGGTCCATTGAGCCAGCCGAGCAGGGGCAGGTTGCTCCTGCCATCCCGCATGCTTTCCTGAGCTCTGGGAGGGACTCTCTGCCTGACGCACAGTCCCCCGCTGGAGTTCCCACAGGGGCGGAGTGGCTCTGCACTGCCCCTCCCCACAGCGAGGGCCATTGTCTCATTGCCATAATCTGGCCCTAAACTGGGAGACACAAAGGATAAACAATAAAACTAAACTAAACTCCAAGGGCCCATTTCATCCTGGAGGATCCTAAAGGGCCTCAAACCACAGCTAATCAGCCCCACTGTAACACAGCCATGGCTGGGGGTGGGAGAGAGGCAGAGATCAGCTCCCTGTACCACAGTAAAGAGAGGGGAACTTTGGGCAAGGACACCAGGAAACCCCCCTGTTCTTACAAGCAGCACTATCAGAGCTTTCATTTAGAGGAGGTCAGTTTTTAAGATCTTGTCAGAAAGACTCCCACACACTAACGCACATTGATCTACCTTGGAAGGAATGAAAGGCTAAATTGACACGGCTGGGAGTTGAATCAGTGACTTGAGGGAGCGTAGGTGTTTCAGTCCTGAATCTTAGCCCACTAAGCCACTCCTCTGGCTTAAGTCGCTGGGGTATTATGTATCAATGCTATCTCCTAGCAACTCGCTGCACTCTGATCTGATGAGTGGAAACGGCATGTAAATCTACAAATACATCTTGACTTAGTCCAAAGCTGATTTGCCAACAGAAAGCAGCATGTGGAACTGAACAGGATTAACAGAGTAATTAAAACAGTTCAGTGGGCCAACATATCGCTAATAATAATAATGAGTAAGACACTGTGTGCGAAGGGGGATGTGAATGAGAGAAAGTACGACTGAGTGAGGTTGTCACTCACCCTGTATTTCCCTGTTCAGGGATATAAGGAGCATCCTTATTCCCCTGCATGGGCTGCCTAGGTTGCAAGCAGTGGTGTGGAGCACAGGGAGAGCAGCTTCTGCAGGGCAACTGCTCTCCTTCCTGTGGTGGGGAATGGGCGAGTAGGCTGCAGTCTAGGCTCCACTTCTCCACCCAATGCACATACTAGCTGAGCCAGCATGGAGGGGAAGTGATCCAGCCCAGGGATAGGGCTGGTGCTGATTACTTCCCCCTTGGAGCAAGTGAGGAATCAGACGCCATACTGTGGCTTGCTCAGTGACCCCTTTGTCCAAGTGCTGCTCTGGAAAGAGACTTGTCAGCAGTGGGGGCTCCTGAGGGAACAGTGTGGTGGGGGTTGAAGAGAGGAAAACAGGTAGGTGCCCCTTCATGAAGAGGCTTCTCACTCCCACCCCAAAAAATAAAGTCTAGCGCATTAAGAAAGATTTCCACCCAGACACCCCGCTTCCAGCTGTACCTCCACTGTAGTTACACAGCTGGTATTTCAGAGCCGTTCAACGCACTATCTGTGCTTTTGGGGGTGAGCAGTGCAGTTGTTCTAAACCTTTTAAAGAACCTCTAGAACTTGGATTTAGATGGCTGGTGGGGGATTATGGGGAGTGGGGGGAAAGGGTAACTGCAGTAAAAATATGTTCTTCGTGGGCCTGGTTCGACTCTGAGGTACATTGGTGTAAATCTGGAGCAACTCTACTTGTGCTAATCAACTTATACCAGTTTAAACCGATCATGGATGAGAATCAGGCCTGATGTAGTTTCATAGCTTGGTGTAAGTGTAGCTGATTTACAGTAGCTGAGGATCTGGCACATCAGATTCTGAGGCCAGAAGGGACCATTGTGACAGCTGCCCTTCTGCATAACAAGGGCCATATAGAGTTCCAGCCAGTGATTCTGTCACAGAGCCCATACATGGCATAGAAACAGGAGCATCACAACCAAGTTTGAAAGCTGGGACACAGATAAGCTGTTGGAATGGAATGATCCCTTGGGAAAACATTGAGAGAAACAAAGTGGAGAATTTTGGGCACCATTGTAAATAAGCACAGTAGATAAGGTAGCAGAAGAAGAGCAGCTGGTGGCCAGCAGGTGGGCAGGGCGGGGGGAGGCAATCATGAGTGGCTATTGCTACACTCATTACTTGATGTTAATGACACTTGTTGAAATTCTGCATGCTCCTTTAAAAAAGTTCTGCAGGGAATGCTGTTAAAATCATTCACAGTCTTCACTTTGAAATGTTTTAATGCTGCTTTTCCAGGAAGAACAACAAGTACTGAGAGTGTCAGAAGACCCAGTTTGGATCTTACAGTCCTTATGGGTCAGATGGCGATCTCCTTACTCATAGTATAGTTACACACACTCATCAATCTGGCCCTATATCATGAGTAACACTACTGAAATCAGTGGTGCAAGTGAGATCAAATTCAGGGTGGTAGCATCTGCAGGTAGAGCTACTTACATCATTGCATTCATGTTCGTGTACCAGATTTCTTAATGAAACACAGGAATACAGAAAACCTGCTGACTGCATATTGCATGATAATATCAGCCATTACTTTCTTAGCCTAGTATAACAATATAATACAATGCTTTCTATCAGCTTATAGAGCTCCTGGTCGCTGGAGAGTCTGAGCACCTCACAAACAATGAATTTCCCCTCACCAAACCCCTGGGGGTAGAGAAGTATCATTAATCCGATTGCATGCATGGAGAACTGAAGCACTGAGAGATAGAAAGTAATTTGCCCAAGGTCACTTGGGAAGTCTGTGACAGAGCCAGAACTGGAGTAGGACTCTGAGTTCCCATCCGATGTGCTGACCACACCACCACCCTCTAACACATTAATTTTGTGTAGAATCATTTCTATAAAAACAGCTTCCCCAAAACTCTTAACAGCATTAAATACAATTAGACAGGTAAAATACTTAGAATTTATTATTTTCAAAGCATAATCCTTCCCACACCCCAGGAGGTAAAATTATCCCCATTAGAGATGGGGAAACTGAGGCAGAGACTTGTCCAAGGTCATGCTTGCCTTGCAGGTCATTGTGAGTATTGAGATTAGAACTCAGAAATCTAGCTCCCAGTCCCAATTTAGTCTCCTAGTCTATATGCCTCTCAGTGTTGTATACCATCGGAGAATTAAATAATAGCTGAGTTGGAGAGGAAAATTAAGCTGTACAGGCATGGAAGACAAGATATGGTTTCCAATGAGATTGGAAAACAGAGCTGGAGAGTTGATTAGTTTCATATCACTGTAGAATCTACAGATGCTAAATACCCTGCTCTCAGAACCAGTTCAGATCAGAATATTGACTAGGTGGAATTGTTCTTCCTGAAATGCTCAGTAACCTTTTAGTATTTTTGTATGAGGGAGGAAGAACAAACCTCTCTTTCTGACGCTAAGACTTAGGGACAGGGCCGGCTCCAGGCACCAGCCTACCAAGCACGTGCTTGGGGCGGCACCTGGAGGGGGGCGGCGCTCACCCGGGGAGAGCGGAGCCGCAGCGGGCTCACCGCCCTCCCCTGGCGCTCCGGCCGGTCGGGGAGAGCAGAGCCGCGGCGGGCTCGCTGCCCTCCCCCCGGCACTCTGGCCGGCCTGGGAGAGCGGGGCCGCAGCCGGGCTCGGCGCCCTCCCCTGCTGCGCTCCCCGGCGGGGGGCGGCGGGCGGCTTTTTTGCCTGGGGTGGCAAAAAAGCCAGAGCCGGCCCTGCTTAGGGAAGCCTGTAAACAATGCAGTTTGCTTTACTTTGCAAAGAGGGAGAGAGACAAGGAAAGCCATCTGTGTAACCCAAGGCTCCACAATATTATATACTCAGAGAGAGACGTATAGTGAGACATTAGGACACACGCACACACGGAGAGAGAAACAAGGAGACAGAGTTGGAAGATTCTGGATGCTGAAACTTTTTTGAGATCCAGTTTTCCAAGCATATCAATCATTGCCAGTTTGCGTCCTCGCTAATTACATTATTAATGCTCTGTTCTGTGAAATTTATAATCTACTGCAATCTGACTGACCTAATCCATCAGACATGGCAAGTCACAAATTAGCATGTCTGCCTGAGTAACTGAAAAAGTGATCCAGTTTTCTGAAATTGATTTTTTCAAAAAAATCACTTGTAAATTGTATTAGCAAAAGACAAGGGGGGAGGGAAGTGTTTTTAATTTTATTTCATTTCCCACCAAAGTCTGGATGATGACAAAAGGCAGCTGCTGCTCTGTACCCCGCCAGTATCCCTGCCTGCCTGCCAAGTCTTACTGTCTTAATGTGGCACCTGGAGTCCAGGAGGATCGCATGTCACAGAGAATCCCCTTCATTTCACATGATGAAGTGGAATCTGTGGCTCGGCTCGGCTCTGCAGACTGTGCTGCTCCTTGCTTTCTCCTAGCTACTGTCTTGCTGCGTGCCAGACTGGAGAGGAGAGGACTGATCATGGCAAAGACCTCGAGTGGAGGTTGGCATGTTTTTAATTGAAAAGATAAATCTTAACCGGGGTGGGGGAAGGAAGATTAGGGATGATGATTATTATTTAATTGTTTCCCAAGATTCCAAAGATCTGGACAACTTTTCAACATGGATTTCTTCTTCCCACATTTTATACAGTTGCCCTCTGTCATGGAAAAGTCTCACAAAGTGCCCCGTCTTCCAAGTGATTTCATCTGTATTTCATACACTTTTCAAGGGACTGGCATGTTCTCTTTACTGGTTGGTCTGACCAAAGGATAACAGCCTGCTACTGTCGCACTCAGCTCATAGAGCTACTCCTGTTGATCAAAGGGAGTTGTGTGTATGGCGCTGATGGGTCTAACCCTGTTGGTAGCACCCACAAGTCTCCTAAAAGGGGACAGTGTGCCTCTGGGTGTTTAGGATATTGAAAGCATCGTGGCCTGCTGGTAAGTGAACTATATTTTTGCCTGACTGGACATTATTGTATATTTATAGGCCATTTGCCAGAAAGGACTCAAAGAGAAGCGGCTGAGAGGTAGGAAAGGGGAAAGCCCAGCAATGCCCGGCCACTTTTCTTCTCTTTGCTAGCAACTGTAGAACAAGAGGTGGAAGGAGAGCGAGGGAGGGGTCCGTGCTAGTCACAAGATTGTTGGCAGTATTCAAATGAGAAACTGGTGTATGTGATGAATGGCCATGATGATACATAGATACTGTGGTGATCAGTGCGCTGGAAGCGGAGATAGTCAGATTAGCTAGGAATGTGCCTGTCTAGTCTGAAGGTGACTCCGGTTGTTACATTCGCAACATTTTAGTTGTCCCCCACAAATAATGTTTGTGCCCAACACAGCCCTGGTTGTGTCCATTTTGAGAACCACAGAAATGCTGGCAGACACTCCTTCCCCACTTTGGCCTAGAGCTGACTGCAGTCCTGTTCGCTGCCGGACATGCGATGAGATTCCCAGCAGCGAAAGCAAAAGGCAGGGTGGATTGTTTGTTTGTTTTGGCTGGAATGCCACTAGCAATTGTTAAAAACCTTGGCAGAACCAGCAGCAATTCTCGAGGTCCCATCCCCCCACCTAATCATTATTTGACAGGGCTGCTTCAATAGCACTCACATCAGACATGATTTGAAGATAAATCTCCTTGTCAAGCTCTAGAGAGACCCTTTCTAAGTTTTCCCCTCCCTTCTGACTGTCTCACTTTTTTCTCTCAAGGACTCTCTGTGTAGTTTCTTAGAGAAAGCATCCATCACTGTATTATCTGTGTGCATCAACATGTATTACTGAATAAAGCCACACCACACCCCTAGAGACAGCATATCTATAGCTCAATGTATACGTGTCAGTAGAGATTGGAATCAATAGGGCTACCCCCAGAATTAGGTTCAACTCAGCATGAATAAGGGTATTGAAATCTAGTCTTAAGGTGACATAGCCCCAGTCATGCAGGAGATCTGTATCTGAGTCAGGAATTGAACCCAGACCTTCTGAGTCCCCCTCCTAAGACCTAATCCCCAAACCATCCTTCCTTGGGAAGGGGTGAATGTGGTGGTAGTAGTAGCTGAATGGGCTGCTCTAGTGACTTTAACAACATGGGGTCTCAGGCTGTTCTCTGAAAAGTAGGTGGAAACAGACGTTGAAAGGTCAGTATACAGAGTTTTAGCAGAAGTACTTTCGCTGACAGTTCATATTTACCTTCATATTCTAAAGACACACTCTTTGGGATGCACAATCGGATGGAATATTGTTTGTCTGACTTTTCACACTGGGTGTGCAACACCAATAGCTAGTAGTGAAGGGCAATCCTGAAAAAGGTTCTGAAGCTCAGTTATATGAACATCTAGAAGTCATTATTTGGATGTGCACCTCCCTGATAAGAACACAGATTATCTTTTGCCACCATTCAAAACATAACATCAAAACAGAAGCCTCATGCTTAGATCTCAGTGTACTGCCTTTGTTTTAATTCTGAGCAAGTTAAATTGAATGTTAACAACATCCGTAGTACTGTACTTCATAGAGAAATATACAGAGCATCAGGGATATCTTTCTGGTGTTTCCAATTAACCAGAGGCACGATCTTCGCTGTCTGCTTTATCCAAGGACAAAAGTAATTGGTTAGGATAGCAAATTGCCTTCCACTCCTGCAAATTAGTGTTAGAACATCACAGCAGAAATAAAACCCATGCTATCTGGATTACTGCAGTGATATAGCTATAAATGAAAAGCTGTTTTCTGAACTAATGTTGGGAGAGATTACTGAGATGCTACTGAGGGATATAAATTTGGGGGATTATTGAATGGGATTCAACTTTTTTTTTTAAACTGAGGTGCACAATTCCTTTTCTTCTGAAAGTGTGATGATACATCCATCTTGCTAGGAGCTTCCATAGGGTATAAGTGAACAGTCAATCTTTAAGAACAAAGTGAAAACTGAAGGTTGAAATCTGCTATCATAGCAAGCTCTGCTCTAAAATGATGCACTTGGGGCTTCAAATTGGTATCATTAATCCCTTTTCTGCCCAAAGGGCATTCCTATGCAACCATCAAAGTGACACGTGAACAGCTCTATGGCCATTTGCCATATGTATCTAGATTCGATAGACTTCTCTGTAATGATGGCTGAACACCAATGGTTCAGAGTGGAGGACCGGGGCGAATCAACAAAAGATGTTTATCTGAACGTTCAGAGTCTGCGAACTTGGTCTGGGATAGGATTTGAAGTGGTTGCTCGGCACATTTTCCTGACTAGAACCTGGAAGTGCAAAGGGCTTTGAAAATAGCAAATTGTTTTATTTGAGTATTTCTTAATATCTATAGTATCATTTGTATTACAGTATAGATCCTAGAGGCCCGATATCAAGATCAGGGCCCCATTGTACTATGGGCTGTACAAATACATAGTAAGACGCAGTATAGGCCCCAGAGAATTTACAGTCTATATAGATAAAACTGGCAAATGGTGGTTGGAAAACAGAGGGCCAGTGAGTGGCCCATAATAGGTCAGTGGGGAAGCTGTGATTAGAACTCAGGTCTCCAGAATATCAGGCCCATAGCCTATCCACTGGATCAGGCTGTTCCTGTACCACTGACTTGGGTCTGGAATAGGGTGAAGGTTCATGGGGTTTTATTTATTTAGTCTGAACCAGTCCACCATTCATTTTCACATGAACTGACTAGTATTGTCTGAAGTATAGTAGACTCCAACGAACACGTCCAATATGGCACTTAAGGGGTTAAGAGCATCACTCAACAATTTAATGGTAACCCACAACATATTAACATTGATTTTAAAAACTAACTGCATTGGTATAACAGCAAGAAAACAAAAACAAAACAAATGAGTGAGCCTTTCAAAATCCTACAAAGAACCAAAGGTGAATTTCCCGTTTATAACTCATCTCAGAATACTTTATCATCTGGGGTTTATGGAGGGTCAAAAGTACATAAACCATCCATTCTGCTTTGTTCAGTTGGTTTAAGTGCAAATTCTCTGCCATGTGCAGCCTTTACTATGAATGGATAACAGCATGAAACTGGGGATAGTAACTCTTCCTTTCTTCCAACCTGTCTTGTCTAGACTGTAAACTCTTTGGGGAACAGACTATCTTACTATGTGTTTGTACAGTGCCTAGCACTGATATTAGCTGGCGTATTGTCTTACCCTAATAATAAATAGTTGTTTAACAGGACTCTACCTCACAGCCCAAGTCCCTTGTTCAGGGTTTTTGGGCACCACATGGCTTTTTTCACACATGGGGAACTCGCTAGCTCAAGGTCACACAGGAAGTCTATAACCTAGTCTGCCTTAACTATAAGACCAGCCTCCCTGCTTACCTTCTCCTACCTGTGAAAACAAATCTGAAGTGTGGCTAGGTGCAGTCTGACAGCCTTCAAACATGCAGCTGTTAGCTACAGTACACACAAGACAATTGAGGGTGAGATTTCATATGCCATCAGCACACAGCCCTTTGCTAGCATGTGAAATTTAATCTCATGTGCTCCGAGAAACACTGCTGTTTTTTTTTCTTTCAAAAAGTGGCCTTTCACATTACGTGTTTAATTACAAGGTTTGTGATCACAAACCACCATTTGTGCATGAAATTAGGTAACTAGGGCCACAGTTCTCACAGCTCTTCGCTGGGTATTTGGATACGTTTTAAAAACGTCTGACATCTTGTGAGTGAACAGAAATACTGCCTCTCCTAATGAACTCAATGCCACACACGCTCCTCAGGCAAATACCTGGGAGAAAAGAACAGGGCAACAGACTTGGGTTCTGTCAGACCAGCCGGGATTAGTACATTCCAGAGTCTAGCCTCACCCACCCCTCCCTCCTAATTGAAGGATGGCTAATGAGATCCTCAGATGACCCCAACCTTTGTGGTAGCAGTGTGAGAAAATACCGTTTGCTCAGGAGCACAGAATGGGGAAGAGGATCTTGCTAAAGCAATTATCAATCATCACGCCTATCAGGACATAATTTGCTTACTTCTCTCGACTAGTAATGAACCTGTGGCACAACAAGCAAATGTGGATTTGGATTTGGGCGTGTTCGTATCTGGGGGGGCTTGGTTCCCGCTCATTTCTACTCAAACAATAAACAGCCTTTAGGAATTTTTTAAAAGCAAGGAAGGCACATGGGTCTGATAAAATATCCCTTGAAATAATGGAAACAATTGTATATTGTTTAGCAGGGAGGGAACCAAAATCCAGGCATTTTATGAGTTAGAAAAATTATAAGTCTCCCATGTGTATGGGGAGAATTGTAGGTCTGCAGACAGACTTCTGGGGAAGTCTCTCACCAAAGGAGGACTTGACTATTTTTGCTCAAATACTGGCATATTGTCAAGAAGATTTTCTCTGTGATACGCAGCTCGTCATATCTAACCTCCAGTTTCTCATTATTTTAATTGTACTCTACAAAGCACTTAATGCATGTGCAGTAGGGATTCAGTGAAACTGAAACCGACTATGTCTACAAAACAAACACAAAACTAAGACGTTTAAGCCCTTGCATTAGGCAGGACTTCAACTATTCTCAGAGCATTTCATGTTGGAGATAGAGGGTAAAAGCTAGAGATGTGCACATAATTTATAATGAATAATCTTGCCTCTGTTCATGGAGTCCACAAACAGGTCATTTTGCTTGAACTTATTCACTACTTGAAATTGTTCAATGAACTTTGCCATGAATTTAATTTATATCTTGGTCCTTAAAATTTGAAATTCAAGCTGCGTTTGCTCAGTTGTGACTGGTCACATAAATCTCATGGGGCATATTTTTAAGAGCTCAGGGCAGATTTTCAGCATGCACAATTAGGGGCAGATTTTAGATGACCTCAACACCCACCATACTGAGCTCTTTTGAAAATTTAACTACTTATTTTGCTGCCTAAATAGCAGCTAAGTGCTTAAAAAAATCGGGAAAAGCCTGTTTGTAAGCACTGAGCACTTATGAAGACTTGGCCAAGGGTGTTCTTTCTGTTCCCTTTTGAATAAGCATAATGCTTGAAATTCGTTTCCTTCTGTGAATGCTCTCAAAGAGTTTAAAGGAATACAGGAACTTTAACTAATTTTTTTTAGACTGACTGTAGTTTAAAATAAAGTTGGTCAGGAAATTATTTTTTCTCTCCCATGAAAAATGTAGACAAAACCAGTTTCCCCCCTCTCTTTTGTCAAAGTTTTTCTTCAATATGTTTTCGATTTTCATTACAAAAAACCTGAAAATGTTAAATTTGTTAGGTTTTCAGCTTACCCCAAAATTTTAGATTTCAGTTTTCAAGAAAACAACTGCAATTTGTTCTTAAGTTTCAGTTTAGCTGAAAAGCCAGTGTCCATTAAAAATAAACAAACACCGCCTCCGTAAAAAAAAAAAAAAAAATTGATGGAAAATATTTCAATGAGCTCTAATTAAAAATAGTGTCTCATACTATATCTGCCTCCAATCCTTTGTGGGTTTTTTGGTGAGATTCTCCTATTTTTAAATTACTCCCTGCTGCAGTGTGAAGGACACACACAACAGAGAACCTGAGTTGATGTGACAAGGGGTGAAAATGACTATACTCAAAATGCAGTCAAATGCACAAAGGGTGACATTTTCAAAAGCACTGTAAGGACCTAGGAACAGAAATCACTGAAAATCAGTGAGATTTAGGGTATATCTCCACTTCAAATGCCACAGCGGCACAGCCATTGCAGTAGTTAACCCACCTCCCTGAGAGGCACTAGCTGGGCTGATGGAACAATTCTTCCATTGACTCAGCTCTGTCTACACTGCGGGCTAGCGTGGCATAGCAATGTCCCTCTGGGGTGCGGATTGTTCACATCCCTGAGAGACATAGCCCTGCTGATAGAAGTTTTCAGTATAGACCAACCCTTAGGCTTCTATGCCACTCAGGAGCTCTTGAAAATGTTACCCAAAGTAAATAAAGTGAAAAATTAAAAAAGGGATATTTTTCTCTAATTGCTTTCAGTTATAGTTAGCTAGGGTGTTACACAAGTACAAGTTACAAAGCAATAGTAGCTGTAAAGTATTTTCAAAGAGAAGTGAGGTTTTTAGCTGGTTAAGATTCACGTTTCACAATTAGTCATGAGCGCAAGCTTAAATGTGGCTTTCTTTCGAGTAGCTATGCTATGAAGCCACCAGGTGAATGTTTTTGGACAGTTATCACAAAAGGGGCAAAACTATTATTAGCATCAATCTGCTGAAAAACATTTAGGATGAAATTCACTCCTCTATAGAGGATCAACCTAAGGAGGTGCAAATTAGGACTTAAATTGTATCTAAGTTTTACCTTGGGATGAATTTCACCTTGAGTTAATATTTGCAGTAATTTTTTTGAAGTATTTGCCCAGCCCTAGCCAAAGCAAAGCTTTCTGCGCTAAAGTTATTTGTTTTTCAAAATGACATTTGTTCAAAGGGTCGTTGCTGGACAATGGATGAAGAACAGGAAGGAAAGTTTAATTAACCCTGAATCCTTCCCAAAGTAATATGGGGTGTGGGGTGGTGGAGAGAAGAGGGTCAGATGTTTCAGTTAGACCCTTGCTTGCTCTTTGGGAAAGCTGTAGAGTAGAAGTCAGACTAGACTTTGATTTTATAAACAACCTTCCATCATCGAGCTGTCTCAAGACACGATTCAAAGTGATTAATTAGATCAGCGTTGTCCAAACTGTGGAAGGCTGACTCTCCAATTCAACCAAATGATACCCCCATTTTGGCCTCCACACCCAATGTAACTCTGCCAAGTGTTGTTAAAGGCCTACACATCTTCAGTTATATGTTTTCTACTTTCTTTCCCCCCACTTAGGGAACCGTTGGTGTCAATCTTCATAGCATTGTTACGAGCTTGGTTAAACCTTGTTATGGGCTGAGTTGAAACTGATGGGTGCGAATGTGTCTTCACTCAAGTTTGCTATAAGGAACTGCAAAGGGGCCTCACTTCAAACAGCGGGTCCGCGGCTTCCGTGACTCCTTGCTCACCTACGGGGTAGGTCATGGTTTGCTGCACAGCCCAATGAGGGCTGTGAGCGTCCCTGCCAGCGAGGATCCCCCCCCACCCTCCTCATGGCACCTGTCATCTTCGCAACATTGAACACCCGGGGCTGTAGGATGGGTCTCCACAGGTGCCAGGTGCTCTCCTTCCTTCGGGGGGGGGGTACTCTGTGGTTTTTCTGCAGGAGACCCATACAGATCCGGCTGCCGAAGCTAGCTGGCGGCTGGAGTGGGGGGACAGCGTTTACTTTAGCCACCTCACCACTAATTCGGCTGAGGTGCCACCCTGTTCTCCCCCGATCTACGGCCCGAGGTGCTGGGGGTCGCCGAGGCTGTGCCGGGCCGCCTGCAGCACCTCCGGGTCTGCATGGAGGGGCTAGTGGTCAACCTTGTGTACCAATGCTGGTTCTGGCAGGACCCAACTGACAGTGCCCATTCAGGAGAAATTGCTTAAAGCAGGGCAGTTACAGCCCAAGGCTGGGGTTTTTCCACCTCTAAGGCAAACCAAACCAGCCAGACATAGAGGACTTCGGTTTTGCCCCACTGGCTAACCACAAGTCACACAAGCAATTCCCTTAGACACTCCAGTTTCCCAGTATCACCACCAGTGCCACTCGTTATGGGGACAAATGGTTATGAAAACCAATGCCCTAATAAAAGAAAAAGGGTTCTCCTGATCCCAAAGGACCAAGCCCCAGACCCAGGTCAATATACAAATCAGATCTTACCCACAAATCACGCTGTTGCCAATCCTTTAGAATCTAAAATCAAACAAGGCCTAATGGAGTCTGCCCCAAACTAGCACCAAATGGGTGGAGGGTTGGTGTGCACACAAAAAACTGAGAGATTCGGGACAGAGCAAGAAAGCAAAGCAGCAGCCTGTGTGACCCTGAAAGAAATCTAGAGAGAGATTCTGGGTTCCGGGGCCGGGCTGAGAGAAGCCTATCAGCAAGAAACTGCTCCTTTTGTTTTTGGTTCCTGCTGAGTTCAGAGAAGCAGGACTTTGTATCACAGAGAATACCCGACTCTATTGTTGGTTTTTACTCCCAACTGGAACAGCCCCTCAAGGTCCTGCACTTTGACTAGCCACTGAGTTAGCAAAGGGACAACAATGATACTTCCCCCCTCCTTTCTTACGTTTCAATGAAAAGTGAAATAGTTGGCAATACTGAGTCATTTAAAATATCATTGGGATCTGAGTTAGCAGCCATTCAGATGAATGAACCTGTTCACCCCTCAGAGTTTCAGGCTCTCTGCAACCTCAGGCAGAAGTCTCTTCATTGTTTACACTCACTATGCTTTGATTTTTTTTTCTATGTCCATAACAGCCAGGGATGCTTTTGTCTTAAGGGAAGCTGAGACTGAAGAACAACTGAGACATCTGTCTATTCCCCGCCCCCACCCTTGGCTAATATTTGCACACAGAACCTCACATATTTGGTAAAACTGCATTAGATCACAACATAGGCATTCTATAGGTCCCCATGGCATTTGTTAAGCACTCGGCAATGCCCTAGACAGAGTCTTTACATCAGAACTAGAACTGGTCAGAAAACCAAAATTTTCCACCCCAAGAAACTTTTGTTCACAAAACCTTTATTTGAAAACTTTCTGTTGAAAAATATTAGTTTTCCCATGGGACGTTTTGAATCAATTCAAATGATTTTTATTTCAAACCAACATTCTGAAACAAAACAACCTGGGGCTCAAATGAAACAATGTTTGAAATCAAAATGGAACAAAAGGTTTCATTTCAAAATGTCGATTTGAAACAGAAATGTTCATTTAGAAATTTCCCATGGGAAAACTGAAATTTTCCATCAGAACTGACATGTTTCTGCCAATGTTATTGTAGCTGTGTCAGGCCCTGAAGAAGAGCTCTGTGTAAGCTCGAAAGCTTGTCTCTCTCACCAACAGAAGTTGGTCCAATAAAAGCTATTACTTCACCTACCCTGTCTCTCTAATTTTGCTGCCAAGAAATTTGGTTTCGACAAAATTATCTATTTCTGTGGGGAAAACTTTCCACTTACAAAATGCTGACCAGTTCTTATTAGAGCCAGTTTTGACTGAGGAGTGTTGGACAAAGCATCAGGTTTATCCCTGATTCTTCCCCCATAAAATGTTCTGACTTGTAGAAGTTGCCTTTGGTTCTCGGTGTTACTATTATTATTATTTTTTTTTCATTAAGCACTGAAAGTTGTTTATCATTACACAATTCATTAAGGAAGACAAGTCAAGCATCAACCTATCGTCCCATATCATTATTGTTGGTGTGCTTCAAGGCACTGGAGCACTTGGTCCTACAGCACCTATTAACCGACCTGGAGAGAATTTTGATCCCTGACCAAGCCGGCTTTCGCCAAGGCCATAGCACATGCAACCAAGTACTCGCGCTGACCACATTTGTTGAAAATGGCTTCCAGAGAAACTTAAAAACAGGCGCTGTTCTCATCGATCTAACAGCAGCGTACAATATGGCTGGCACACTGGCCTGCTCGTGAAAGTATCACAGGTCCTGCTACCTTAGGTCACAGGCGTCGTTGAACTGTTCCTCTGCGATAGGCAGTTCAGAGTCCATATAGGGGAGAAGACAAGTGCTTGGAATGACAGAGCAATGGTTTACTCTGTGCTTTCACCAACCTTGTTCAACCTTTACATCAATGACCTCCTAACAACGGAGTCACGAAAATTCATTTACGCAGATGACATCTGTTGCGGTGCCCAGGCCTGGCTGTTTTACGAGCTTGATGCCACCTTAAACCAGGACATGACAAAATTGGCTGACTACTGTAAGACTTGGCGCCTCCAGCCAAGCGTCATAAAAACAGTCTCCAGTTTGTTCCATCTTCATCACGCCAGCGCAACCCCAGAACTGAATTTTTATCAGAATGGTCAGAAGGTGAAGCATGAAGTAGAACCAGTCTATCTAGGTGTGACCTTAGCCTGCACCCTGAGTTACCATGCCCACCTGAAGAAGACAGCAGCTAAAGTTAAGATGCACAATAATCTTCTTAGAAAACTGGCAGGTTCATCATGGGGTGTTGATGCTCCAACTTTGCGGACGCCAGCTCTTGCCACCTCATATTCGGTGGCGGAGTACTGTGCACCAGATTGGAGTTGATCGTCACACACCAAACTGGTGGATACGCAGTTACATGCCGCCATGCGTATCATCTCTGGCACCCTGCGTCCGACTCCACTCCCATGGCTTCCAGTTCTGAGCAATGTTGCTCCTTCTCATATCAGACGAGAGGTTGCCACTGGCAAGTTACTGGAGAAAGTATGAGCCAACTCAAGCCTGCCGCTGCACAATGACCTTTTTAAACCACCAGCTGCATGTTTGCTGTCACGTCGCCCTAGGGTGACCAGATGACAGGAAGAAAATATCGGGACACAAGAGGGTGGGGTCACCGGCGGAGCAAAAAAAATCCCAAAACCAAGTGCTGCCGGTGTAACGACACAAACAGCTCCCTCTCCCAATTCCCTACTGTGGCCCAGTGTTGCCGGCAGTCGGGGAGGGGGAAGCCGAGAACAGCCGAGTGCTGCGGGCAGTCAGAGGAGATTATGCACCCTCCCTTAGCTATGCATACCTTCAGCGTCTAGGTATTTACACCATGCTCATCACCCTAATGACAGAGCAGAGAAGTAACAACCGCTGTAACTTTTCCTTTCACTCTGCATTCTGACATGCAAGTCTAGCTGGGTCCAGACTGGTAGCAATGTGTGGATCAGTTTACAGCGGGGGAGCCTCTGGTTTTCAGGAGAGGGGGGGAAAAAACCAACCGAGAACAGCTGAGTGCTGCCGGCAATCAGAGGAGAGGGGAAAAAAAAAAAAAGCCGAGAACAGCCGAGTGCTGCCGGCGGAGGGGAAAAAAAAAAAAAGGCGGAGTGCAGCGTCCCGACCGAAGATCGATCGGGATGCGGGACAAACACCTAAATATCGGGACGGTCCCGATTTTATCGGGACGTCTGGTCACCCTGCGTCGCCCATTATGGTCTCATCCGCCACGCCAGGATGTTCAGGTGGAAACACTCTGGCGAGAGGAATGGATATTTTTTATAATCCCCAACCAGTCCCTCATCACCAACCCCACAATTTGCCCACCTGGTTTTGACCTGCCCAGTTGCCAATGGTCCCTGTTGAACAGCTTCTGGACCGGGCAAGGTCTCTTTGCAGCCAACCAGTATTGCTGGGGCCTTCGTGACAGCCCTTTGTACAGCTGTGGCATGATGCAGACGATGATGCACATTGTCAAGGAATGCCTGCTGACTAGGTTCAGCAGTGGCCTAGAAGAACTGCATCACGCCACTGAAGATGCCATCACTTGGCTAGACGACTATGCACACGCTAAATACATAAGGAAGACAAGGTCTCTGAGCCAAAGTGCTTTCAGTCTAAATCCATGATCCAGCAAAACATATGAGCACCTACTTACCTTTATGCACTTTATGCTACACTTATGTCTACTCAGGTGCATGAAGTTAAGCAGGTGCTTAAGAAATTTGCTGGATGGGGCCTAAGTTAAACAAACTATACTGATCAGACACAAAGTGGTGGACCAATAAGATCCAATCTCAAAACAGTGAAGCTTTTAAAATAATTTTCTCCCTTTCTCCTTCTTGGTGGATTATCACAGCAGAAGTGAGTTTGAAGCAGGGATTTGAGTGAAGAAAGGGTGTGACTGCGATATTACAAGACATGTTAGATGAGCTCTGTGTGGCTTGAAAGCTTGTCTCTTTCACCAGCAAAAGTTGGTTCAATAAAAGATCACCTACCTTGTCTCTCTATGTTAGAAGACAGACTATTCCATGCATCTGGGACTGAATGGAGAAGACAGGATACAGTGAAAGCAGTAGGTCAGGTGGGCTTGGACATAGTCAATAAATATTTGATAGTTTAATGTCTCCTCCAAAAGATGGGTCTGTAGGGGACTGATTCTCCCATGAAGTCAATGGGAGTCTTGCTACTGTGACTGATTCTCATCTCACATATTCGGGGGTAGATTCCTCTCACATTCACTGGGGTGAAGTAAAAAGAACAGGAGTACTTGTGGCACCTTGGAGACTAACAAATTTATTTGAGCATAAGCTTTTGTGGGCTACAGCCCACTTCATCGGTGAAGTAGTGCAGTTAGATCTCTAGCACTCTACTGCCATCACTTGATGTCCCATTAGTCCAGAGTTGTCTACCAACAATACATAATGACTAGAACCCTACCAAATTCACGGTCCATTTTGGTCAATTGCACAGTTATAGGATTTTAAAAATCATAAATGTAATGATTCAACTTATTTATAAATGATCTGGAGAAAGGGGTAAACAGTGAGGTGGCAAAGTTTGCAGATGATACTAAACTGCTCAAGATAGTTAAGACCAAAGCAGACTGTGATGAACTTCAAAAAGATCTCACAAAACTAAGTGATTGGGCAACAAAATGGCAAATGAAATTTAATGTGGATAAATGTAAAGTAATGCACATTGGAAAAAATAACCCCAACTATACATGCAATATGATGGGGGCTAATTTAGCTACAACAAGTCAGGAAAAAGATCTTGGAGTCATCATGGATAGTTCTCTGAAGATGTCCGCGCAGTGTGCAGAGGCGGTCAAAAAAGCAAACAGGATGTTAGGGATCATTAAAAAGGGTATAGAGAATAAGACTGAGAATATATTATTGCCCTTATATAAATCGATGGTACGCCCACATCTCGAATACTGCGTACAGATGTGGTCTCCTCATCTAAAAAAAGATATACTGGCACTAGAAAAGGTTCAGAAAAGGGCAACTAAAATGATTAGGGGTTTGTAACGGGTCCCATATGAGGAGAGATTAAAGAGGCTAGGACTCTTCAGCTTGGAAAAGAGGAGACTAAGGGGGGATATGATAGCGGTATATAAAATCATGAGTGATGTGGAGAAAGTGGATAAGGAAAAGTTATTTACTTATTCCCATAATACAAGAACTAGGGGTCACCAAATGAAATTAATAGGCAGCAGGTTTAAAACAAATACAAGGAAGTTCTTCTTCACGCAGCACACAGTCAACTTGTGGAACTCCTTACCTGAGGAGGTTGTGAAGGCTAGGACTAGAACAGCGTTTAAAAGAGAACTGGATAAATTCATGGTGGTTAAGTCCATTAATGGCTATTAGCCAGGATGGGTAAGGAATGGTGTCCCTAGCCTCTGTTTGTCAGAGGATGGAGATGGATGGCAGGAGAGAGATCACTTGAACATTGCCTGTTAAGTTCACTCCCTCTGGGGCACCTGGCATTGGCCACTGTCGGTAGACAGGATACCGGGCTAGATGGACCTTTGGTCTGACCCGGTACAGCCGTTCTTATGTTCTTATGTTCTTATGATTTCAGCTATTTAAATTTGAAATTTCACTATGTTATAATTGTAGGGGTCCTGACCCAAAAAGGTGTTGTGTGTGTGTGTGTGTGGGGGGGGGAATCGCAAGGTTATTGTGTGTGTGTGGGGGGGGGGGGGGATTTCAGTATTACTACCCTTGCTTCTGGACTGGTGCTGGCAGTGCTGCCTTCAGAGCTGGGCAGCTGGAAAGCGGCAGCTGCTGGCTGGGAGCCCAGCTCTGAAGGCAGAGCCACCGCCAGCAGCAGTGCAGAATTAAGGATGTCACGGTATGGTATTGCCACCCTCACTTCTGCATTGCTGCTTGCAGAGCTAGGCCGTCAGTCAGCAGCCACCACGCTCCGGCCGCCCAGCTCTGAAGGCAGTGCAGAATTAAGGGTGGCAATACCACAACTCCCCTAAAATAACCTTGTGACCCCCCCCCGCAACTCCCTTTTGGGTCCGAACCCCCAATTTGAGAAACGCTGGTCACCCCCGTGAAATCTGTATAGCATAGAGTAAAAACACACAAAAGACCAGATTTCACGCTCCATGATGTGTTTTTCATGGCCGTGAATTTGGTAGGACCCTAACAACGACATATTGCACAACTGCTTGAAAGCACAGTACATTAAGCCACACTCTGGGACTTTCACCGTGCTGTAGATTCACACATGGCTTGCTGTGCTCACCGTTCAGACAAGTCCTAATGTGCCTGAAACTCAGGGACTTAAGTAGACTGAAAAAAGCAGGTCAAGGATACCATCAATAGAGATGGGTTAACAAGTGCATTAACCTTGGTCATGGTGTAAAGTGCTCAGACCAATGTTTTATGGGGGAATCAAAGTGCTCAGGTAACTGAGATCAGTGACTGTTTGTTCTTATACAGTTTTTACAACTCCTGCCTGCAAACATACTAATGAAGGCAGTGCCCTCTGAAAGATAGGGTCACAGTACAGAAGAACGGACATACTGGTGATCTAGCCCAGTATCCTGTCTTCCGACAGTGGCTAATGCCAGGTGCTTCAGAAGGAATGAACAGAACAGGTAATTATCAAGTGATTCATTCCCCCATCACCCAAATCCCAGCTTCTGGCAACCAGAGGCTAGGGACACTTCAGAGCATGGTTTTGCATCGCTGCTCATCCTGGCTAATAGCCATTGATGGACCAATCCTCCATGAACTTATCCAGTTCTTTTTTTGAACCCTGTTATAGTCTGGGCCTTCATAACATCCTCTGGTGCAGTAATGGGACTAGGTAACTTAAAGAGGCTGATTGAACATCAGTTAAACTTCAGAATCATTAAAAATAATCTTTGCAGTATGAACATTTCCTGGAAAGTGATAAGTGTTTTGTTTACCTACAGTAATTTTTATAATCTGGAGCGGTGTCAATTTTTTGGGCAGACAGAAATGTAGACAAAGCCAGTCTATGTATTTTGATCCTTCCACCCATCCGAGCCAAATCCTTAAAAACCAACCAACCCACCCACCTACCAGTAGAATATATATTTATTCAATCATTTTTTCTGGTGTTTGCCAAATTATTTATTTGCCAAATACTTTGCCTGTTATTTACCTGGCAACATACTCAAACACATTTAGTCAAATAATGTATTTAATAAAAAAATATTGGCAAAATAATGGGTTCAGCTAATAGTGTTCAATCCGTTCTGCTCTACTTCTCTATGCAGCTCTTCTATTCTAATTTATAGAGCATCTGTTACTGTAGGATCTGGACATTATATTAGTAACATTCATCAAGGTACATGCATTACATGCTATATTTGCTGTACCAGTCTGAGCTCTAAGGAAGCGTGCTGGCCCATTGGGTATTCACACATCTTAGTATGTGTCCTTTTATTTAATGTTAACAATTATCTTTATGACCTTTAAAGGAAATCTATATTTAGGGTTTGAGAAGACACAATTTTGGGGCTGTAAGAGTGTGACTCATCACTGGTTCTCCCCCTTGTGGCCAGGCAGGGTGTTGCAGGGCCTTCCCCTCAGTTGTTTCTGTCAAATTGCCATTCAGGCCTCCTGGTAGCCCACAACTTCTTGTGACATGGCCCTCAAGTCAGGTCATAAATAGTCCCATCCCTTCCTGGGTAAACCAAGAGTCCAACAAATAGTCCACTGACCTCACATTGGGTCCTCAGCCTGACTCTGGACTCACTAATCCTTGCCCCTGGCATCAGGGAATTTTGATAATCCTTACGCGTCATGTGAGGGTATTTCCTCAGTGGGCCAGTAGGAGAACTCAGGCCTTCCCTCTGCTCTGGGCTCTAGTCCAGGGTCCCTTTCATGAGCAGCCAAGGCCTGATTATGCAGATCCCTTGCTCCTTCCTGGACCATTTCCTACCTTGCCCTGTCCTAGGCTTTTCACATATACTCCTGGGTTCTGTAGGACCAATACAACTTCTTGCTGTGCATAGCAAATGGCTTCCTTTGCTCAGCTCTGTACAGTGTCTAGGCAATATCAACTATTATTGTATATAGCCCATCTGCATGAAGTCCTTTTTACTCTCCAGCTTAGTCCTTCAGAGATATGTAATTTCAGATCTTCCAGGTAAGCAACCCCTTCACCTTCAGCTTTCTCCTACCTACTAGCTATTCTTATAGTATTTTTCTTTTAGGGTTGGTACTGTTGTTGTTATTTAGTTGGATTTCAGTGGCAACCATGGGCCCAAACCAAGATCAAGACCCAATTGTATTAGGCACTGTACAAACACATAATTAGAGACAGCTGCCTATCCCAAAGAACTTGGATTTTATGTGGAAAAGACAGATGAAAGGTGGGAGAGGAAACAGAGATGAAGAAACATGCCCATGGAT
Source organism: Emys orbicularis (assembly GCF_028017835.1). NCBI lineage: Eukaryota > Metazoa > Chordata > Testudines > Emydidae > Emys > Emys orbicularis. The sequence continues at coordinate 95,674,916 of NC_088691.1, read as the reverse complement.
CACATAGCAGCTCAGGGGCAGAGCCAGGAATATACGTCAGGTCTCCTGAATTCCAATCTAGTGTCCTATGCGCTAAACCACACTGCCTCAATGTGCCAGTCTTCTAAGGCCAACTACCTATCCTGGGTGCGACCACAGGGCACACACCCACTACAAGTAGCATGGAGTGCACCTGTTTCTCCTTCTCCAGCATTGGGTAGTTTGTTCCAAACATATTTTGTTTTGTCACTGAGCAAATTTTAATGAATGAATTTTGAACAACTCTAGCATTGGTACATCCCTAACCCTAATGCCACAATACATTAAATTAGGGTTTGCTGTAACTGTCTTCTGACCTGCGAACCATCTACATTGTTAGACTTTCTGTTTACAGCTCATCGCTTAGTTAGTTGTGGATGAAGTGCTGCCACCTATTGGATATAGTAGGAAACAGTTTTCTACAAATTAAAATCACACAGGACTGTATTAAAGCAATCATCTGGTATGAAAATGTTAAGTGCTATAAGTCTAAATCCCCGCACCGACTTCAAACTAGTCAATACCAGCAGAGCTGGGCAGGAAATGGTTTTCCTGTCCCATGAAAATTTTTGAGCTAATGAAAAATGTTGTGAATCAGGATGAAAAGTTTCACCAAAATAAAAATAAAAAAATATATATTGGGCTAATCAAAATACTTTGTTTTGATTTCAACCATTAAAATTTTTAATTTATAAAAAAACCCCAAGTATAATTAGCTTATCTTTTGAAATGAAGTCATTTTGAACTGGAAAACAGGAATATTTTGTTTCAAAAATGTCAAAATAAAACCTTTTCACAATTTCAATTTTTTTTCCCCAAAAAATGTTTGAGTTGAAAAATTGTTGAAACTGACAAGTTGCAATTGTGATAATTCAGCGTTTTCCAAGGGAAAAAATGTTTAATCAAAAAATTCCCCATCAGCTCTAAATACCAAATAATAGACACATGTATGCAGCATCATTTCTGCTGTGTATCAAATTACATTGCTTTTTTTTCTCAGCAAGACGACACACATTTCTTAATACAAGTCAAAATACCTAAACTCCTAAATACTCTTACAACAACTGCATATTTAGGATAAAAATGTAAGATAAAGGCACATTTAGAACTCTATGCAAGAGTCTCTACTGCTCTGGAGTGTGTCTCTGAGTGTCAGATCCAGTGTCACACTAGAGCAGCAATTTACTCCTCAATGGTGTCAGTGATGCAATATCAGAATTTTACTATAGATAAAACTATCTGCATCTCAAAGATCTTTCCAGATATGCAGAGAGGAGCTGCATGTCACAAGAGGGAAACAAGGAATGGAAGAAGGGGTGCAAATGGATACATGGAAATGGGCTGGATTTCTATTGGTGTAAATTAGCATTGGTCCATTAAAGTCAATGGACCTGATTCTCATTGACACTCAGGCTCATTCACACTGCCAGGGCCTTTATAGAAATGAGAATCGGGTCCATTGAATCTATGCTGGTTTACACCAGCAAAGGATCTGGGACAAAAAACCTATACTCTTCACGTAGCTATGCTTTGGATAGGCAAGGAATACAGAATACGCCACCTGTTCTTACTTACTTGCCTATACAGCACCATGCACACAGCTTGCAATATACAAGTAATAATCATTCTGTCTCAACTCATGTGTAGACAATCTGGGAGGCAGGATGCCACATGAGGAGATATTTTACTAAAATAACTCTTGAAATACCTTTGTTAAATATAATTTTCAGTTCAAAGACACGTGCCTTTGAAAATCTCTTGCTTTGACATGTCAGGTGGAGAGACAGTAATGTGTGAAATGGCATGTGCCAACATGTTTGACATTATGCAAATGACACTTTACAACTCAGACATAAAATAACATGATGCTTATTGGGGAGGGGGGAACTGCATTATCTTCAGATAAGTTTGGAAAATAACAAAAGCATTGTCAAGTAACTGCAATCGATTATTAGACAATCACATGGGATGGAGGGTTATCAAATTCAATTTTTGACAATTACCATTGCTTTGCTTTTGAAGGTGGATTTCTCTTTAATATTTCAGATGCTGTTTTTACTATCTGATTAATTTCTTCCCCTTTTAAGATATTTTCTGTTCTTACTTCCCTCCTGACTTTAATAACCCACTTTATTGTTTTCATGGTGACCAGTTAAATCTTCTCATGTGGCATATTCTGATGAAGGCATTTTAAAATATTATTATTATTTTGATCCTTTTGTGTACATCTAGTATTTTTTTTCCAGGTAGCTGCTCTGTTTGTTCTTCTTTGTTTCCTGCTGAGTTCCAAAGTACCTTTATTTTACAGGTGGTTATTATTATTTTTTTTTTGTATAGTCTTCTCCATAGATACCATCTAGCAAGCTGGTAAATTATTTTTTGTAACCCTGAGTTTATATGATTGACACGATTTCTCTATTTTACTATACAAATACAGCTGGATTGTTGAAAGTTCAGGTGCAGGACATAAGAGAACATGAATAAAGTCACGCTAGACACTTATAATAGTGGAAATCTGAGCTCTTTGCTCCAGTTGAAAATACAGAAGAAAGGAAAAGATTAAATACAAAGGACCTGATTCTACTCCTATTTATACAGCTGAAACTCTGTTGACTTCAGTGGAGTTCGTCCCGGTTTATGCCTATGTGTGTGAGATCAGAATCTGACCCTTTATCTTTTATACAGACTGTGGGTTTGATTCTAATCTATTGAACGGGAGTAATTCCACCGAAGTCAGTGAAAATATTTTGGTATAAAACTTGTGTGAATGAGATCAGAATCAGGCTCCATGTTCTCAGCACAAGCTATTATCTGTGTGTTAGTGGCGGTGCTAACTTACAGTTTGATTGTCTAGATCACTGGCTCAAGGTTATAAAAGTATCCCACTTTTAACTAACATAGTAACTTCTCTTTCCCTCTTGCTGTTTTTATTAATAATTTCCATACACCCATCTTACACACTCTTTCTTGGCTGCCACTGAGGGCTGATAGCCTTGGCGTTGACTGCTTCTGTCTCAGTGCAATTTAGAAAAGGCAAACCGCTGGAGCAAGAAGCATATTGGAGGCCTCAGTGGCAGAGGGAAGACGTGTGATGGAAAGTAAAGCAAGTGTTCAACGCCGGCGTTGGCTGCTGCACTGGGCAGACTGACTCCTCTTCACACATGGATTTGCCAAGTTAAATACAGTTTAACCTCTTAATCCCCCCATGAAATTGGTGGGTTTACAGCTAAAGTCTGAGAGCTGATGCTGCAATCCTTAGGTAGAACTTCCATCAACTTCAATGGGCATTATTATTGGTATTTAAGAGGACCCAGCTGAGATTGGGGACCCATTGTTTCAGGCACTGGCCAAGCACATAGTAAGAGACATTCCCTTCCCCAAAGATCTCACAATATAAATGGACAAGACAGACCAGAGTGGGAGGGTAAACGGCACAGAGAGGTGCAGTGACAGACAGGAATAGAATTTAGGTTTCCTGAATGCCATATTCACTAGGCCACATTGCTGAACAAGTAATTTAGGGTTCTCTTGCAAGCAGTTAACTTTAAACACTGGGGAAAAATTCTGCCCTCTGTTACAGCAGCATAAGCCTGTAGTAACTCCATTCCTATCATTGCAACAGTGTGAATGGGAGAAAAATTTAGTTCATTATATTAGCACAAAGACTTCAAAATATTTTTGAGAGCTATCCATTCAGTTTCTTATATTAATTAATTCTGATTGTGCTCACACACCTGTAACTGCTTTCCACAAATGCTCTAGTGAAAACCTTTACTAGCAGGAATATTTGCAGCACCAATGGATTATGAGCAAATAGTGGAGAATATTCATGGAAAGTGAATTTTGAAAGTGTTACTGTTAGTATTCACACGAGAAATCTGATTCTAAGCGTTATGCTAATCCAGTCAGAGACCAGAAACATACTATGCAATCTATGTAGCCAATCAAAACTAACAAATACGGGTGAAATTTTGAATATCAAATACATGCAACACAATAATCTACAGAGAAGGATTTGGCAGAATTATTTGGTGAACAACATGGAATAAATAATAAATCTGAGAAAGTTTTAAATTGTTTGCAGATACTGTTGAAAAAGAAAAGAGGTGAAGTTTTTGAAATAGATTATTTGCTGCTAATACATACACATATACACAGATTTGTTTGTGAATCCCTTTGCTATCATAACTGAAAACTTGGCTGTACTGTATCTATGCAGATCACAGTAAACCTGACCAACTGAGTGAGTCTACCTTAAAAAACAACAACAAACCACTGACATAGGCAGACAGGAAATCTTTGGGGCAAAAGTTTGTGTCGCCAAATCTTGTATTTCCTGCATGCATGTAGAACCAAACTGTATTTACATTATAGGATTATAAAATAGGATCACTTACGCTGTCCACTTTGTACTACCATTATAGCTTCATGTTGATATTTCCAACAGAGCAGCTGCTTATTTTATTAGCTACAGAGATTCATTGCACATCTTGAAAATGCCCTTTGCACCATGTCTTCATTATAGGATTCAGTACAGCTGAGCAAATATAACTACTGTAATATGCACTAAATACAAGAAGATAATAACACCAGGATAAACTCTGATTATTTATAGTGTACACAGTGAATGAAAAATATAGAAGTTCTTTGCAAGTAGGAAAAAAGGGAAAATGTATTTAAACTCTACCATGGAGGCCTAGTGAACCTTGTTTAAAGGATTACCATTCCCATAACCTCTAAGTAATAGACTTTAGCAAAGGCCTACATGCAATTCCTTCCTTGGTATATTTCAGGGCTGCTCCTCAGTTGGAATTCTTAAATTGTGGTCAGCTAGGAAAAAACAGCTGTTTATTATTTGTCAATTAGCTTCAAGTAATGCACCCTCCACCCAGAACAGCTTAATTTTTTCCACTTACCCCCATTTGTCTCTTGGATGTTTGAAGCAAAGGTTCATTTTGTCCTGCAGCAGAACAGATTCTGTGCTGCTGCTTTGTATTGTCTCACCTAGTCATAAAAAGTATCCTGACCAGAAGGAAGTGGAAAACAACACGTAAAACAAACGCAGAAGCCCAGGAGGAAAGCTACACCCCAAAGACCGGCACTAATAGGAACCAAGAGAGAGCACTCCTCCTCGTTGCTAACTTTTTCCAGTGGTGCCTCTGCAGTTCTTTTGGAAATTAAATTCTTTATGATGCAATTTCTGTTGTAACTTTTCCTCATTCCCATTACAAACAATTCTGGACAGTTAGTATTGACCCAGAATAAACTCTCTGACGCAAGCTTTTTTTTTTTGTACCCAAATAAGCAAATTAAAGCAAAATATAACTCAGAGGCTGTATCGAAGCCAGCTGACATCTTTAAGAGCATACTCTCAAGGAGGAAGTAATTATTAAAGGTGCATTCTTCCATAATGTTGTATTTGAAAGCCCTACCTGAAAACAGAATGATATTTTAAATATCCATCTACAGGACAGTTTCTTGCTGGACAGAGCAGGTATGGGAGACTATGAAGGCAAGTTATGGCTTGATTTTTAAAAGATTGATGGGCAGGCAGGGAAAATATGCTACACTGGCCTTGCTATTTTTGCCTCCTCAGTATTTCTAGCACCAAAAGGCAACCGCAATAAAGAAGGAGATTTCATGATTTCACCTCTAAAGACGTCCCTTGCTGTGGGATTTTTTGCAGTGCTTAAAGTCACTGGGCGTGATTCTACTCCCTCGTTGATTTTTACACTGGCATAAGCCCTGTTGACTCCAGTGCTGTTTTTCTTGATTTACCCTGGGGTGAGAGGAGAATCAGGTCCATTGTGCATGTGTGTGTACATATTTCCTGAATAGAAACATTAAGTGTTGATATTTAATCTACGTCTGGGAAAAAATACAAATCATTTTCCTTCAGATTAAATAAATGCCTTTGACAGTCAAATTTTTGCCACACACTTGCTCAGATTCAGGAGGAAAACTAAAGGCTGAATCATATTTGATAATGCCCAGAATGGTTGATCCTTTAGTAGGATCTTTTATCTTTAAGGACATAGGGCCAGATTCTCTTCTCACATTGCTATAAATCTGGAGTAACTTCCGTGAAGTCAGTAGAGTGATACTGAAAGTAATTAAGTCATTCACTTACCAGTCTAAATGAAATCAGTGTCACTTATCTATTGCCATATATACTTAGTAGCCAATCCAGACAAAAAGAATTTGGTTATTAAAGTGTTTCTGTACCAGTGTTCAGCCATGGAAAGCAATTCACAATTATAAAGTTATAATTGGTATCCAGTGACTTCTTATTCTTGCATGTCGTAAAGGTACAGTGTCTGCTCCCTGATCACCATGCATAGCACCTTGGTACTGCAGAGGGTTGCTACGTGGTAATGCACAGCAAAGATTTCTTAATGATGACATGAGTAGACAGACAGATTAAATAATTTAGTGCTTGTGAAAGGTGCCAGATTAAGTTCTAGAGAATTAAGTCCTCTGTTGATGCCCAGAATGAGGGCAGCATAGGCAACAGCAGTTCAATATTGTCCACATTGCCCTGCCAATGTGCCTTGCCCTAACCTGGAGTACCGCATCCAGATCTGGGTGCCATACTTAGGAAGGAGGAATCCCATGTACCGCTACAGGCTGGGGACCAACTGGCTAAGCAGCAGTTCTCCAGAAAAGGACCTGGGGATTACAGTGGACGAGAAGCTGGATATGAGTCAGCAGTGTGCCCTTGTTGCCAAGAAGGCCAACGGTATATTGGGCTGTATAAGTAGGAGCATTGCCAGCAGTTGAGGGAAGTGATTATTCCCCTCTATTTGACACTGGTGAGCCACACCTGGAGTATTGTGTCCAGTTTTGGTCCCCGCAGTACAGAAGTGATGTGGACAAATTGGAGAGAGTCCAGCGGAGGGCAACAAAAATTATTAGGGGGCTGGGGCAGATGACTTATGAGGAGAGGCTGAGGGAACTGGGGTTATTTAGTCTCCAGAAGAGAAGAGTGAGGGGAGATTTGATAGTAGCCTTCAACTACCTGAAGGGGGGTTCTAAAGAGGATGGAGCTAGGCTTTTTCTCAGTGGTGGCAGATGACAGAACAAGAAGCAATGGTCTCAAGTTGCAGTGGGGGAGCGTAGCGGGGTGGTTGCCCGCTGCAGCCCTGGAAGGGTTAAAGCCAGCCCTGGGAGAGGGCTGAGACTGCGAAGGAAAGCCTGGGCTGATTAGGGAAGGCAGTAACAGCTGGGGCCATGCCCCAATCAGGCCCAGCTGATCCCTATAAGAGGCTGTGAGCCAGGAGCCCAAACTCTCTCTCTGCTTGTAGAGAGAGAAAGGCCTGGCTGCTAGGGAGCCAAGCAGGGTACTGGGAGTGGAGCAGGGCTGGAGGAACGCTAGAGGAGCCGGGGAGCTCCATCCTGGAAAACGTCCAGGCTGTGGGCCTAGCTGAGGGCCTAAGACAAGTACTGGCTTGACAAAGCCCTGGCTGGGATGATTTAGTTGGTGTTGGTCCTGCTTTGAGCAGGGGATTAGACTAGATGACCTCCTGAGGTCTCTTCCAACCCTAATATTCTATGATTCCACAGCTGGGATTTTCAAAAGAGCCTAAAGGAGTTAGGTGCCCAAATCCCATTGAGTACAATAGGAGATGAGTGCCTAATTTCTTTGTGTTCTTTTGAAAATCCCAACCACCATTTCCTCAGTCTACTTTCTTTCAGACAGCCAACACACTTTTTCGAATGAAGGTGTTAAGTGGACCCATTTCTACTTGGAATGCACCGTCAAGTCTTTTCATCCAGATTACCAAACAGCCGTCACTCAGTTGGTGATGACTTTGGGAGACTACCACCTGGAGTTGGATATGAACTAGTATCCATTGGGAGTCCTGCATGAGCAGCTGAGGGCAGAATTTGGCCTAAGAACTATACTGTGTGATATTACAGCATTATAAAATGAAAGAGCTATGTTCAGTTAGAGACAGTTGTTTGTTTCATTTCTGAAGTTCACAGGGGTAAAACCAGACAGTTGTACCTGGGGGAAGAACATAGCAGCTAACTCTTGATTTCCAAGATTGTTTGGATTCATCCTTTAAGAATTCTCCACCTTTCTCACTGCAACAGGGAACTGGATCACAGCCTACTCTCTCCCCTCATATCATTCACATTTGGAAATACCATCAGAAAACTCTATATACTGGCCTGGTCAATTGCTGTGACACAGCACATGTAGGAACTACTTTTCTTTACTGAGCTGGGATAACAACAGGACATCAATTCACATGCCTTTCAATTACTTTTAATGAGCCTGGTCACTGCAGGTGTGCCGTATATTTCACTCCCAGTCATGGCTCAATTTGATTTGTTACTTCCCTCCCTGATTATAGGGGTAATTCCTTTGCTGCAATAACTCCAGTGAAGTCAATGGAGTTATGCCAGCAGAGAATGATTATATTTGACCTACTGTGTTTTGAATAGACCACGTGTTCCTTGTAATAGAATCTTCTGTTCTTCTGCTTGTTTATTGACACAGAATGGTCATCAGCAAAAAGACACCCACCCGTGCACCAAGACACAGTGGTAGCAGAGATACTTCAGTCCAGGTTTGAACCCGCAAGGTATTAAACAAGGTACAAGCCTGCAAGGTGATGTCAGTATATATCTTTCATAGTAACCCAGATGGAAAGTTGAAGTTGAAATTTATCTAGCTAGTGACTACCTTGGTGCTGTAGTTGATAGAGCAGCACCATGCTGTCCTTAAATGCTTATTCCACATTACTGGAAAAAGGGAGCTTACTTTCTTCTGATCTTAAACTGACACACATTTTATTGATGTTGACCTTATCCCAAGGCAATTTCTGAGGAACTCAGGACTGCCGCAGGCCAGCAACATTTCCAGCCAATGTTTCATTCTCAGGAAATTCCCTGGGCCATGGTCATTACTGATTAGTTATACGTGTGTTACTAACACATCAACTGGTGACCTTATTCATTGTGTGTGGCCCTTTGGGCACCAGGGAATCTGTACGGCTGGAAATGTGGTACTCTGGTAAATTTTGCGTGGGAATTTTGTTGGTGCATTTGGAAGGAGCTTTTTGCTGAAATGGCAACACATTTTTCTTCCATCTGCATGTACTTATCCCAGAATCAGAGAGTCACAGAAGCTGGAGAAGGGAAAAGTTGTGTTAGTTCATCTAGTGCATCCCCAGGGTCAATGCACAATTGTTCCTTGTTACAAATTTTTGAGTGATACGTTCACTCTGGTTTTAAATGTCCTAAATGATGGGGCTAAAAATCAGTACTTGGTCCTACTAGTGAAGGCAGGGGGCTGGACTCGATGACCTTTCAGGGTCTCTTCCAGTTCTAGGAGATAGGATATCTCCATATATTAAATTAAATATTAAAGCCTATTCTACAGCTCAATAGTCCTTGCTCTCTGGAAGTTTCTAATGATATTTGGCTCATTATGCCTACTTGTAGCTATCTTGTCCCCCGCACTGCACCCTTCTGATTAATATAGCTATATTGTTGATGGTCGTACCTTTCAAGCCCAGCATTTAGTACGAGATGGAAAAGGACTACAGGATCATCTGTTCCATTGCTCTGCCAATTCAGGATTAAAAATACCGATTAAGCACTTTACATTCTCACAGAACTGTAGAAAACTAATAAATCCTTACATCATTGCTCTTGGTTGAGTAAGTAGCATCATTACCCAGAAGGGGAAACTGACACACAGAGTTGTAGGGCCAGAATTTCAAATGCTCATCACAAGTCAGCTCCCACTCAAACTTAGGGCCAGATTTTCAACAAGTTCGGTGGTGAGCATTTTTGAAAACCTGGCCCTAAGTGACTAGCCCAAGGTCACCAAATGAATCAGTGAAAGAAATGAGGATTTCCCACTTTGTAGCATACACTTTGTCCACTGATCATGCTGCTTCTAAGACATTATCCCTACTTTCTATTTCTAGTGCAGACTAGATTTAAACGACTCTTCTCTGTATTCCAGCAACAGGAAACAGGCGATTTAGGTTGCAACATATCAGGTTTTAGACTCAGTTTTAGGCCTGTTGACCTTCATCTTCCTTCCCGCTGTCAAGAGATCTCATTTCCTTCACCTTGTCTGCATTGCTGGATAACTTCAGGATCCTGGGCAAGTCTGTTAGGCCCAAATTATGATCTCTGCTTTGTGGCTGGCCAAGAATGGCCTATGTGCATTTTGGGTCACAGTGTGAGGGGAGGGCAGCCTTCTTGGGGCTGCTACTACTGGTCCCAGAATCGCTGAGCTGGTGCAGAAGGGCAAGAAACATCCACCAGGTAAAAGGCTGGTATGTTACTACTTCCCTCCTAACCCAAGTCAGAGTTTGGTCCCGGCTCCTTCCTGGGCTCAAAGTAGCTATGCGGTGCCCCTTACTGAGGGCTTGATCTATCTTAGTCCTTAACCTCTCCTTGTCTCAGGTTCTTCTGTGCAATATAATAACTTTTCCCTACCTCACAGGCAGGGCCAGCTCTGGCTTTTTTGCCACCCCAAGCAACAACAAAAAAAACTGCGGCGGGGCGGAGCGGCGAAGCACACACACAAAACACCTGCGGGGCAGCCGGGGCAGCCGGAGCGGCAAAGCAGGAAGAAAAAAAAAAAACCTGCAGGGCGGCCAGAGCCAGGGTGCAGGGGGACTCTCTGTGCTGCAGACGTGCAGCGGAGTGCGCTCCCTCCCCTCTAGCGGAGGGGAAGGGGGAGGGAGCCGGAGGAAGAGAGAGAAGGGGGCGGCCAGGGTTTCAGCAGGGTGCTCGCCACGCGGCCCCTCCCACTGCACTGCCTGCCAGGAGGGCTCTGTGCCGCTCCGGTCAGCTGGGAGGGAAGGACGCGGGCTGCCCTGTCGAGTTTGCTGCAGGGCGCTCCCCTCCTCCACGCCGCCGCCCCCTACAGGGCGGCCAGAGCGGCAAACCAAAAAGAAAAAACAGGGCGGCCAGAATGCCACCCCTTGGAATCTGCCGCCCCAAGCACGAGCTTGCTCTGCTGGTGCCTGGAGCCGGCCCTGCTCACAGGAGTGCTGTGAGGATGCAGTATGTAGTGTGTAGGAATTCAATATATAGTTTGGGAGCCCTCTAGGGGGTACGTCTACACAGCCCGGAGCAGTGAGCCTCCGAACCTGGGTCAACAGACTCAAGCTTGCAGAGCTCATGGTACCACACTAAAAATAGCTATGTGGACATTGTGGCTGGGCTGAAGTTCGGGCTCTGATCCCTAGGATGGGCAATAGGCTTCAGAGCCCTCGCCACAACTTAAAAGCACTGTCTACCCAGCTAGTTTTGGCGTGGTAGCGTGAGCCCTGCTAATCCATCTGGTGCCCCGGGCTCAGAGGCTTGCTGCTGCTGGCTGTGTAAATGTATGCTAGTGAGCTTTCCTCTCTTCTGTTGCAAAAAGCCATCAGAATCCTGCCAGAGCAGTGCATACGTTGTGCGTTTGTGCATAGTTAATAAACATCATTATATGAAATCCAGCAGTGCCAGTGTGGTTTCTCGTTAGTCTTAATTGTTGTGTAGACAGCAAAGCCACAACACAGTGAGTAATGTTTGTGAAGAACTCTGAGTTCCTCAGCGGAGCAGGGACTCTAGAAATGCAGAGTAATGTCATTGAGCTGGAAATGATGATGTGTGAGAGTCAATAACAACACCACCAGCAGCACTTCTAGCCTTTTCCTGGACCGCTGACAGCTCAATCAAAAGCTGTCAAAGTGCCGATTCATATTTAATTTGTCCACTGAGCACAGAGTGAATGAGTTTCTAATCCTATTTCTTGCAGACGTTAACATACACATTATGATATCCAGAAGTTGTGTTTTATGGAGGGTAAAGCACAGCTATGTATTGTCCAAGGTGGCGTCTGATACATCATAGTACATTTCAGCCCCATCTAATACTGGACTCCTTCGTACTCAGCTCCATTTGGAACCAGAGCCACCTAGGAGTAAAACAGAGGTAAACTTTAAAAGGGTAATTAAAAAAAACGGTGAGGAAAATGGCTAACAGAAGGCTAATGGGCAAATTAAAATATAAATAACCATAGAACCAGCCTGGAGGCTATTCAACAATATTATAAAAGAGGCACAGATGGTTTGCCTACTCATGGGAAGAAATATAGAAATTAACTGATCAGTTCTGCCACCCTTACTCACAGGGGGCCAGTTCAAACCCCACTGATGTCAGTGGGAGTCTTTCTGTTGATTACAAGGAGTTTTGGATCCAGCTCACGCAACAGTATCAGAATCTGGGAGCAGCCCTATTGAAATCACTGCTCCTTTTATGCAAAGGGACCTTAATGCAGCCTTGAATTGATAGCAGAGGATTTATTTGGCTACGGTGGAATCTTTGGCCTGTGAAGAGCCATGTAGCTGGATCTTCGAGACTCCCATAGGACATATAGTGCAGGTGGAGGGGATGGGACACGACTGAAATGTGCTGCACTCCAGTGACTCCTGGCAGGCCTAATGTCCCGTAATAGGGCATTGCAAACTGGTGTAACTTAGAACAGCCTTAAGGCTGCTCTAAATTATATCAAGAGCCAAACAAGGTCACGGCCAGTCCCTAGATTAGGGGGTAAGGAGGAAGAAAATGGTATGACCCCACATTGGGGATGGTGCAGAACAGGGGTACTTGAATCTGCGCCACACCACACAAGTTCTCTTAATAAAGAACCAGTTTAGCTTCCTTTCATGTTACTATCCAACATGCAGTACATGAAACAGTATGGAGTGGTCATTTTCCTGATGGAATCCATTCTAAAGAGCTGTTAAATATTGTCACTTCATCTCAGTATCCAGAGGTCACTGCTCAAATCCAGTGTGTCAGGATATAGGTACTGCAATACTGGGTCCTGCATGAACAAACGGGTTAGTGGTCCTCTATCCAGATCACAGTCTCTCCAGTGGGGGGATGTGAAGAGGGAGAGACCTCAGCTGGTCCTGGTTTCTTTGGTGCAAGGCGGGGAAGAGGTCCCAGCTGGTCTCTTTCACTTGGGCTTCTTCTTAGAGATGGGGAAGAAGAGGCGATTGAAGCTGTCAGTGACTGGCCAGAATAGGAACAGCAGCTCCTCCGGGGATTCCAGCCCCCAGGATCTCCCAGACCTGGCTCCCCACTTCCTGGAACCCTGGGCCACCATCTTCTCATGCTGCCGCCTCTATCTCTTCCGCTTCTGGGCCCGCTCTGGGGAGATAGAGAGGGAAATAACAAAACAAAACACCAAGCACCAACCAATTATAGAGCACTGGGGCAACCTCTGATGGATTTAAGACCACTAGAGAATTAATTACAGAGCACAACTGTAGGTGAAATTTAACTGAGATCAGAGGAAGGCATAAAGTATTGGACACTGGCAAAAATATAGTCTAAACCTTTCACTTATGCAGAGAGGCTATGAACTTATAGGATCCCTTGGGGGAAAGAGACTTAGGAAAAATCTCAGACAGTTCAGTTGAAATGACTGCCCAGTGGGATGCAGCAGCTACAAGAAACTCAGATGCTGAATAACCTAGAAAATAGAACAGGTAATGAGGATTGAATTAAAGGATTCAAAAATTATGAAGGAAATACCAGTACTGCATATTCTCTCATTCCTACCCTCTCCCATAATAGTACTGCTTATAACTACTGAATCCTACCATACAAGGCCCTTGAGATTTCCAGTATTTCCTTGTTTCAGCTGGATTAGAAATACACCAAGGGTAAAGTGCTATAGGTGAGAATGGCACTATAAAGGGAAATAAAAGGGTTCTTAGCTTGTCAGTGCAAATGTCAGTACTGAAATGTACAACTCCCTGGTTTCAGATCAGACAGATATCTAAATACTAGCATTTCCCCCATGATTACTTGTGGGAGCAAAGGGGCACCCATAAAATTGAAATGCAAATTTAGACCCCTTTAAAAATGTAGGCCAATATTTTAAAAAATGGCTGCCTAAAGGTGGGCTCCTAAATCCATATTTGGTAGGGTTACCATATTTTGAGTGTCCAAAAAGAGGACACTCCAAGGGGCCCCGCCCCCAGCCCCGCCCACGCCCCCCGCCCCAACTCCACCCCTTCCCCAAAGTCCCCGCCCCAACTCCGCCCCCTCCCCTGCTTCCCGCGAACATTTGATGGAGGCGCGGCCCAGTCTGGCCCCCCCAAACGAGCGGCTCCCTCCGGCGGCCGGCCCTGGCCCCAGCGTCTCCAGCCTGGCTCGGCTCGCGCTGTGGGGTGCCGGCCCCGGGCCAGCCCCCGGCCGAGCACCCCCGGCCCAGCACTGCCGGCCCCTGGCCCGGCCCCAGCCCGCATCCCAGCGCACTCCCGGCCCCGGCCCCGGCCCCTGGCCCGGGCCCTGGCCCAGCACTGCCGGCCCCAGCTTCCGGCCCAGCACCGCCGGGCCCGGCACGGCCCGGCCCCCGGCCCAGCACTGCGGCCCCCGGCCCGACCCCCAGCCCAGCGTACCGCTGGCCCCGGCCCCCGGCCCAGCACCGCCGGCCCCGGCCCCGGCCCCGGCCCCCGGCTCAGCACCGCCGGCCCCGGCCCGGCCCAGCACCACCGGCCCCGGCCCGGCCCCCGGCCCAGCACCCAGCGGCGCCGGATTTTCCCGGACATGTTCGGCTTTTTGGGATTTCCCCCCGGATGGGGATTTGAGTCCCAAAAAGCCGGACATGTCCGGGAAAATCCGGACGTATGGTAACCCTATATTTGGATACTTAAATAAACTAATGGAAGCTGCTGGGTGGCTCAGCACTATGGAAAAATCAGGATCCCTTTTCCTGAATCAGGAAAATCAGGAGCTAAATATGGATTTAAGGTTGTGATTTTGAAAGAAGCCTAAGGGAGTAAGGACATTTGGAACTGGAAATTCAGTGGGAGCTGGGCACATAAATCCCTTAGGTCCCTTCTAACATCCCAGTTTAAGAAGGTCCTCCTTTTAGAAAATTTAGCCTTAACTGAATTAGATCAATTGCTGATCTGGAAGGTAGAAGGTGTCAGACACCAGAGTTGGATAATTTTGTAACCACTGGCAACAAAATGTAACTATAAAAGCTAAAACAAGGATACTGTAATCTTATGAATCAAGCAATGAACTGATCCTTGCAAGAATAATGGAGAATTATTTTTGCTCCGTGCAGAATATTCCACAATTATGAGATTTAAGGCCTTCCTCTGGTTATTGCTGATGAAAAGGATGATGCCAGGATAGTGGGATAATAGCCTAACCTTCTGATCCAGTCTGGCAAACCCCTATATGTCATTCATCTTTTAATTTCTCTAGGTTCTTCTGCAGTCCTGCATTAATGTGTCACTCCACTAGATGTCAATGTTCCCATTGATATGAACAGGCTTCAGCTGTTGTCATCCCTGTAATGCTGGATTAACTGAAAATCACCATACAAAGTTCAATCAGATTGATTAATATTATCCTTACCTTTCAAGCCGTGAGTTTTAGGAAGAATAAGATGATCTCCTTTGTCATAATTTAGTTCCTTTGTGTAGGCCTCACCATTCAATGCACATACCCCCTAGGCACATTTCTTTAATAAACACTATATAATAAATATGAGGAAGGTCATATAAGGACAGCTTCTATTTGTTCAGTGTATGACTTGTGAAAAAACTCAGTCTTAAACTCCTGGATTTCTACTTCCATCAACTGGTAAGACAGTTTTCCCGGGGGAAATTTACGGGACTGGGATTCTTAACAATGACCACCACGATTTTGGTTGAATTTCTGCATTTGGGTCAAGGAATGTTCCTGAGTTTCCAGATTCATTCCTGGTAATTGTCATGAATGTCTATATGGGTATGTGGCATGTACGTAAGTGGTCACTGGCAGTGGATCAGAATTGGGAGAGGATGCTAGCTTTCTGACTGGCTGACTAAACGTATTGGATATGATGTAAACCAAATATGAGCATTTACCCCTTTTGGTCTATCAAGGATCTTTCATTTTTTTCTTTCCTTCAGGTACAGTACAGTGAGGTAGGGTCTCTATCTCTCATCTATCATTACTGCCCGTCCCCATATTATATGAGAGCCTTCCATGTCAACACAATTAACAGTAGCTAAGTTTCTAGTGGACCCCACGGGTTATAATAAACATACCTTTAAAACAGGAAAACACATTAATTGTAATGGTTTGTGGCCCACAAAGTATTTGGGCAAAGATAAGAATGGATATTGAAAGAATAATTTGATGGAGTTTGCAGACCTATATAGGGTAAAGACTTTCCATTTTACTGTAACAATCTCTAGATAATTGATTAATGATATACAAAGGAAGCATACACTTAAAGCTGAAAAGGCCTGAGAGGTGGATTTGGGTATTCTGGGTACATTTGAACTTTTGACAAAAAATAAGGGAGATATATGGTATTTTTGTATAGATAATCCCAGGTTAGAGACATAGGAATATAAGAATTGCTATACTAATTGTCCATCGAGTCCAGTATCTTGTCTCCAACAATGGGCAGTACCAGCTGTTCCAGAGGAAGTTATAAAATTCCCATGTTTATCCAACATCAAGTACTTTAGGGCAGTTTTTTCCTAACTCCAGGCACTTGCTGTTTTATTGAGGATTGCTATTCCATAAACATTTTATTCCCAGTTAACTATAACTAGATAGTCTTGTTGACATAAACACTGAATCCTTCTAAGCTTTTAATTTTTATGATATCTTATGGTAATGTGTTCCACAGGTGAATTATGTGCTGTGGGAAAATGAAGACTTCCTTTCCTCAATTCTGAAAGTTGTTGTCTTAATTTCATTAACTGTCCTCTTGATGCATTATCAGATAATAAATCTTTTCTTGTCTCTATTCCATTTATTTTTGTATGAAGCTATCCTGTCATCTCTAATTGAGCTCCTTATACTAAATATTATTTGATCTGTCGACTTATGGAAAACCTCTTGCATTTTATTAATTTTTGTTACCCTTCTCAGAAGCTTTCCCATTCTTGTTTTATGATTTTTGAGATGGGGTCACCAGATCTGAACACAAAGGGAGAATGTATGATAGCCAAAAGGGCAAATGTGATCCATGGATGTCGAAACAGGGGAATCCTGAGTAGGAATAGAGAGGTTATATTACTGCTGTATTTGGCACTGGTGTGACCACTGCTGGAATACTGTCTAGTTCTGGTGTCCACCATTCAAGAAAGATATTGCAAAACTGGAGAAGGTTCAGAGAACAGCCAGAAGAATGATTAAAGGATTGGAAAATATATACCTTGTAGTGACTGGGGGGCTCCTTGAGTCTAGCTATTTAGCTTATCATAGAGACTGTTAAGGGATGACCTGGTCACAGTCAGTAAGGCCCTACGTAGGGAACAGAAAATCGATAGTAGAGGTCTCTTCAATCTAGCAGAAAAAGGTATAATGAGATCTAATGACTGGAAGTTGAAGCTAGACACATTTAGATTACAAATGAGGCCTATATTTTTAACAGTGAAAGTAATTAACCATTGGAACAACTTACCAAGAGATGTGGTGGATTCCCCTTCACTGGAAAATTTTAAATCAAGACTGGAAGTTTTTCTAAAACATGTGGCCCAGTTCAGGGGTTCCCAAAATTTGATACATGTGGTATGAGACTTTGTTGAAAGTAGTACACTGTAACACGATGGTCTGGCCTCTTTAAGGAGTAGTGAGGGCTGGGTCAGCCACCACCGATTCCATGCCATGGCCCATTTAAGGAAACAGGTATTGACAAGAGCAGCAGCCTCGCTGATGAATGGGACTAGGTTTTAATCAGGTACCTACATCCTTAACATGACAAAACCCAGCACTTAGATGACTCCCAGGAAGAGAAAAAGGGCAGAATTAGAAGGGAGCATCAAAATCAGGAGAGAGGCTCCCTGGGATGGGAACCAGAAGGGGGATTGGTGGGTTGTGGAAGCCTACCTGAATCATAGCATAGGCCAGTGAAGGGAGGGCTGGGGGAACTGAAACCAAGGGGAAAGAGTGTATGAGTCCAAGGATCAAGCAAGGCTCCATGGAATGGGACTGGAACCTGGGTAATGGTGAGCTGGGGAAGCCTGCCTGAATCATAACTCAGCCCAGGAAGGAGGGTTTTGGAATCAATGAACCAAGAAGGAGGATTTGAGAGTCCAGGGCAGGAGAAGCTCTGTGGGAAAGACTCTCCAGAAGGGCCAGAGGCTGTAGTGTTCCCTAGCTCAGCAGGAACTGGAGGGGAAGAGTATTGTGTTCACAGCATACACAGGGAGAAGTTAGATAAAAACAAATACGCTCGCTGGAAGGTTGCAACATAACAATCCTTTATTTCTTATAATTCAGAATGATAATGCACAAGAACTCAAAAACGGAGTGAGAGAAAACAGGCTGCTCCCTAATGCAGCAAGGCACAATCCAACCCTCTTTGCTTTAAGCTGGCTCTTTCCAACCTGGCTGTCTGCTGACTGATTAGCATGCTAGCTTGAGCAGACCTGTTGCATTTGTCTGCTCGAGCGGAGAAGCATGCTTCCAGCTGCAATGTGGATGTACCCTGAGAAGAAGTAAAGCCCTTCGCTTTCAGCCAACACTCCTCCAACTTCTCTACCCTTCCCCTCTGAGCCATTCCAGGTGCACACTCTTCACCAGAGGCCCTGCACTCCAGCCAAACCCACACCCTAAGTCTAACCTCAGAGCATGGCCGGAAATGGTTTTCCCATCCCACGATGGTTTTCATGGTTTCAAGAATTTTCCCATTTGGCATCAAGATGAAACTGGGACCTTTTGAAACTTTTAGCAAAAAACCAGATGGAGAGATGCCCATGCAATCCAGAATAGTTAATAGCTAGCAAGTAGGGCACCCAGGGTCAAGCATCTGGTCTTTTACTCAGGCAGAGAAAGCACTTTTATTGAGGTCTCCCACATCCCAAATGAGTACCCTGACCACCAGGCTATTCTGCGATGGGTCTGCCTTTCTTTCTCCTCCTCTCATTTTTACCAGAAATTACATCCTGGCCCCGAGAAACATTTCCTGACAAAAATGTTGTGGAAAATTATACATTCCCATGAAAACGCTGAGTTTTGACAGATTTTCATTAAAAAAAAAAAAGTTTTGTCGCTAAATTAACAACCAGCTCTAAATCTCATGTCCTCTAACCCTCGCACCCAGACTCCCCCATCCAAACTCCCTTCTTATCTAATTTCCTTCCAGCAAATTCAAACTTTATTTTACTATTTGAAGTTAAGCCTATTAAGGCCTAAAATAAATGTGCACAAAAAGGAGAAATTTGCATGTGGTACTTCAATCATCAGGTTTTAAAAAAAGATGGTATGTGAACCAATAAAACATTGGTTCTCAAGTTCTCTAATTCAAGCAGGAATTAAAGCAGGGAAATCCTATGACCTGTGTTATGAAGGAGGTCAGATTAGATGACCACCGTGGTCCCTTCTCATTTTATATTCTATGATTCTATGAAGAATATTTTCAATTTTATTTTCTATGGTGAAATTTTCAAAAATGTTAGCTGATTTGGGAGCCCAAGTCCCATTGAAAGTCAATGGACCTTGTGCGTCTAAGTCATTTAGGCAGTTTTGAAAATCCCACTCTATGCCTTTCTTAATACATTCTAGCATTGTGTCTGCTCTATTTGACCACTAGTGCACATCAAGCAGTCATTTTCACTGAGTTTCCCATGATGCCTGGATATTTTTCCTGAGTGGTAACAGTTATTTTACAATCCATCAGTGTTTATGAGTGCTTCAAACTGACCCTTCTGATGTGCATTACCTTGTACTTGTCTACACTGAATTTTATCTGCCACTGTGTTGCCAGGTTGTATAGCCCTGTTATTCCTCACAATTTTCTCTAATCTTGACTAACTGTATAGTGCTATTCCTCGCCTCTCTGCACTAATATATACTCTATACCCAGGTATTACAAGCATGCCTCTGCTTATTTTCTTACCACAATGTCTCCAAATATAGCAAAAATGACTTTTTATAGCTAAATCCTCTTCTATTGCCAGGCATTCTAGGGCAACTATTTTGGCTTTTAAGCTTCGCAGATTGATATATAGTTTTTAGTTTTTTATTCTTACCAATGTCCCTATTTTTATTTTACTCTTATCTGAAAAACTGTTAGGTTTTAGTGGCCTATTCAGTGGACTTCAGTGACTTCAACCTGTCCTTCTGTCAGTATAGCTGTATTTCTTGCCATATTCCCTATGTGATGAATAGTTTCTTTTGTGCTATTGACATTCTTAGAAGTGAGGTTTGAAATATGGGGAAAAAATAATACAGTTGATTCTATTTGAAAAGATATATATGGAGAGTGGTGCTGCCAACTCATAGGATTTTGTTGAGAGTCTTGCTGTACTTGATATCTTAAAGTCCCAGCTCCTGGAGATAAATGATCTTGTGAGAATTTGTATAAATCTCAGATTTTATTAAAAAAAAAGTTTCTAGCCTTTGTGGTTGCAGAGAGAAGCTTTAAAACATGACCCACGTGCATCCTAAAGGCTAAGACACCAGAAAGCAAATACATCCCCAATTTATTATTTAAAACAAAATATCATGATTTTTCAGGGCCAAACTCATGTTGTCTGAACCAAAACTCCCATTGACTTAATGGGGCCAGGATTTCACTCCGTGTTTAAACAGAGAACTAGGCCATCTGTACCCTAGAAAGAGTTTGCTGGTATATAGACAGACAACCCTCCCAGTGGAGATAAAGCTTATGCAGCCAACACAGTGCTTTTATAAACCGATATACACCTCTACCTCGATATAACGCTGTCCTCGGGAGCCAAAAAATCTTACCACGTTATAGGTGAAACCGCGTTATAGCGAACTTGCTTTGATCCGCCAGATTGCGCAACCCCGCCCGCCCAGAGCGCAGCTTTACCGTGTTATATCAGAATTCGTGTTATATCGGGTCGCGTTATATCGGGGTAGAGATGTAGCATATACCAGCTCCCTGAACAAAATAAGCTATACTAGGAAAAGGACTTTTGTACTGGTATACAGGGCTTTTTATCCGTATAAATATTTTATAAAGAATCACACCCCTAACTAGCATTCTTACACTGTAATCCTGGCCCTAGAGAATGACCTCCTGTCTGAAATTCCCTCACCTTATTAAGTTCTTCCTACAACATATCCTGGCCCTCTCTGGTAACTGGAGAATCAAGAATTCTATGACTATAACTTATCCCCATATGTCCAGTGTAGAACACTTCCAGATAACAGGAAAACAAGGCAGGGTCCAGTCATGTGGAACCTATTTTTATAATAGCTGGGATCAAAGCAGTCACCCTGAGCCAGAAGGTCTGCATCACAAGATACTGGATGATTTTTAATGCCGCCAAATTCCCCATTGAAGGCGTTCATGTTATGTGTGAGTGTAAAGGTGTGGACAGTCCCTGAGCACCTCTTAGGGCCAAGTGTGGTGCTCCAAGTGTGCCCCAACTTAATTTTCCCCAACAGGGGCAGCTATAGTTTCTTTTTAACCACCCAGCCAGGGCCAGGAGAACCCAAAACACTTTACCCAAGCAACATGTCCCCTTTTTAATCAGGTTTCAGAAATAGAAATCATTGAAACAAAAAGTTCATCATGATCCTGGATCCAAAACTTACAATGCACACACGCAAGGGTTAGGTTAGGCTTCTCTCCAGGTGCCGGAGAGAGTAAACACCACCATTCACCCAGGCCCATTTGTCTGCTTTCTACTTCCCGGCTCTCCCCTCAGCTTCCTGTTCCTGTATTTAAATAGCTCAGGGCCTTTTTGGTTATTCCCAGGCTGTTGGCTCCAACCTGCCCTTTAAAGGAGCAGTACACGTTTTTCACCATACACTCTTTCATGGTGAGCTATCATTTGTTGATTTAAGACACGCATTCTTTGCAGGGGAATGAAACATACATCTTTCCTGAGAGTGGGGACTTGCAGAAGAACAATAGGCTCCGGTCAGTTTACAGGTATATTATGGAAATGGAGGTGGAGGGATGATCACATATTTCCAAGCCTAATTATTAATTCTCTATAGTTTCTTATGGAGATCCAGCCTTTCCCCTGTATCTTGTGTCCAAATTTGGATGGCTGTAATAGGGTCCTTGCCAATGCCATAGCAAGGTTTACCAGAGGCCCTTTTGTTAGTGTGCTCTCTCAGGAACTCAAAGTTAGTTTGGGGCTTGCAATGCACCCAGGTCTACTCATTCATTCTGCTTTGGGTTTTGTTTGTGATTTTCTCACTCATTTTTTTTTCTTTAGGATTTTCTGTGATCACTTTCTCTACAGTTTGCTTTTCTCCTGGATCTGACACACTATTTGTTTTCCCCTCACTCTTTATTGCTATTTTCTAATGTCTCAGAGTTTGGGGTTTGCTTTCTATGATGTTTTGTCCTACTCCACTTTGTTTCTCCAACTCAATTGTTCAGTTTTGAGATAATTAGCCTCCCTTCTGCCTGACACAACTGGAACTTGCTTTCTTTCTGACTCTGTGGAATGTACTGGTGGTCTATAATGAAAGATAGTGAAGTTTTTTTTGTTTTTTTTTTCAATTCACCAAAAAATGTAGTTTCTGGTCAGCTGAAACTGTTCATGAATTTGGGTCAAATCAGGTGAATAGTTTCAGCTGAAAAAAATTGGAGTGAAGTTTATTTGAAAAAGTTCAAACATTTAGTTTCAACATTTTTGCAATGAAACATTTTAACTTTTCATTTCAAAACGACACTTCACTCAGAAATTTAGATAGATTTAACTAAAAAACCCAAAAGGATTCAAATCATGAACAAAATGTTTCATTTGATCCAAACAATTTTATATTCTTCAGTTGTTCATTTTGGTGAGAAATGGAAAAATTGTCATTTCGGGTTGAAACAAAATGAAATTTAATTTTTGGATTTCTCAGCATGGCCACTGAATCAAAAAAATCAATTATTCCCCCAGCTCTAGTCTATAAATCTGTGCAACATATGCATGTCTAAGGTGGAACATTTCTCATATCCAGAGAGATGACACCGGCAGGGCAGGTTTACAGAGCTACTGCTTTGAATGTCTGCAAACTCTAGCAGTGCAGAATGATGGATGAAAAGCTTAGCTTGCATAAACTCTGGATCTGCCCTTTTCTGGGACTGGAAATGGCCGTGAGCTGTTTCCTCACAACTTGTCCAAATGCTATAAATGTAATGTGCTGAGATTACATTGGTAGCTCTCCTACAATAATTCAGGTATACTAACTCTGAACAGTAGGCATCCAGGTGGCTGGAAGTTAGGTGAGATATTAAGCCATTCACCTGACTCACTTTTTGTGGAGTGATGATGAATGTTTCAGTATCCATCATTATTTCTAGAAGGTGTCTGGACAATGTGGTACTTCTGGAAAGAATATTTCAGCAATAGATATTTTCTTGTCAGGTTCCATAGTACTGTACCAGTTTCTGGAGGCATTACTTCAGGACATAGTCATTTTATTGAAGCATTACCCATTGGTAGTGGACATGTTGTTATCCACATATTTCCAAGTATAGTTGTCATAAATGAGGCTATATTATTGTATGTATTAGTCTCCTTGCCTGACAAATTGCTATCCTGTTGTAGCTTACTTCCAGCAGTAAGACCCTACAAAGGGCTCAATCCTACAAAGTGCTTAGCACCTGGAAGGAGTCATAGGATCATAGAAGATTAGGGTTGGAAGAGACCTCAGGAAGTCATCTAGCCCAACCCCTGATCAAAGCAGGACCAACCCCAACTAAATCAACTTCCACTGATGTAATATGTATTTATCAATGGGAGTGGAGTGCTGTTAGCCTCTTCCAGGAAGCAATCGTCACCTTGCAGGATCAGGCCTAGCGAGATGAAGCACAAATAATTTGTGTCCCAAAAAGTAACCATTCATTTACACATCCTTACATTTAAAGCATCTGATGGCTACTGTTTATATTTTAACTGTTCCAGGTATCTGACTCCTCTCCTGTGCTTCTAGGTATATGTCACCTCCATTACTGCAGCATCTGAGCACTTGTGGTATGCTGAGGTGGTGAGAATGTTTCTGCAACTAATGCACCAAAGAGAAGTTGGGCTTGCCATCCTTGTCTGATGGAAAGTGAAATCCTCAAGCTTTCTCTTAGTAAAAACCCCTGCTAAAAATCCTTCCCATTCTGATCCTGTATGGAGTTGCTCAAAGTTTACTCTTGCTCCAAGGCACCAAAACTCCAAGGCAAACTCCAGAACTTAAATACCTTCAGCTTTCATAGGAGACCAGATAAACAGGAAAACAATTTCAGCTATTTTTAATTTCCTTATAAATAAAAACAAACACTACTCCATGAGCGATTCCCCAAAGGTCTATATTGATACAGTAGAAGTACACCTTCTTTATTAAGGCACAGTTAAAGCTGTGGATGGAACGTATGAAAAATACCAAGTCAAAATGAAGTGATCTTTGATTTTACATCTGGATTTTTGAGCCCTCAAATAACTGCAGGTGCAATGTTAGAAGTGAAAATAATTATTGACATATCTTGTAGCATTAAGGTGTCAGAATAACTGATTGCATGTATGATCCAGAGACTGTGCGTAGAAGTATAAATGCTAGTAAATATGCCTGAAAAAGCTGTATATTCTTTTTTTTTCGTATTTAGTTATTTTAAATTATCGAATTAAAATCACAGGGGGACATTTCAGATATGCAGAATGTAATTTCCCATACTGTCATTTAGGCAGGACACTGGGTCTAACACTCCTTCTCTAAGTTCCTAAATGACCATGAGCAATCAGGAGGTCAGATTGTCTCATTTGAAAGGCAGCATTCCATGGCTCTTTCCCACCATGTGGTAAGTAGGCTTTTTTTGGAAGTCTCCCATCTCTGTACTTCCCAATCCCTATGCTACTTAGCTTGTGAGAAATACAAGTCTGCTTCTCTTATCTTGCAGGATAGTCATTCGAAGTTTGGAGGTTTCCTTCTTGGGAATTGTTTCCCTGTCTCCCCTCCCCCCCCCCCCCACTTGTTTTTTTCAAATTTCCCCTGGGGCACCTTTTGTACTTTGTGTCGATTACCCTGAAGTGACCTTTTCTGTTTGGGAGCTTCACCTTCTGCTTGATCCAATGAAATGAACAAATATTCAGAGGGCAGCATTTATATAGGTGGGGGTTACATGCAATGGCCAGCAGAATATCAGGCTTGGCTGTACCATTCAAGGGTACCAAGCTGTATCAAACAAGAGTAAAAAAACCAAGGTATATGACCCTAAGGTCTCACAACATGGTTCCCAGCTCTGTTATGGCACGATTTTTCGTAACCTCTGAGGATAGGATAAGAAGCAATGGGATTAAACTGCAGCAAGGGAGTTTAGGTTGGACATTAGGAAAAACTTCCTAACTGTCAGGGTGGTTAAGCACTGGAATAAATTGCCTAGGGAGGTTGTGGATTCTCCATCACAGGAGATTTTTAAGAGCAGGTTAGATAAAAACTGTTAGGAATGGTCTAGATATTTAGTCCTGCCACTTGTGCAGGGGACTGGACTAGATGGCCTCTCGAGGTCCCTTCCAGTTCTATGATTCTATGATTTACAATACACGGGCTCTAAGTTACTGCGTCTTTCTTCATCCCTGAAGTGTGGAAAAATATTTCAATCCATCTCCTTGTGCATCCCATATAGTTAGAGGAAATGTTCTTTAAATTGCAGCAGACGCGGATATGGGATATATAAAATACAGCATTTGTTTTTGTGTCAGACTTGTGCTAAAGAGTGTTACAGGCTGCTGTAATTTCCAATCTGTTAAACTCATGCTGCACTGTAAAATGCCTTGCCAAAAACATAACACTTATTTGGTTTGTCTTCTGTGAATGGGTCATTTAGAACGAAATGCTGCATGAACCCCTCTGCATAGCTATTGTAAATCTCGAACAAAGTACAGTCCCCAAAGTGCCAATACAGTGTCTCAGACCGTCAACAGTCTGACAGCAGATAGATGCTGTTTCTGCTGCTTTCAGTGCCATTCAGAGATCTTTTAGGTGGGGATGAAAATTGCTGCTGGCCAAGAGATCCCCCTCCTTTGTACATACACTGATACCTGTGGGAGTTTCAATTGCCTTAATGCCCTTTGTAACTAAACAGATGAGTAAGCTCATATCAGAAGAATATTGCCCCTAATTTCAGAGATTTTCCAGCAATTTGCTAGCTCAGACCCCTAGTGATAAATCAGTAAGGCCCTATTGGCACATGCAACTTGGAGAATGGAGAAAATGCTTTCTGTACCAAGAAGAAGGATGAGTCAACACATTAATTACTGAGGTAAAGAAGATCAGGGGAATTGGGTGTTCCCCACCCAACTACTTCAGCCTAGCTGGAAAATACAGTACAATACTCACATGCTGGAAGTACAGGATGGTATTATGCCTAAAGCTGAGAGATCATAAGATCTGCATTGTATTGCTTAGTGCCATCAAGTTATTCTGTGAATCCGAGAGTCACTTAACCTCTGTGTGCCTCAGTTTCACCATCTCGACTGAGAGCAGGAGTGTAATGAGGCTTAATAATTAAAGGCTCAACTCCTTAGGTCCTTACTTAATTAAACCAACTTCCGTTCTTTTCAGTGTTCTGCCTGAGTTCTTCAGTGTTCTACCCTTCTGCGAGAAAACCCTCAGGAGGGGACTGAAGTGAATTGGGGAGGTAATCTCGGTGAGGTACCCCTCATGGCATTTTCTTCAAATTCTTCAATAGAACCCAGGTAAGAAGCAGAGGTTTTGGTCCTCTCAAGAGCACAGATCTCAGGGCATCTGTTAGAGAGCGGGGCTATCTTCATGAAGGCCCTTTATCTCCCTGCTGCCTCCTCGTTCCCTGTGGCTCTTTCCTTCTTACTTGTCAACTTCAGCTGAACCAAGCTATCACAGTTGTTTCATCTTCTAAGTGCTCAGACAGCACAATGATGAGGCAGTGCAAGATAGGAAGAGAGGCAGATAGACACCATAGTGTATTAACTGTTGGGAACTGTTGGCTTTTTAATGGACACTATCATCTTGTCACCACTAAACTGCTGATTTTTTTTTTAATATTTACACGGCATCTTCCTCTGACTATCTTGGGAGTTATGGAACCAGGATTTGGGCCAGGATTAAGTCATGGAAATTGCTTCTTTCTTCATTCAAAGGTCTCTAATTTTTGATGGATACAGCCCCAGTTTTAGGGTGACCAGACAGCAAGTGTGAAAAATTGGGATGGGGGTGGGGGGTAATAGGAGCCTATATAAGAAAAAGACCCAAAAATCGGGACTGTCCCTATAAAATCGGGACATCTGGTTACCCTACCCAGTTTTGCCAGTTGTACCCTCCTCCAATTTAACACAATGTGCAAGAATTTCTTGTTTTCTTTTTGTTTACATGTAAACATCACTTGGTATCTGACTAAAAGCCCTTACATCCTCCTTGCATGGTAGTGAGTTATTGGATTTGAGTTGTGCTTAATCAAGATAATCAAAATCTTTGAGACTAGTATCTATTTAGTCCACCACCAAGCAAAGCATTTAAGCATGTGCTTTGCTGGATTGGGGCCTTACTATGGCTTGGTGGTGGTGGTGGATTTAAACATTTGCATTGCCGTAGATTCTAAAGGCTTCAAGTAGGTGCTGTACAAACATCTAATAAATGACAGTTCCTTCCCCAAAAGGCTAACAGTTTAAAAGCAAAGATTAAATAAACAAGCAGGCTGGGATGGGTTGGAGATGGTGTAGCAATTCTAATAGGATGTACAAATTCTTGGTTGGTCAATAGTAGTGATGCAACATGAATAATTATAGAGTAACACTCAAATAGAATATATTCTAGGAGAGGCTGGTAGCACTGCCTGTTATTGAAGTTGCCCAACACTTTCCATTACAGGACTCTATTTTCAGTTGCTTATAAAACTTATAGCTAAAGTTTAGCTATTGAGGTTGTACTTTTCATGCTAGGTGTCTTCCTCAAGATTTTTTTTTTTTTTTCATTTCAGTCAGAACAGTTCAGCCATTTCTGAGAACAAGGCTAGAGAAAAAGACATGATTTTGCTCACGTTAAAAAATTCTGGCAACCATTTTGTTGAAAAGCTGTAGCATCTGCATGCTTTAGAGTAGGGACTTGAAAATGGGCATGGGTGTAGCCTTTACATCGGGGATGTGTCTTTTGCCATCCCTATGAAAAATCTGCCCAAATTTGGCCAGGTTACAAACTTTGGAAAAAATCTCAGTTAGCATATGCTCAATGCATACTTGCTAGCGCTTAACAGTTAAAATCTCCAATGATTCTGTCTTTACTGAGCATGCTTGAGCCTCTCACGGCTCCTCATGCTGGCCAGAGTGCACATGTACCATTCCCACAGAGCAACTGAGCATACTCCATTCCCTCACAGCTCCTACGTATGACCAGACTGCGCATGTGTCACCTCACAGAGTGACTGAGCATGCTCCAGCCCAGGGATAAGGGGGCTTAGAAAGACTTCCCTGTTATAGCTGGTGCAGGGTAGGATTGGGCTGGGCTCCAGAACTTACAGCAGGGAGCCTCTCTCTCCTGTCCTCTCAATGACCAACCCTATCCTAGCACCCAGGCATGGAGGAGGAACCTGCCTGATTCCAATGCAGATGGGATAGATCAGGAGGGAGGGAAAGGAATAGACTGGGACAGGGAGTTTGGTGAGATCGGGAGATAAACTAACTGGTAGTTGAGGAGGGAAACTGTGGCTGGCTGGGCAAGGAGACTGGATCTGGGAGTCAGAGTTTGGGAACTGAGTCGTTGAGAGAGGAGGCTGGGATTGGTTGGGTAAGAAGACTAGGACTAAGAACCAGTATGTGTGGGAGCTGTGGAAAATATAGTATGTGATCATGTTGTTAAAGAGCTTATTCCTTCACCTTTTCACTTCCCTGGTCCTTCTCACATGAACAGAGAACAACAATACCCCAAGTCCGAATGTGCAAACAATTCAATGTTTATTGGGGTGAACTTCCAGCAAGCTTAAATCCAAGTTCCTTTTTCCTTATTTTCAAATCCCAACTTACTTCCTGTTTGCCCCTAATTTATATAGTAATATTCTTAGCTATACCTTACCCAATCATTCTACAGAAATTTACCTAACCAATCCTAACATATTATAACATGATTAGCTAACCAATTATATCCCACCACCTTAATTAGTTTACACCCAGCAAAATTAATTATACAGCAGACAGAAACAATCACAGAACCAGACAGAGACCATGCAAATAAACAATAGCAAAATGGGAACTATAATGACCAAACAATACAGAAGTGAGGATTTCACAACTACATCTATAAAGACATAAGGGTTTCCCAACTATGTCTATTGATAAGTGAGTTCTTACCAAACAGAAAACTATCAAATTAAATTTCCTTTTACGTCTTCTAGGCTCTTCCCTATCTCTGGAGGTGATAGGCATTATCAAGACAGGATTGTATTCCTAACAGCCCAATTGCACCTCATTTCAATGTGACTAGTTTAGAATGTGAGGATGTGACCATACTCTTCCCAGTTTATGGCTGCTCCCACTGCTTAGCCAAAGGCCTTCGCTTAAGAACAGGGCCTCAGACTGTCACAGTGAGAGAAGGCCCTTACACAGATTCTTTCTTTTATACCTCTATAACTAGCTAAATGATAAACATAGACCTAAATTCTTAAAGTATAGGCCTTTACAGACAGGCCTGAAAATCTATATCCTAACACATGTAATAAAAGACTATCATAATGCACAGACTCAAGGGGGCCAAATTAAGATTGCACAGGCAACCGTACATTTCCTAACTTCTTAATAATATTCTTTTAACATATATTTTATGTGTAATACACACACACACACACACACGATGTTTCAGCCTTTAATTACTGGCCAATGCAACAATAGTCAGTGCTTATACAGTATTTTCGACTAATCTTCCAGGAGTGGCTCCCAGTAAAGAGAAGCAGATAAAGAATTCCAAACAAATGAAACATGAATAGCTTGCACTCTTTGGCCTGCAAACTTGTTTTTTTCCAAGAAGCTAATAAAAGCAATAAAAATATCTTCTGGAAAATGTTATAAAGCGTCCAGCTTAGGAAAGATGTAATTAAGGTTTGGTTGGGTTTTTTTTGGCAATTATCTTTCTAATCCTTTGGAAATAAATAACAAAAGATAATTTATTCCATCTTGTAATATGGAGCAATCAAAGGGCCAATTCTGCAATGTACTGAGCGCCCTCAACTCTGGCAGATCTCATTTGGAGCTGCAGGCACTCAGCACATCTTACAGAAGGCATCCAGAACCTCACAGGATTCAGACGTGCATTGTACGTTATCCAAGTGCTCCAGACAGTGCCGTGCATTTGTACTCAGGGCCCCCAGACATGGAGCAGGGCCCCGTTGTGCAAGGCGCTGTAGACACACATAACAAAGAGAGAGTCCCTATCCTGAAGAGCTACTTCTTTTCATTGTCCTGATCTTTAGAGTGGCTCCCACATGCACCGAAAGAGCAACTAGAGTTTCAGAGCAGTAAGCCTGGCTCACGCGGCAGGTCCCCTTGTAAACCATCCAGAAGATCCCCTCCAAATGCAAGAATTATCCCTCCATATACAATGATGTAGGGATATTTAGGATTCAGTAGGTAGCGACAATAGTGCTTTTCTACTTCTCCCAGCCTGTTTGAAGGGATCGAGGGAAAGGAGAGGTCAGCCCCAAAGCCCAAAGCACTTCCCTCAGCAACAGCATTGTATAACTCAGGGGTAGGCAACCTATGGCACGCGTGCCGAAGGCGGCACGCGAGCTGATTTTCAGTGGCACTCAGACTGCCCGGGTCCTAGCCACCAGTCCGGGGGTCTCTGCATTTTAATTTAATTTTAAATTAAGCTTCTTAAACATTTAAAAAGCCTTATTTACTCTACATACAACAATAGTTTAGTTATATATTATAGACTTATAGAAAGAGACCTTCTAAAAACGTTAAAATGTATTACTGGCACGCAAAACCTTAAATCAGAGTGAATAAATGAAGACTCGGCACACCACTTCTGAAAGGTTGCCGACCCCTGGTATAACTGCTGCCAACTCCCCATGCGAACCATCTAGCAGCTGGTGAATGAAATAAGCTCAGCTCAGCTGTATTGCTCTCAGCCAGCAGGGGGAGCCAGAGGGAGGTGGAGCCCTGCTTTCAAAATGCTGCACTCCCACCATCGTGCCTGCATCATGGTGGGGCAGTTAAAGAACTGAATCCAGAAAGGGTGTGAGAGATCTTTCTGTGGGTGGGAACAGGCTCCCGCAATGGGGATGTGAAGTGAGCTCCTGGCATGGAGAGGGCCCCCCCCCCAAATATTTGATTCTATATATCTGTGTTAAAAACACAGGTGTATTGCACAGTGAATGCAAAAGTGTGATGGTACACAGTGGGCTGCAGAAAGAAGGGGACAGAGCTTGTTCGTTCAGCCGGCAATCTGTTGCCCCCAAAGTTTGGTTCAAAATTACCCCCTGACCCCGGACTTGGCATTGACTTAGTGTGTGTCCTTGGGTAAGTCCCTTCACCTCTCTCCCTCCATTTTCCCATCTGCAAAAATCAGGGTCAGACCTGCCTCACAGGGCGTTGTGGGGTTAAATTGATTTGTCAATGAGCCAGATTCATCCTGGTGTCATTCAAGTTAATTCAGTAGAGAGACACCAGAGATCAGTTTGTCCTGGAGTTTGTTCAGAGCTTTGCGAACATAAGTGCTATATAAGTGCCAGGTATTATTAAGAGATTGATCTTGTTGAATAGCATTAAGAACTGGTTAGAAGAGTGAGTGTGGTTCATGCTGATAGGGTATATAAGAAACACTGCTTGACTCCCAGTTGCAGCAAGAGCCCTGTCTCCTTTGCACGAACAAGCACTAGAATAAAATATGAACTATGAAATAAAGGAAAACATTTTCAGACATAAAAGAAACAAAAAGGCAGTGTTGAAAATAACTCTTTAATCTAGGCTAATAGGTGGATAGATTATTACAAAGTTCAGACCTGTGAGGGGTCTGGTCTGTAGGAATTTTTGTTCACAATAACATGACAAAGTCCTGACTTACATTTTTCTAGGCATTAATATGACTGGTTGCCATGGGAAATGCTGTAGTTATCTGGGATCGCCTTTTGTACGCACACACTGATCATCCATTTATTGAGTTGATAGCACTATTTTGAAAACAGCAAGTAAATATGAAAGGCCTATTATTTTAGCGGTTTGATGCAAGTTTTAGTATAATAAAAATATTATTAGAGCATCATTTTGTTTTAACATTTACTTATTTCTTTTCCACTGAGTTTAGTGGTTGTTTTTCACTCTTTGGAACCAATACAAGCTTAGATGCCAGTTAATACTTTTTTCTTTCAAAGGCTGAAAATAATAATACATGCTTGAGGCATATGGGACAAGATGTTCAAAATAAGTGGCCAGAATTTCAAAAGAACTCAGGACTCTATAAAAATCTAGCCACTATTTCCAGAGAGAAGTGCTGGGAGTGAGCAGCTGGAGTGAGCACCTTTGAAAATCTGGCCCTTTATTTAGGTGCCTCAAAGGGCTCTACGCTCGTTTGGAAATACAGCTGCAGTTATGATTGCTGAGCAGTTGAAACTGGCCCTGAGGTTTTTTGACAATCTGACTCCTAAGTCTGGTCCAAATCTTATTTAATCCAATGGAAAGATTCCCATTAGCTTCAATTCAGTGGGTTTTGGATCAGACTGTACTAAATTTGAATTGCAAAAACAGCTCGATGTTTTGGGTAGAAAGCAGGTAGGAACTAAGATCATAGATGTTGAAATGAATGGAATTTTTAAAGCTGTGCAGTTTAAAAACATATCTCTAGAGAAGTTTAGCTCAGATACTTTCCTCTTTTGCAGTGAGGAAGAGAGAAGTGTCCAACAACATATTTCAAAAACAGTAATCAAGGCAATTTACACACACAGTAATCACCCAGGGACATTTCTACCCTCCTTCCTTGTTTCACAGAACATTGTGTGAGGGAACTTTTGGTTCCACAACTTGTGTTTCCTTCAGCCAGGGGTCCAGATGTAATGGGAAGAGTGACATTCTTTTTCCAAAGATGTTTTTCAAGGTGGAAGAAAGGTACCAAGGTTTTTTTTTCCCCCCCTCTGGGACACTTTTTCAGCATATCAAAGTTCATTAAATCCTTCCAAGAGAACAGATTTAGATGTCTCACAAGGCTAAGTTTTGTGCTTCATAAAAATCTTTCTAGAGCTGGTTGAATGCGGCAAAACTAATGTTCATGTCACAAAACATTTGTCTGAGTTCCAAATGGCTGTTTGGTTTAACCACTTTCTTACCCCTTATTATTAACTATTCTCCAGAATTCATCCCAGCAGACTATTTTGTTCCCGTGAATGTTTTGGGAATGGCTGTCCTTCATACAAACAGCTATTTAGGTATTTGTGCTCAGAAAAGCGTATTTACTCTTCATCATGCATTATTCACTGTTTAGTCATTATTTGTCAGATATATTGTTTCCTGGTCTAAGTAGCCTCAGTCATCAAATCAGGTAGCAGAAACAACACCATGTGACTTAGATGACCAATCACATACCACAAAGACTAGCGAGTCATCAAAGTGAATAATTTGCGAATGACCCATAGGCTGAATTTTCACAAACAGCAGAAAAGTGGAGTCAGTTTGCAGATACCTTATAGCCAGATAAAAGGGCTAAATTCATTGGATAATTTACTTGCAAAACTTAATTTGTCCTGCTCAACTCTAGTTTCATGTTTCCAAAACCATGCAACAACTTCATCTGTGCACTTCTCTCCCTTGGCACAAGGGAAATGTTCTCCGCTCTTTCACCTCCAGCATTTGTCCATGAGGCACTGTTAAGTCTAACCATGTATACCTGCAGCCAAATGCTCATCTAAGGTGTTGATTGGTACAGCGAGCTTCTTTTGTTCCTCACTGACAGCAGAGAAATACTCATCACCATGCTTTCAAAGGACAGGTGACTGTGTAATGAGGAGTATCAGGGAGTGTAGTTCAGTGTTTACATGTACAAAGTACTGAATAAACTTCAGGACAAACCCAGCACACATCACTACTCCTATGTATTTTTATAAAAGCAGAAATCTAACATCCAGTGTATTACTCCTCTGTATCCTTAATTACAATATATTAGTGGGAATTTCCCCCAGATTGCCTTACAGAAATCCAAAAGCATTGCCTTCTGCTTCCCATCACAAGATCCAAGACCTGATTAAACAAAGGAAAGAGTAGAAAAGAATGAACAGTAAGAGGTTTCTTTTCCCCCCTTGAGGTTAGGAAGACTCAGAACACTAACACTTTACAAGAGGGAAGGTGAAAGATAGAAGCAGACCAAAAAAAAAAAAAATTCAAAGCACAAAAATAGTGACAGTTATTTTATTAAAAGAAAGACCCTGAAGATCCTAAAGAGGGAAGACTTGTACAGTAACAATGATGGATGGCCAGCTGAGATGCCCCTGAAACAGAGATAACCTGGCCCCATGCTTCAAATGACAATGCTGAGTCCAGATTAAAAAAAAAAATGTGTATATGCCTCATCCAAAGGATTTCCTTCAGCGAATGGTGCTGCAACTAATGGAAAATATTACTAGATTGTAGGTGAGAATGTTTTTCATTTTCCACACTGTCGAGGTTACTTATGGTTTTTAACATGGAAAACGTCCATCATGTAGCATATAAACACCCTGCTGTATTGTTAGGACAGACAGAATACACAAGGGGAAAAGTAAGTCTTTCAAGACTTTTCCGGAAGGACTAGCTAATGCCATACAGTGCCTTTACGGCTTCATCATGCGGCTATTGCAATTCAAAAACTGCACCATCAAGCCCGTAAGTCAGAGCCCTAGATTGGGGCTGGTTCAGAGGAGGTTTCATCTAAGTGGGAGCTCCACGAAGCATCATGCCTAATCCAGGCTTTTGTTGTTAGCTTGGTGGTGGAAGACATGGGGCTATGAAATTCAACTCTGAGAATGGAAAGCCAGTACCTGCCCTATTGCCCTCTCTCAGGCATTTTGCTAGGTTGGGTAGCTTTAAACTGTTGCTAGGGCTCTGTAAGGGCTCTGCCACTAATTCAGGGTGCCTTGCCCAGGCTTCCTCCTTTCTCATGCTGCCTAATTTGGGGGTTATGCTGTTTTGAAAATCATGGGCTCCTTGCACTACCACAGCCCCGCTTCAGCTGGACTTTCTGCAGCCAGGGGCCCTGCAACCCAGGATACCCCAGCAGGAGCCCAGCAAGTCTAAGCTAAAGAGAAAAATGAGGTTGTGACATGAGTGATCTAGGGCAAAATTTGCCCTGAACTGTTTAGGCTAATTCTGTGGATTACTACTAGGGTAATGGGTGCTCTGGAGGAAGAAGGGCCTCATGGTTAAGGCACTGGAGTGGGACTCAGAAGATCAGGATCAGTTGCTGGCTCTGCAACAAACTTCCTGTGTGACCTTGGCTGGGTCACTTAAACTCTCTAGCCCTGTAAAATGGGGATAGTAGCGCCTCTTTTCCTTTCCTCCACCCGTTGTCTGTCTGGTCTTCAGGGTGGCGAGTGGCTCTTACTATATGTTTGTACAGAACCTACCACAATGGGGCCCTGATCCTGCAGGCTCTACTGGCAGGTAAATGAAAATGCTGAGTTGGTGAAAGAGTCTGGCTCTTCACTGCATCTCTTGATAACCCCTCTCATCCTCTGTTCCCCATCCTCCCACACAATGGCCTTTGCTTCTCTCCTTGTTTTGATCGTTTTGGAATTCCAGCCGCAGTCTCTTGGGCTACCAGCATCAATTCCCTTGCTCGAACAAGAGGCATCCAAAAAAAATAAAAATAATGTTTTGTTTCTCCCAAGTCCAGGAATAAAGAGATAAAAATAGCGGAGATGCACATATTGATTTTTAACCCTGAGCAGCTCGTTTTGGTGTGTGTGTGGGGGGGTTGTATTTATTTTTCTACAGCATTTCCAGTACTGTTCGGGGATCCCCTCTCTCTGCTGCTTTAAGGTCTCCATATTCAAAAAACTGCTCATCATGCAGGGAAGGGGGAAGCCTCATTTGATGCTACAAGTGGAATTAACCCTTTAAATGTCATAGGTCTAATACAAACTGCATTTCATTTATGGGGTGCACAGTAAAATGCACTGGCAAAGGGCTAGCATTCATCACTTTCATTTTGGCCAGATTGTGGCAGTCCCCTGCATGGGTGTGTAAAATATACTATGAGAGGGTAGGTCTTTGTTGCCTTCTAATGGATCATCCATAAAAGGATAAAAGTCTACTACATCTAACAGCATTATTCCTTTAGCTCAAGGGATAGAAACTCAGGCCTTGAACAATGAAGGTTATAGATTCAAACCCCACCCACTGTCCAAGTGTGGAGTTGTTATAGGTGAACAAGGAGAGGGGAAAGTGCAAAGAGCCTTTGTCTCATATTGTGCATTCCTGCTCCCCTTCCACTGCAGAGCCAAGCCACAGATGGAGTCACTGCTGAAAAGTTCTAGCCATAGCCCTGGCCTCTCTGACCCAGCCAGCCTCAGAAAGGAGTACAGGCCATATCCTCCTAAGAGTTGTCTCACCACTTATGCTGCACTGTCTTGCACCGTGGAGAGAACTGGGATGAACTGTGCCTTCGAAAGCTTCCTCTACCCCAGTGCAGCTCTGTTTTACACATCGAAGGCCAGTTTGTGCCTAAAAGAGAGTTTCTCTGCTCTGCGTCTGGGAATGTTGTCACACTTTAGGTGAATTACTATCAGAGGTCAGGCGAGTATTTTAGGGATACCCCGATGCTAATACGTAGAGGCTATTTTCATGCTGAGTCTTGTATAGGGTCCTGACACAGAGTACTTGGTGCCACTAGAAACATTCAAATTTCGACAGTTTTGAGCACTTTTTCCCAAAATATTCCAGGAACTGTCACAGGTTAAAATATTGTTATGCCTTTGCTTTATCCCTGAAAATGAAAAATGAATGTTGAAAGCATTTTTTAAAATAAAAAGTACACTGGTATCTAAGATCTTTTTAGTTGCTAGTTTTGGTCCACTGACAGATTCACAGCTAAAATAACACAGAAAACAAGGGAGGACATCAACAAACTTAGACAAAGAATCATAAAAACACAATATCCTACCTATAAGCCATGTGGATGTTTGCGGCAATTGTTTCAAGGCAAAAGACAAATAACCCCTAATAGGCTCAGAACTTAAGCCCTCTACACAGCTACTACACCGTTCAAAACTGTTTTTGTTTGTTTGTTTTTAAAGAGGAAATTATGAAAGTCAGTATAGGATACTCCATGAATTAAGGCGGATCAGCATAAATAATACATTGATCCTCAAACTCACACTTCCATCTCTTTGGTGGGCTAGTGTTAGGTTACCACCTGCAACATAAAACACAAAGTGCATTAATCAAAACTTGCTTAAGACTTTCTACATTCACTTTCTGTGCTTCTTTAGTTATCTAGCTTTATTGCCAGATGTACAGCTCTTTCTACTCTAGAGGTCAGTATAATGTTAAGAATAGAAAGGACTGATACATACATTTCTTTTCCCACGATGACATCTTCCAAAAGAAACTCTAAATTAGACTGTATCCAATGTAAGATGGCAGAGAAATCTCGTACTGGGGAAATGTACTTGTGAAAGTATAACCTCCAATATGGGAAGCTCAGAGGAAGTTAAAGAAAATGATCATTGAGGCTGTTTGCTGAATGGAGGTTGTGAATGTCCTAGTCATTTTCTGAAGTCATAGACAACAACATAATGTGAGTGGAGATGGGGGGGGGGAGGGGGGTGAATAAATCTCCTAAGGTGAAATTCAGAAGGCTGTCACAAGAGTCCATGCCTCACTGCAGGCCTATTTCTAAAGGCTTAAGTGGGACTCTAGTGTTTAGGCCTTGTGCTGGTCCTGTGCCTTGGTCTTTGCTCCTGGATGAATTAATAATATGAATAATATAGAAGATTATTCTAAATCTTTTTTAAAGTACGTTTCTTTGGGGCAAGGTATGCTCTGTATTAGGAGCAGAGCTGAACAGAGGCCTATCTGTGGTATTTCTTCTGAGGTTTACACCATATCTGTCGAATGCACCTTTCACCATAGCATCTATACACTGACAGTAGCCCACCGAGGTGCCCTGATAATACCTATCAGCAAACAGGAAAGCTAACCCACCAAAATGCCCAAGGACAGTCAGGTAACCTAGTTCATTTTAGAGAGACGTGAATAGTGCTAAAAACGTTCTGCAAATTCTTCTTCCAATTTGTAAATGCTTCAGCAATGTTTATGCCCCTTTTGTGTCTCCTGTATGCAAACATTTAAGATTTAGTGGCATGGATGTTCACAGAGAGCAATGCTTATATTCCTTTGGATGGCTATGAAATAGAAATCAAATTTTACATTTGCACGTGCAAACATTTGCAACCTAGCGGCTGCATGCACATTTAATCAATTAACAGATTCAATACCACCTGGGCAATTCTCTTTACAATTCCCTGCAGGATCAACCAGATACAGTTTTCTTCACTTCCTAAGTTAAACTTATGTAATGGCATTGAATAACAGTCCGATTTCAATCTGGGAGGTAGCTGCATGACAGTGGTGGGTGAGGT
Source organism: Emys orbicularis (assembly GCF_028017835.1). Taxonomy (NCBI): domain Eukaryota; kingdom Metazoa; phylum Chordata; order Testudines; family Emydidae; genus Emys; species Emys orbicularis. The sequence continues at coordinate 95,636,371 of NC_088691.1, read as the reverse complement.
GAGTCCTGCATACAACACTTTTAACCTTCTTTTTAAAGCATTCTGGAGTCCTTGTGCTATATAATTGTAAGATATTATTAAATTATGATTTAGAAACGTTATAGGTACAATTCTCTTCCCTAACGCACACTGTGCATATTCTGCACTCTTTCTGTGCACACGGTGCTTCTGTTGACATCAGTGAGTTTCCACATGCAGAATAAGGAAGATGCATCTGGATAAGAGCCCTTGAGGGCTTGATCCATCTATACTCCTTCCTCAGGCAAAATGCCCATTGAGTTTGATCTTGTTGGTGTCCTACCGACTGGATTGTTCTGCCCTGTTTTTGCAGGGGGGTAAGTCAATTAGCATTTTAACAGCAAGGGCCCATGGTAGTGACAATAGCCATTCCCCACACCTTTCCCATTGCAAAGCCATCATCTGCATCAAGGCATGGCATCTCTTTTCAGAAGATGACTAGGTCTCCAGTGGTAACAGATTTTTCCACCAGTCAGAATGCAGTATGTCCCTGATGAGTTTGTCATTTGAACTTCGAATCCAACAGGGAAGCAGAGATGTAAACTCTTCCAGAGTGATTTGTGGCATATTCTCAGCTTCTCAGGGACAGGTTATTAACCAGTGTAACTGTGATATAAGCAGATGTCACTGAGAATATGAATCAGTGGGAAGCACCTGACAAAGACCTCAAGGAAGCAGTTTCTTAATAGGTTGTAAAAGTTAGAGATGTGGCATGAAGTTCCATAGCCCTGTGTCAAAAATAACCAACAGCACCTTTAACTGGGGGATGCTTTACAGCTTTTCAGGGCTCAGATGATCATTCAACTGCAGTCTGTATATGAGGGATTTCCATCTTTCTTTAAAATATGCAATTCCTACTACTTTCTCTGCTTTCTTCCACTGGTCTGGCAAAGTACGAGGCATGAAAACTGCATGCTGAACGACACTGCGTTCATTTTAGTGCCTGTTCTATTAACAGGCATCTCTCTTCACAGCCCTTATTTGGTGACAGTGTTCTGGGTTCTTCTTAAGAAAGGGAGCCATTCAATACAATTGTGAAAAGATTGCACCCTTTCTATACCTGCCTATCTCCTACTCTAATTTTGGGTACCTAGCTTTTAAATATGAGGTGACACAGCAACAGCTGATTTGGATTCACACAAAGAAATTGAGCTGTAGATTGCTGTGTGGGAGGTGGGAGCACTGCAAAATGTAACTAAGGTAGTTTGGTATATATATTAGGAATAGGCAGCTGATCTGGAGACAAGCCCCACTCCTTCAAAACTATTCCAGCAACTTGCTATAATGGATGGAACAAAGATTTTCTGAGTAGAGAATAAGCCATGGAAGAACTGTAACAAAGTCTGATAGCATTTCCATTGTTTTCTAATTGCTGCTGGTCATTTGGGCCAGATTCTCAGCAGGTGTAAATCGGCATTTTTATTGACTAACAAGGCCGTGATGATGTACAACAGCTGAAAATCTGGCCCATTTTTGTACATCATAACCATCAGCATAAATTGAAAGTTTGGTGCTAATATTGCATCATAAAGTAGTCTTCAAATGAGAACAGGACAATCCAACCTACTGATGTACATTGAGGGCATCTGAGAAAATAATAGAAAACTGCAAGTGGAATTGAATGCAGGCAATGCTTTTGTCTGTTTCATCATTGCTTATGTTGCCTGTATAATGCAGCTGGAAGAAATTCAAGGCCAGACAAGATATAATAGCTGTCTCTGGCTGGTAATTTAGGGCTAGAATATCAACTCCCTGGCTCCAGCGTGAAGGAAGGTCTTACACTTTCAGAAGATGCTCAGACTCACACCAGATTGGACCCTTATATTGGTAAATAAATGGATCACATTGTTTATTAAATCTGAGTCATATCATAACAGCAATTTTAAGCAGAACTCTTTCAAATTGATTGGGGTTCTTCTAAAGCACTGATTGGCAGTCTGTTTTTAACAGCTGACTAATATTTATTCACTATCCGATCTCACTGAAATCCAGCAGAACACCCGTGTAACTGAGATTAGAATCTGGTCCATACTATCCCCCTTATTCAACTGAAATTAAATAAGTAATGGAACCACTAACTCACTCACATAAAGCACAGTCCGAGGGAATTGCACAGACTAATGTTGAACTGTATTGGAAAGGAATCTCAATCCTGGATCTGGGATGCAGATAAGGCTGAGGAAGAAACCTTCATAGTACTTGGGAGTCTCCATTCCAGTGATGCAATAAGAGAAGGTTTGTTGGGGGAGGGCAGCCCTGTCTGTGTTATCTGATAAAGAACAGGGGTTGGAAAAGGATAAAAGGAAATGGGGCAGAAGGGAGAAGAAGTATTTTTCCACGACAACAAGGAAGGTACTGACATGCCTGACACTTTTTGTAAGTCAGTAGGCCTGATTCTGATCTCCTTTATCAGGGCCGGCTCTAGGATTTTTGCCGCCCCAAGCAAAAACAGTTTTGGCCGCCCCTCCCCCCGTTTTTTTCTTACCCCACCCCCGCCCCCGCCTCAACTTCGCCCCTTCCCCAAATCCCCAGCCCTGCCTCCTCCCCCCTAGGCTCTCAAGCCTAGGAGGGAGGGGGAGAAGCGGCGCGCGCGCCGCGGCCACTCGGAGTCTCCCCTTCCCTCCCAGGCTCTCAAGGGCGAGCAGCAGCACGCGAATCAGCTGTTTCGCGCACCATGGCGTGCGAGCGGCAGCAGCGGAGGTGAGCTAGGGCGGCTGGGGCACATTTTTAGGGGCGGCAGGGGTGGCATTCTGGCGCCTGTCATGCCGCCCCTAAAAATGTGCCGCCCCAAGCACCAGCTTGTTTTGCTGGTGCCTAGAGCCGGCCCTGTCCTTTATGCTGGTGCAAATCCACTGACTTCAGTGAGTCCGGTGATTTACCTTGTGTGAGAGGAGAATTGGTGTGTGTATGTGTATATATATATATATAAATATATATATATATTGTGACGGGGCAAGGCTAGATGGCTATAGTAAAGTAGTGGGAGACAGATATATTAGCCACAGACTAAACAAATCCCTGTTACCAGGATAAGCAAATGGCAGCTGCTCCAGGTCAATTAAGACACCTGGGACCAATTAAGATCTTTCCCGAAGGCAGGGAAGACAGTGAGGTTGCTTGGGACACCTGAAGCCAATCAGGGGCTGGCTGAAACTAGTTAAAAGCCTCCCTGTTAGTCAGGTGGGTGTGCGTGTCAGGAGCTGTAGGAGGAAGCCATGCTGTTGGAGAAACTGAGCAGTACAAACCATATCAGGCACAAGGAAGGAGGCCCTGAAGTAAGGTGAAGTAGATATTGAGGAAGTGGGGGCTGCTGTGGGGAAGTGGCCAGGGACTTGTAAGGAAATCATCTGCAAACACTTGGAAGGTGGTAAGGTGATAGGGAACAGCCAGCATGGATTTGTAAAGAACAAATCATGTCAAACCAATCTGATAGCTTTCTTCGATAGGATAACGAGTCTTGTGGATAAGGGAGAAGCTGTGGATGTGGTATACCTAGACTTTAGTAAGGCATTTGATACGGTCTCGCATGATATTCTTATCGATAAACTAGGCAAATACAATTTAGATGGGGCTACTATAAGGTGGGTGCATAACTGGCTGGATAACCGTACTCAGAGAGTTGTTATTAATGGTTCCCAATCCTGCTGGAAAGGCATAACGAGTGGGGTTCCGCAGGGGTCTGTTTTGGGACCGGCTCTGTTCAATATCTTCATTAACGACGTAGATATTGGCATAGAAAGTACACTTATTAAGTTTGCGGATGATACCAAACTGGGAGGGATTGCAACTGCTTTGGAGGACAGGGTCATAATTCAAAATGATCTGGACAAATTGGAGAAATGGTCTGAGTTAAACAGGATGAAGTTTAACAAAGACAAATGCAAAGTGCTCCACTTAGGAAGAAAAAATCAGTTTCACACATACAGAATGGGAAGAGACTGTCTAGGAAGGAGTACGGCAGAAAGGGATCTAGGGGTTATAGTGGACCACAAGCTAAATATGAGTCAACAGTGTGATGCTGTTGCAAAAAAACCAAAAATGATTCTGGGATGTATTAACAGGTGTGTTGTGAGCAAGACACGAGAAGTCATTCTTCCACTCTACTCTGCTCTGGTTAGGCCTCAGCTGGAGTATTGTGTCCAGTTCTGGGCACCGCATTTCAAGAAAGATGTGGAGACATTGGAAAGGGTCCAGAGAAGAGCAACAAGAATGATTAAAGGTCTAGAGAACATGACCTATGAAGGAAGGCTGAAAGAATTGGGTTTGTTTAGTTTGGAAAAGAGAAGACTGAGAGGGGACATGATAGCAGTTTTCAGGTATCTAAAAGGGTGTCATAAGGAGGAGGGAGAAAACTTGTTCACCTTAGCCTCTAAGGATAGAACAAGAAGCAATGGGCTCAAACTGCATCAAGGGATGGACATTAGGAAAAAGGTTGGACATTAGGAAAAAGTTCCTAACTGTCAGGGTGGTTAAACCCTGGAATAAATTGCCTAGGGAGGTTGTGGAATCTCCATCTCTGGAGATATTTAAGAGTAGGTTAGATAAATGTCTATCAGGGATGGTCTAGACAGTATTTAGTCCTGCCATGAGTGCAGGGGATTGGACTCTATGACCTCTCGAGGTCCCTTCCAGTCCTAGAATCTATGAATCTATGAATCCTGTTTCCAAAAGGTCAGCTACCATAGCTGATACTATTAGGGTCCCTGGGCTGGAGCCTGGAGTAGAGTGCGGGCCTGGGCTCCCCCCTTCCTCCCCCAAATTAATCACTGAGACCGGGAGACAACAGAGACTGTGCAAGGGAGAGTAGCTTCTCCTCACCTCCCTTGCTGGCTTATGATGAAAATGGCTCAGTAGGCTGTGACCCTTGCCTCTAGAGAGAGAAGAGTGATGTGGAGGGTCACAGTGAGCCTCTGAGGCTAGTGAAATCTGCCAGGAAGCGTGGGACCCACAGAGACAAGGACAGAGCTTTGTCACTATATATATATATATATATATATATATATATATATATAAAATCAGAGATGGGTTCAAGCCCTCAAATTCAGACCTGGATGAAACTTCTCTCAAGTTCAGAGATGTTTAGTTGTGTGTGTGTGTTTGTGTGTGCTTAAAGTTATATGATGCATAACCAGTTTTTCTCCAAATGAATGAAAGCTCTTTCCTGAATTATATTTGCAGTTTCCATAATTCTATGAAAAATTGGTAGTGAGGTATCTGAGTTACTAGTGTTACTATAAACCTAAGGTCCTGTAAAACAGACATCAATAGAAAAGCTCTCAGCATCCATATCAATAAAATAATATGTTGTATTAATCTGTGTGTGTATTGATCAGTATACATGATTTTAAAACATTTATTAAAAAGCCATGCTCCAAAATACAAGATTTATAAAGAGAGCTACTAGTTTAAAAATCACACATTATAAGTTACAAGTGTCTGTGCTTATGGTACTAACAGTTTAGATAACTAAAACCTAAGAGGATTTTTAAAATCCAATGTTCTTTTCAATGATTACATTGTTTGTTTACTTACATTTCTCTCAGCTTCCCTTTTCTCTGTAGCCCGTTTCACTTTTAGCTTTGCAGTGATTTAGTCTGAGTTGCAGCCACTGGAATAAATAAAATAAAATAAACATTTTTATTGGTCCTAGATTTTTTTTTTAAAAAAGCTTGTTTTACCAAAATGTAAAATTGGAGCTAAATTTTAGTTGACTGTGTCTCATTGAAAAGATTATGCCAGTATTTTCAACTCTAAGCATTCAAAAAATCATGAATCAAGCCCCCAAAAAGATGATTTTTTTTTTAAAGTTGGGATTCTTTTTATTTGCTTTCTGATTTTTGAGCCTTTAGAAGTCATGTTTCCAAGCTTTTCTCCTCAATCTTAAGGACTAAGCTTACTTTAAAACACATACAAGTACACACAGATTTTCATATAACATGCCTCCAGGAGCTGAGTTTTTAAGAAAAGCACCAAATAGCACAAAGCTTGTGTTAAAATAGTCAGAACTGGCAATATTATTATGGGCCAAAACTTAGCTTGTGTAAATTGTCATAGCTCCATGGAAATCAAGGGAACTATTCTAATTTACACCTCTTAAGCATCTGCCTCTTTAAATAAATCATATCACATTCCAGATTAAGAAGCTAGAGGAGACTAGAGTCCTTTGTGGACAAATTAATGCATCACTTATTCCTGCACCAGAAACATAGGTATCATGGTGACTAGATGACTGCTTAGGCCGAATTTTTAGACCTGAACTGGATACAAGCCCACCTGACACAAGCCTGAGGGTGATGCCATTTTCCAACGTGATCCTGACCTTTTTCCTGAACCTGAGTCAGCACCTGTGCCCCCTTCTCCTGAGGTGCCAGTTCTCCCCCTCCTGCCCATGGGGTCGGTGTGGCAGTGGTGGTCATGTGTCCTGCTCCTGCCATCCACTGCGCTGTCTGTGTTGTGGAGTGAGGTGCGCTGCGACTCCTGGGCACTCTCACTTTGCATCAGACACAGCGCAGCGAGGTGCCGGCTGCTGGCAGGAGCAGGACACGCAAGCTGCTGCAGCACCAACCCCCTAGGCAGCAGGAGGAGAGCTGACCCAGCCCGAGAAGGTCTGTTTTTATTTCCACCTGACACGACCAAGGAAGACCCAACACTTGTAGTTGAGTCCCGTTGGGTTCGGGCTGAGTTGTAGGGCTCTAATAGCGATGGCTGTGTTAAAAAGACAGAGCGACAGGTTAAGTTTGCTGCCATGTTTTACGTCTTAAAGATATTAAGCCTGATTCTTCTCTCACTTCAGTTTTACACCAGTGTAAGCCACTGGATTCAGTGGAGTTATTCCTCATTTTAAATAATAGGAACTTCAGGCCCATTTATTTAAAGTGAGGTTCACAGAACACTAATACGGGCATTAATTGGAATAAGAGTGTGGGACGCAGCTTCAGCTGATATAAATTGGCATAGCTCTGTTGAAATCAATGGATCGCTGCCTATTTAGACCAGCTAAAAATCTCACCCCTGTATACAGACCTGGGTTTGCTTTCAAATTCATTCTGAGGCACCCTAGTTTGATTTTTTTTTTTTTGACATGAGAGAGGTAGAGCAGCCCAAACCAGCCATCCCCTGCCTCTTATATCTATTCCTTCTACCATTTCTAGCAGATCATCCTCTGCTTCTTCAGGGATAAGAAATACAGAATTGCTGTTGTCACCAGAACCTAGCAGTAAATCTCCACTAGCTTAACAGTGTTACTTAGCGTATGGTTGCTTCCAGCAACACTGAAAATGTGCTCTGTCATTCACCAATGACTCGGTCTGAATACAGAAATTCAGAATGAGTGACAGTCTTAGCAGTAAACATGGCACCTTTTCATAATGAGGCTGCTGCCGTTACTACTGTTCCATATTATAGGTGGGGCTGGTAGCACCACCTATTATTAAGGTTGCCTGACACTTCCCATTATAAGACTCTGGTTTGAGTTGCTTATAGCATTCCCAATTTTTAACCATTTGGGCTGATATTTTACATGCCAGGTGTCTGCCTCAGGCTGAATTATTTTGGAAAATTTCAGCCAAAATGGTTCAGTTGTTTCCGAGAATGAGACTAGGGGAAAATACATTGTTTTGCCCATGTTAAAAGATTCTAGCGATCTTTTCTTTGGCCAGCTCTAGTGCCCCCGTGCTTTGGAACAGGGCCTTGAAATTTAGCAGGATGGTGGCCTTTGTGTCAAAGATGTATCTTTTGCCATCCCTGAGAAAATCTGCCCAAATTTGGCCAACTTATAAACTCTTTGAAAAAAATCCCAGTTCACATGCTCAGTAGAGACTTTGATTTTAGCAGCAAAAAATCTCCAGATTCCATCCACACTGAGCAGGCTCCATCCCCTCAGAGCTCCTACATTTTACAGGACTGATCATTAATCTCCACAAAACATCTGAGCATGTTCCCTCCAGCTGAGGAATACAGGGGCAAAGCTGAACTTTCCCTGTTACTGTAGTGGCTGCTTCAGAGTGGGATGAGGCTAGGCAGTGGAACTAAGAGCAGGGAGCCTGTTCCTGGCACCCAGACAGTGTGGAGGATTAAACTGTCTGATCTGAAAGCAGAGGGGACAAGAGCTAGACCAGGAAAAAGGAGAAGGAGTAGATGGGACAAGGAGTCTGGTGAGATCTGGAGTTGCTGGGCAAGAAGCCCTGGTCTGGGAGGTGCGGGGAGACTGCAACTGGTTTTGAAAGACAATTGGGATGGGTAACAGGTGAGGGAAGGGGGCAGAGGTTAAGCAAGTTAGTTGGGGGGGTGAAACTGGAATCAAAGGAACTGGGGGAATGGGGACATTGGGACTAGATGGACAAGGGGACGGGGATTAGAAGCCTGAGGAATATAGATTGGGACATGGAGAATGGGACTGGGACTAGGACAAGAAGACAGAGGTGGGGAAGAGACAAGACTGGGACAAGGATAGGTTGGCTAGGACAGCGCATAAAGAGTTAAGCTTGAGGGGAACCGATAGAGTCTGTGCCTGTTAGAACACACTGCCCTCCAGAGTCTGGAATGGAACCTTCTAGTGCTAATCCACATAGAGGATGACAACCTACTAATGCTACCAGTTACAGTGTTAGTTCAAGTGGCAGAGGTCTGTGTGGTGGATCTACAGGTTCCAGACCTGCTGATGACTCATGTGGGTGTCATGTTCTGGGTCTGATGTTGTTTAACATCTTTATTAATGACCTAGGTGTAGGAATAGAGAGAATACTGATCCAATCTGAAGATGACACAAAGCTAGGAGGGGCTGCCAGCACTTTGGAGGATAGAGCTAAAATTCAGAGGGATCTTGATAAATTGGAGAACGGGACTATAGACGACAAATTCAACAAAGTAAGGTGCTACACTTAGGGAAGAGAAACCAAATACAGAATGGGGGATAACTGACTTCATAGCAGCCCTGCTAAGAAGGAGCTGAGAGTTGTGGTGGATCACAACCTCAACTGCAATGCAGTTGCAAAAAAAAAAAAAAAAAAAGCAAATGCAGTTTTAGATTGCATTAACAGAGGCATGGCATGCAAATCACGGGAGGTGATAGTACCACTCTACTCAGCCCTGGTTTGGCCTCAGCTAGAGTATTCTGTCCAATTTAGGTCACCAATATATAGAAAGGATATGGAGAAACTGGAAAGGATCCAGAGGCAAGTGACAAAGATGGGATGGAATGCAAGCCATATGAGCAAAGGCTGAAGGAACTAGGTATGGTTAGTTTGGAAAAGAGGAGATGAAGGGGGGACATGATAACAGTCTTCAAATACTTGAAAGGTTGTCATAAAAAAGATGGAGAAAAGTTGTTCTTTCTTGCCACAGAAGGCAGAACAAGAGGCCATGGGTTCAAACTACAGCATAGAAGAATTAGGTTAAATCTCAGGAAAAACTTCTGAACTGTAAGAACAGTAGGACAACGGAACATATTGCCTAAGGAGGTTGTGGAAGCTCTTTCACTGGTTTTCAAAAGAAAGGCTGGATAGCCATCTGTCTTGGATGGTTTAGACAACAAATCCTGCATCTTGGGTAGAGGGGGTAGACTAGATGACCCTTGCAGTCTCTTCTAACCCTATGATTCTATAATGGAATTTGGTTTTTTCAGTGTGCTTTTTTAAAACCTAGGAAATTGTATGTACACACTCTCTCCCCCCCCCCCCCGCCCCGCATGTTAAAAGAACATAAGATGTAAAGTCAAGAAATTAGGAAATGCCAAAATTAGGGAGTCCTGTGCAATCTTAATTCAATCCCCTTGTGTGTGCACATTATGATGCAGTCTTTAATTACATGATCACATAGTATTTTTATGTAATAAAGGCGGCTGCTGTCTGAAGGATCCCTGCCTCCCTCATTGCAGAAGGGGTGTACTGAAGGAGGAAGGGGATTGCAGGAAGACAAAGAATGCTCTTATGGCTAAGGCAGTAGAATACCTTAATATAATTCCCACTCTCTCATCTCAGAGAGGTGTTGTGAAGATCAATTAATGTTTGTGAAACACTCAGATACTATAATGCTGCAATCCATAGAAAAACCTATGAGGAAATTAATAATTCTGTCTTCAGAGCAGGGTTTGAACTGTGTGCTGTAAATAAATCATGGGGCCACACACACTGAGCACTGTCCATCCTGTGCACTGAATGAGGCAGGTAGGGGTCCTTTAGAAAAAATAGTATGTGGTCATATAATTAAAGACTATCCTAATGCATAAGCACAATGGGGCTGAACTAAGATTGCACAGGCATTTTAATCCAGGCATTTGCTAACTTTTGAGTGCTAATCACAGTGAAGTCAATGAGAGTCTTTTCACTGATTTCAGTGGGGTTTTGATCAGGCCCCAGGAGATGACTGAATGAGATGGAATAGTGAATTATTGATTATGAGCCAGACTTGGAACCTCATACTAACCCCGGTGAGTAGTGTTTCACAGGATTAGTCCCTCTTTGGTCAGTTGTAATGGCTCACCTGTGTGGTGAAGGGCTTCGCAACTTGACCCTAAACTTTACTTTGAACTTCACCTTTCTAATTAGGCTTAGATAGTTTTGGTACGGGGAATGTTATAACTGAGCTAGAGGGGTGGGATACAAGAAGTATCATTTTGGACAAGGCTACTTTTTAGCTTCCCAATGAATAGTATGATAAAGAATCAAGTTTTCTTCTACAGCAAACGTCAGACAATATACTTGAGAACTGAAAATATTTCAGTTGGATTTGTAACTAGAAGGCGCTGGAATGCTGATGCTCAGCTAACATAATTGAAAGCTTCAATAGCATATATACCCTTGAATCTGCTCAGCTAAGGGCATCCCTATTGTCCTGATGTGAAGGCCATGAAGCTGAGCAGAGGCGCGATGTTTCAGTGTTTATTAGAGGATATTAAACCATTTCATCTTCTCTCCTTATGAGCACAACCTGAAGAAAACATCATTTCCTTGCTTTTCTTTGTACCTCTGTGCTACTTAATAAACATTAATGCACTGTAAGCAAGTTTGGGTCTTTGTTTAGTTGGAGTGCTGAAAATGCTGGCTCCCCCTATAAAACCTCATCCGTCCCTTTGTACCACTAAGAACTGGCATCATCTGCTCTTCTCCTGGACAGTGCCCAACTCATCATTATATCTTGCTGCCCTTGTTTCCCCCCTTCTGCCACTCAGTTTTTAAATTCTCCACTGTCTTAAATTATATTTGCCCATGTCTGAGCCCCAGCAAATTTAAGCCCCAGTTCAGCAAAGTATATAAGCACATGCCTAGTTTTAAGCATGTGAGTAGTCTCATTGGCTTCACCTTGCTGAATCAGGGTCTTAGTGAGCTTTTCAGGCTTTTAAGAGACTTTTGCAGAAGTTCTACCTGTGTTTTGATTTTCCTATCAAATTCTCACTAGCATACACTAGAATCTTGTTTCTTGGCATTTGGAAATGGATAGCGTTTTGTTTCTGGTGTTTTTATTTAATGCATTATTGATCTCTCGACTTTTCAGACTTCCATGTAAATAGCCCCTTCTCCTAATCAACCTATTGGAAAGAATGGCTGCCCAGTGGGTGTGTGCCACCGTAGGGTCTTCTACCGCAGTTAAAAATCCCATTTCACAATAGCCAGTTGAGACTCCATGGAGTACACTTCCAAGGGATTATGGTACTTCTGAAATGGCCGCCACCTCATACTTCTGGCAAGTATGAGCAATAACCATCCAGAAGTGCGCTCCCTGTTGTGCTGCGTGGCTTCATTGTAAACTGTCTTAATTGCTCCCTTAGCAAGAAAAAGAAAAAAAAGGCAGGAAGTCTAGTAGGAAATTAAGATGACAACTACAAGGTTTGACATGACTTAGGGGTATGTCTACTCTCTTGCATTGGGAGGAGGGGGGAAGGGTATTAAAAGAATAAGCCCATCCCTACCTTCAAAATATGATAATATATGACATTAGTGGTTGAAGTGGAAGGAACCCTGGGTAACTGAAGCTCTAGTACAATATAGATAGAATGAAAAAGAAATTAGTTTAAAATGGTTTGAAGTCATACAAAAATCTCATCCACAGCATAAGTCTCAGTACAATAATATTCTCTAATGTGGCTGAACTCTTCATGCTTTTCATGTAGTTGTGCTAATTGTAGTACTTAGAGAGTGAGCGAATTCTGCTATTGCTTTCCTTAGAGGGAAATGGGGATTCAACAGTTGAGTAACATTGCGAGTGCTCATTAATTAATTTTTAAGTAATGCAGAATGAAAATTAGAATTCTATGGAGTGTGTGTGTATATATATGTGTGTGTGTATATATATATAATATAATTACCCTGAATATCATACATTCATTATGATCATCTATATTGAAATGAATACACATTAATATTAAATGGCCAAAACCTCAAAATATTATCAACAGCTAATTACATATGTTACTATAAATATAATATATACACATCCATACAAATGTATACTACTGTACTATATAACAAGGAAATTTAGTTTATATTTATACTGCATTATGTAGTTCAGGAGTTGGGAAGAGTTTTGATAATTTTTAGAATTAACCTGTATTCATTTCAGTGTAAACAACTGGGAATATGATATTTAATATATACTCCAACCCCCCCTTGAATTTTATCTATACCTTAGGGAGGGAGGTGTGTGTGTCGATATCTGTTTATCCATCCTAAATTAAACCTTTTCCTTTAATAATCATTAAGGAACATAGAAAACCATGGTACAAAAGCAGTGTGATGTTGAAGCTGTATTCTCATGATGTAATAAGGCCTGTACTGTTGCTCTCATAGGCTCCAACATTTAGTCCTTGTCTATGTTGCACCAGTTTAACTAAAAAATAGATTGAGCTAAATCAGTGCAAACCTCTGTGTGGACACACTTGTACTGGATTACAATTGGTAATCTTGTGTTAGCTTACATCTGTAAATTTCAGTTAAACCAGTGCAACTTTGTGTGTACACCAGGCCATAATTGTGCAGATTGTAGTAGCCTTACTCATGGTGGGTAGCACCTCCACAAGCAGTCCAGTTTCAGCCACTGGAACTATTTGCAGGGTCAGACACTATTTAACTTCTAAGGGTATTGGACTCTGTCTCAGGTATCTCAGTGAAATTCCTTGTATTGGCGTCTATGTATCTTTTCTATGAACTATGTGGTTTATTTTGGGAAAATTCAGAATTGTATAATATTAAACTGAACTTTTGTATATGTAACCCTTCTGCCCATCTAAATTGGCAGCAACAAGGGCCGGGTTCTGTATCTAGGGGTTCCGTTTCAATAACGCAATGCAAAACCGGCTCGAGCCCCCACCCAGTGACCTGGGACAATTACATACCACTCCCTGGGCGCCTCTAAGAGGCAATACTTCCCCTCTCGCAAGCACGGAGTCTAAGTAGCAAAAAATGTTTAATAACATGAGGTAAACGACATCAGCATTAAATTGGAAAAACACCACAAACAGGATTCATAACACATACCATGAGCAAAAAACCCACCCCAGCAAATTGGGCTGTGTCCTTTCCCTTTGGTTCTTGAATCCAGCAACCCAAAAATTACCCAGAGTCCCCAAAGTCCAACACCCCCCAAAGTCTCTTGGGTCCAGCAACCACCCAAAGTCCCAAAAGTCCAACAACCCCCAAAGTCTCTGTCCCTGGTCAGTGCAGCCCCAGAGTAAAAGGGGGGCACGCAGAGTGTTAAGGGGCACCTTACGTGATCCAAGGCCGGCCGGCCATCTCTCCATGGGGTTCCGCTGCAGCCTTCACCACGAGCCAGTCCGCTTCCTGCCGTCCCACGAACTGCTCCGCTCTACAAGCCGCTCCGCTCACCGACCTGTGAGCTGCTCCAGCCATCCCCGCAAACAGCTCCGCTCGCCGTTCCTTGGGCCGCTCCAACCGGCCCTGCAAGGCTCCGCGCGCTCGCTGCTCCTCCAGTCGTCCCCACAAAGTGCTCCGCCAGCTGCTTAGCAATATAGCTTCAGGCTCCCCCACAGCACTCAGTGATCTCAGCTGTTAATAACTTTAGCTCTTTTGTGATTTCAGCTCTTAGCAATTTCAGCACATAGTAGGGGAGCCCCAGTGCTGGTGCACCATTGGCCCAAAGTGAATTCAGCTCAGCAGCCTATAACTAGACTCCTAATAGAATCAAAGTTAGCTCTGACATTCAACAGCAGAGAGAGGGGATGGTGCAATTGGTATTTCAAGCCCTCAGAGGGGGGCCCATACCATCAGGTACAAATACCTGTTCCCATCCTCTCTCCATTCACTGGGTTTTGTAACCCATGCCCCTTGTCAAGCAAGTGCTACTTAGGTAATGGTGAAGGACTCACTTAGTCCTTCTGTCATACAACAGTTCCACTGGCCTTGATTCACAGAATCAGGGTAACAAAACTTTATTCGTCCTGCCCCAATAACAGAGAAACTGGGGATCCCACACCAGCCAAAGTAACCACTTTCAGTTGCTGTTGTTTCATGCCAGGCGAGTGGGTGTGCCTATGCAAACAAGATCAGCCCCTGGAGTTCTTTTCCACACTCGCCATAATTTACCACCAGATGTCAGGGTAGAGCTCATCCTGACTCTGCTTACATCTATATATCACTTAAAGTTTTTTTTTTTTTTTTAAAGCAAACTAGAATCCCCATGTAACATTCTCCTTTATGGAACTATATTTGATAAGCTGCAGGGGTCAGATTGATAATTCAAGAGCTCATTTGGCTAAAGATCCAAGCATATTTCACATAGACTTTGTTCATTGTGCCACAAAAAAACTATCAAATCAAGGTTATTAAACCAAGAATTTTTCCTCATGCTCAAGTGACTGATTTCACATTCCCTCCTGTGGGGCTCCCCATCCCAGGAAAAACTAAAAGGTGAACTGACCAAGCGAATGTGTCTGTTCCCTAAATAATAAAAGCCCAAATCCTGTTTCATTAGCTAGGCCTATATGCTGAACCAGACTGAAAGGTACTTTATTCACTGCAGACTGATGTTTACCATGACAACTGTGCCCCTGTTTGCTATAGAGATATGCAGTGGCACAAGTTCCTGAATTATTTCAGTATAGAGTGCTGATTTATGGATAGCTTAGCTCTGTTATCTTAAGGCATGCCTACACTGCCTGGCACTTCAGACTGGGGGGCATGAATAGCAGTATGCACCAGAGTGCTGCGCTGTAACGACCCTGTGTGGATGCTGCAGGTGTGAACTTAAAGGTTCCTGGTTCACTAATAGTTCTCTTCAAATAGGATAAAAAAATCATTTTCATCATCTTCTACTCTTCCTTATTTCAATGAGGACCAGAGACAGACGTGCCAAACTAATGAGAATTCTTATGTCAGTGCAATCCACATTCACACTGACCCAAGATAAGAAATACTGGAAATTTCACAAGGGCAAAATACCAAAACATAAATGAGTAAGAAGTGAGTAGAGCAAAACTGTATTTATTTATTTATTTATTTGCATAAGAACTGCAAATTCAAGTAACCAGTATCCATGACCCATTTGGGTTTCTTTCTTGGTGAAATTCTGAGGGTCAGCACAAGACCTGTGCATCACTCTCAGGATTACTAGGTAAGCATTATGGAGGCCCTCTTCATAGGAATGAATTTCATGCTTTGTGAACATTCCCACGAGCAAATTTTTGTTTCCAAGAATGTCCGTGGAAAGCAAAGGTATCAAGAATACTTGTGCACATGTTCGTGTGAATACACACACATTCTAATATCTGCACCAGAATTGTTCCTGGGGCTATCTTGAATCTCTTTTTTGAGGGACTGTCATTTGGAGGGTCATTCCATCAGAGAACAGAAACAATACCCTGTGACTTCATTGCCCAATCACACACTAGAAGTAATGAATAGTGAATATCAAACAGTGAATACTCAGAAGTGATCAGTTTGCAGATGGGCTGAAAATTGTTCATCCAAACTGAGGTGCAAAACGTAATATTTCAGAAGAAAACCAGGATTGCTTCGCAAATTATTTTCAAGCAGAAAAAGGGGTGACATTAACTGGATAATTCATTTGCAACAAAATATTCGGTTGGCTCAAACCAATGGTCCCTCTCTTATGCACAATTCCTTGGGTTTAGGAAGAAAAATGTGGACTTTGAAGTCTATTGAGTAACACAAATGCATTGTAACCAATTGGCTAGGACTGGGAAAAATATTGAGAGAGCAGGTGCTGTACAGGAGGTTGGCATAGGTTGTACATTTAGGGCAGTCCTCTGGCTGCAAGTCTTAGGAAGGTAGCCTCCCCCACTTCCCCACCCGCACCCCCGCTAGTTTTGGGCATAACAGCAGTCCAATATGGAAGAGGCAAACAAAATAATCCTTCACCCATAAGCACCTTATTGGTCTTAGCAAGGCAAAAGTTATATAGTGTCTGTGAAGAGGGGCTGGATCTTAATTCTCCATGTATTTGAGGGGCCCAAGCTGAGCATCCCAGGTTCTAAAAAAAAAAGCAAAAGCAAAGCAGGTCTCTCTCCACATCTCCAGAGGATCCAGGCAGCAGCAACTCTTTGGCAGCTTTCCTGATAAGCTGCCCTTGCTGTGGAGACCAGAGCACTCAGATTCTGCTTCCTCTGAGTTCCCCACCCTGCACCGGGCTTGGATCCTCTCTTTTAAGGAGTTGCCCCTCTCCAAGTTTGACAGGCCTCACGGATGTGCCAGATTGGGCCTAACTGTTCCCCTTCTTGACTGAGGTGGGAACCTGTCCCACCAAAGAACTCCTGATTCAGTCTTCCCCTTTCTGGCAAGTTGAAGCGTGGAGAGACTGGATTTCTGATATTATCCTTCATATAAACATCCTAATAACCCTTGCCCCATAAACACCTTTGCCTAGGTCTAGAATCAAACCCACAGTGAAGTCTTTCTTGACATTCTCTAAAATCTGGGTAACTTTAGATTTTAAAATGCATTAATTTTCTTTTGCTCTTCTGAGCGTCTCTTTGAGCAGCTAGTTGTCTGCTTCCCTTCACTTTTGTTTAGCCCCTTCTTCTCTTGCTGCCATGATCGGATATTTCTTGTCTCACAGATTGAGGCCAACTAAAGTGGCTTTCCTGATCCCCTGGGATAACAGAGAGAATGGTTTCCTAATGAGAGAATCACCTGAAAGTAAACATTTTAATAAAGAGCATAGCGGGGATCTGAACAACAGGCAAACAGAACTAAAGCCAACTTGCCCCTACGCTCCTCCATATCCATTTTTGATCAGCTTTAGAGAATGTTTTTTTCCCTTTACATCCCATATACCAGTAAGAAGACACCTGAATGTAAGTCTATAATTTCCATGCAGCTCAAGTCTCTGTGCTTGTAATCAAAACACATTCCACTGATGAGGAGGCACACAGCATTATGCAATTCATTCAGATTGTAATTATGGCTAATTTCCCCCTTCTATTGTAGCAGAATGGCTACAGAAATTAACGTGACCATTCCAGACTGTCACTTCCAATGTTTGTAATTGCTTTGCTGAATAACAAGTTGCGTTGGTGGTGGAAAGGAGGGACTCAGGAGAAATGTATTTTGCTTAAAGGTAGGTTTAATTACTGTCAGGATCCTGGAGGATCTGTCACATCCCCAAATTCCAACAGCACAGAGGCAGCATTTGTAAAGCAAAGGGGTTATACAAGGGCAATATTTGTTCCTAGCTGCAAGCACTAAAATACAAGCCCTCCTTCCCTGCCCCTTCAGTAGAGATTGGCCTAGGTAATCAGGCTGGCTAAGGCTAATGAGTCAAACATCTGTAAATTTGGGGATGTTTAGAGGCCCACAAGCAAGGCTGGCTTAAAGTGAAAACTATTCTATATTGATCAAAACTACATGGCATGCCTGGGAGGAAGGAAAAAAATATATACCCAGGGAGGTGCTGCTCAAATAGGTTTTTTTTTTTTTTAAGGGTTGGGGGTGGAACCCCTTGACATCAAATGGTGCAGGTTGGTCAGTCCATTCCATTTTGCCTTAATCCACCACTGCCTGTTGATTCTGTAAACTAATTATTGTCCTCAGCAGTTTTGCCTGAGTGATGACTGGGCAATGATTTCACATTTTGGTCCATGGAAGGAAGTGATGTTCTCTAGGGTATCAAGAGCTTTAACGTCAGAATCTCATGGTAACTAGCTACCATACTGATGAAACACAACAGCAAACACACCTAACTCCATAGTGTAGTCTCTCAGTAGGCTGTCAGGATTCTAACGCAGGGCTCAGCCTGCTAGCACTCTGCTACCACAAGACGACTCTGGTGAGGGTCACAGCTTCCTGCACGAATGCTGCATCAGTGGCACACCCAGCCATGGAACAGGCTGTTCCATTTTTGGGCAGCAGTTGGGTGTACTGTACTGCATGATCGCTCCTCTGCCTGCCCGTGGAGTCACCTAGCCCCCTGCTGGCAAAGTTTCATAGAGTTTGTGCCCAAAAGGGACCATGACATCATTTAGTCTGACCTCCTGTATATCACTGGCTAACCTCAGGGTAAATCTCAGGCCTGGTCTACACTACGAGTTTAGGTCGACTTTAGCAGTGTTAAATCGAATTAAGCCTGGACACGTTCACACGACGAAGCCCTTTCTTTCGACTTAAAAGGTCCTTTAAACTGGTTTCTTTACTCCACCTCCGACGAGGGGATTAGCGATAAAATCAGCCTTAGCGGGTCGGAATTGGGGTAGTGTGGACGGAATTTGACGTCATTGGCCTCCGGGAGCTATCCCACAGTGCTTCATTGTGACCGCTCTGGACAGCGCTCTCAACTCAGATGCACTGACCAGGTAGACAGGAAAAGGCCCGCGAACGTTTGAATTTCATTTCCTGTTTGCTCAGCGTGGAGAGCACAGGTGACCACGCAGAGCTCATCAGCACAGGTAACCGTGATGGAGTCCCAGGATCGCAAAAGAGCTCCAGCATGGACAGAACGGGAGGTACGGGATCTGCTCGCCATATGGGGAGATGAATCAGTGCTAGCTGAACTCCGAAGCAGTAAACGAAATGGCAAAATATTAGAAAAGGTCTCCAAGGCAATGAAGGACAGAGGCCATAACAGGGACGCACAGCAGTGCCGTGTGAAAATTAAGGAGCTAAGGCAAGCCTACCACAAAGCCAGAGAAGCAAACGGAAGGTCCGGGGCAGAGCCGCAAACATGCCGCTTCTACGCGGAGCTGCATGCCATTCTAGGGGGTGCAGCCACCACTACCCCAACCGTGTGCTATGACTCCCTCACTGGAGAAACACACAGGGAAGCGGGTTCGGGGTACGAGGAAGATGAGGATGGAGATAATGTAGATAGCTCACAGCAGCAAGGAAGTGGAGAAACCGGTTTCCCCAACAGCCAGGATATGTTTATCACCCTGGACCTGGAACCAGTAACCCCCGAACTCACCCAAGGCGTGCTCCCAGACCCTGAGGGCACACAGGGGACCTCTGGTGAGTGTACCTTTGTAAATATTACACATGGTTTAAAAGCAAGCGTGTTTAATGATTAATGATTAATTTGCCCTGGCAATCGCGGCCAGTACAGCTACTGGAAAAGTCTGTTAACGTGTATGGGGATGGAGCGGAAATCCTCCAGGGACATCTCCAGAAAACTCTCCTTCATGTACTCCCAAAGCCTTTGCAAAAGGTTTCTGGGGAGGGCTGCCTTATCCCGTCCGCCATGGTAGGACACTTTACCACGCCAGGCCAGTAGCACGTAGTCTGGAATCATTGCATAACAAAGCATGGCAGCGTATGGTCCCGGTGTTTGCTGGCATGCAGACAACATCCATTCCTTATCGCTCTGTTATCCTCAGGAGAGTGATATCATTCACGGTCACCTGGTTGAAATGGGGCGATTTTATTAAGGGGACATTCAGAGGTGCCCCTTCCTGCTCTGCTGAACAGAAATATTCCCCGTTGTTAGCCACGTGGTGGGGGGGAGGGGTGAAGTGATCATCCCGGAGAATTGGGTGTGGGGGGGGAGGGGAGTTAGTTGGGTTTGTGCTGCATGTTAACCTGGAAACCACAGCCCCTCCTTTTACATTGCAAACCCATTTTAAATGGCCAACCCAACAGGTGCTTGGTATGGGAAATGAGAGCGCTACATGTTAAGAAGGTTAAAAAAGCCAAAAGACTGTGTCTTACCATGGCTGCCTGCAAGCCGAAATCTGTTGCCTGGCACTGCGTGAGTGATCTCTCACACCAAACCGGCAGGCCCTCAATATAAGAGGAAAAATGCGACCTTGTAACGAAAGCACATGTGCTGTGTAATGTGAACAGCAAAATTTAACGTGAAAGAGTGTACCCATTGTTCTCTAAAATGTGTCTTTTTTAACCACCTCTCCCTTCTCCTCCACCAGCTGCAAATGTTTCTCCTTCACAGAGACTAGTGAAGATTAGAAGGAGAAAACGGAGGACGCGGGACGATATGTTCACGGAGCTCCAGATGTCCTCCCACGCTGACAGAGCACAGCAGAATGCGTGGAGGCAGTCAATGTCAGACTACAGAAAAGCACAATATGAACGAGAGGAGAGGTGGCGGGATGAATCGCGGGATGAACAGAGCAAGTGGCGGGCTGAAGATGATAGGTGGTGTCAGCTTGCAGACAGAAGGCAAGAGTCGATGCTCCGGCTGCTGGAGCATCAAACTGATATGCTCCAGCGTATGGTTGAGCTGCAGGAAAGGCAGCAGGAGCAGAGACCGCTGCTACAGCCCCTGTGTAACCAACAGCCCTCCTCCCCAAGTTCCATAGCCTCCTCACCCAGACGCCCAAGAACATGGTGGGGGGGCCTCCGGCCACCCAGTCACTCCACCCCAGATGATTGCCCGAGCATCAGAAGGCTGGCCTTCAATAAGAGTTAAAGTTTTAAACTGCAGTGTGTCCTTTTCCTTCCCTCCTCCCCCACCCATCCCGGGCTACCTTGGCAATTATCCCCCTAGTTGTGTGATGAATTAATAAAGAATGCATGAATGTGAAGTAACAATGACTTTATTGCCTCTGCAAGTGGTGCTCGAAGGGGGGAGGGGGGGTGGGGCGGTTGGTTTACAGGGAAGTAGACTGAACCGGGTTGGGGGGGGCGAAGGGTTCATCAAGGAGAAACAAACAGAAGTTTCACACTGTAGCCTGGCCAGTCACAAAACTCGTTTTCAAAGCTTCTCTGATGCGCACCGCGCCCTGCTGTGCTCCTCTAACCGCCCTGGTGTCTGGCTGCGCGTAATCAGCGGCCAGGCGATTTGCCTCAACCTCCCACCCCGCCATAAATGTCTCCCCCTTACTCTCACAGATATTGTGGAGCGCACAGCAAGCAGCAATAACAATGGGGATATTCTTTTCGCTGAGGTCTGAGCGAGTCAGTAAGCTGCGCCAGCGCGCTTTTAAACATCCAAATGCACATTCCACCACCATTCGGCACTTGCTCAGCCTGTAGTTGAACAGGTCCTGACTCCTGTCCAGGCTGCCTGTGTATGGCTTCATGAGCCATGGCATTAAGGGGTAGGCTGGGTCCCCAAGGATCACGATAGGCATTTCAACATCCCCAACGGTTACTTTCTGGTCCAGGAAGAAAGTCCCTTCCTCCAGCTTTCGAAACAGAGCAGAGTGCCTGAAGACGTGAGCATCATGTACCTTTCCCGGCCATCCCACGTTGATGTTGGTGAAACGTCCCTTGTGATCCACCAGGGCTTGCAGCAGCATTGAAAAGTACCCCTTGCAGTTTATGTACTCGGTGGCTTGGTGCTCCGATGCCAAGATAGGGATATGGGTTCCGTCTATGGCCCCACCACAGTTTGGGAATCCCATTGCAGCAAAGCCATCCACTATGGCCTGCACGTTTCCCAGAGTCACTACCCTTGATATCACCAGGTCTTTCATTGCCCTGGCAACTTGGATCACAGCAGCCCCCACAGTAGATTTGCCCACTCCAAATTGATTCCCGACTGACCGGTAGCTGTCTGGCGTTGCAAGCTTCCACAGGGCTATCGCCACTCGCTTCTCAACTGTGAGGGCTGCTCTCATCCTGGTATTCTGGCGCTTCAGGGCAGGGGAAAGCAAGTCACAAAGTTCCATGAAAGTGCCCTTACGCATGCGAAAGTTTCTCAGCCACTGGGAATCGTCCCACACCTGCAGCACGATGCAGTCCCACCAGTCTGTGCTTGTTTCCCGGGCCCAGAATCGGCGTTCCACGGCATGAACCTGACCCAGTAACACCATGATTTCCACATTGCTGGGGCCTGTGCCTTGTGAGAGGTCTATGTCCATGTCAATTTCCTCATCACTCTCGTCGCTGCACTGCAATCGCCTCCTCGGCTGGTCCTGGTTTTGCTTTGGCATGTCCTGGCTCTGCATATACTCCAGGACAATGCGCGTGGTGTTCATAGTGCTCATAATTGCCGCGGTGATCTGAGCGGGCTCCATGATCCCAGTGCTAGCTATGGCGTCTGGTCTGAAAAAAGGCGCGAAACTAGTATCTGACGGACCAGGGGAAGGAGGGAGGGAGGGAGGGGCGAGTGACGACATGGCGTACAGGTACAGGGAATTAAAATCAACAAAGGTGGCTGTGCATCAGGGAGAAACACAAACAACTGTCACACAGAATGCCCCCCCCCCAAAGATTGAACTCAAAAGCCTGGGTTTAGCAGGCCGTTGATTTCACGGAGGGAGGGGGAAGCAAATGAATACAGAACAAATCTATTTTTTACATCTTAAGCTGGCAGACGACGGTGCAGCATGACTGATAGCCCTCGGCATCTTCTGGGTGCTTGGCAGAAAATACTGGGAGCTTGGCAGAAAATAGCATACTACGACTGATAGCCATCATTGTCAAGACAGTTCGCTAGGACTGAGCATGTCTGCCCAGGTGCCCATGATTGACAGCCACTGCAGTACGATGACGACGGATACCAATCGTAATATACCATCTTCTACCAAAAGGCAAGGGGCTGCTGCTGTGTAGCAATGCAGCCCCACGTCTGCCAGCCCCACGTCTGCCAGCACCTAGATCGCCCTCGGCCTCTTCTGGGTGCTTAGCAGAAAATACTGGGCGCTTGGCAGAAAATGGCATACTATGATTGATAGCCATCATCATCAAGACAGTTCGCTAGGACTGAGCATGTCTGCCCAGGTGCCCATGATTGACAGCCACTGCAATATGACGATGATGGATACCAGTCGTAATATACCATCTTCTACCAAAAGGCAAGGGGCTGCTGCTGTGTGCAATGCAGCCCCACATCTGCCAGCCCCACGTCTGCCAGCACCCAGATCGCCCTCGGCCTCTTCTGGGTGCTTAGCAGAAAATACTGGGCGCTTGGCAGAAAATAGCATACTACGACTGATAGCCATCATCATCAAGACAGTTCGATAGGACTGAGCATGTCTGCCCAGGTGCCCATGATTGACAGCCACTGCAGTACGATGACGACGGATACCAGTCATAATATACCATCTTCTACCAAAAGGCAAGGGGCTGGTGCAATGCAGCCCTACGGCTGCCAGCACCCAGATCGCCGATGAAGGCTACCAGTCATGCTGCACAGTCTACCGCCAAAAGGCAGTTAGCTGCTGCTGCTGTGTAGCAATGCAGTACCACGTCTGCCGGCACCCAGATGACATATGGTGACGGTGAGCTGAGCTGAGCTGAGCGGGCTCCATGCTTGCCGTGGTATGTTGTCTGCACAGGTAACCCAGGTAAAAAGGCGCGAATCTATTGTCTGCCGTTGCTCTGACGGAGGGGGAGGGGCCTGACAACATGTACCCAGAACCCCCCGCTACACTGTTTTGCATCATTCAGGCATTGGGATCTCAACCCAGAATTCCAATGGGCGGCGGAGACTGCGGGAACTGTGGGATAGCTACCCATAGTGCAAAGCTCCGGAAGTCGACGCTAGCCTCGGTACTGTGGACGCGGTCCGCCGACTAGAGCACTTAGAGCATTTTATGTGGGGACACACACAATCGGCTGTATACAACCGATTTCTATAAAACCGGCTTCTATAAATTCGACCTAATTTCGTAGTGTAGACATACCCTCACCCTGATATCACTATAATGGGCCCAGTCACTCAAGTTACACTGAAGTATTTCCAGTCCACAGGAGACTGAAGTGTTGGATGCCACACACAGAAAATAGGAGACCGAGGTGCCACGAATGCCCAGGCAATGGCAGGGAAATGATCAGGTGAGACTTGCTCAGATGATTGTAGCAGGCGATCCAAACCCCAATGATAAAGAAGATGAGTAAAAATCCCAAGTCTAATGCCAGTCTAATCCAGAGGAAAAATTGGCTCTAATGCTGCGGCATGCCAGAATCACTGCTCTCTTTTCCTGGAACAGGCACATCCCTTAATGGTTGATTCAAAGCCTATTGAAATCAATGAAGCCCTTTCCAAAGACTTCAGGGGGCTTTGGATCAGTTCGTTCCTGCCGAAACAGGTAATTATGATATTTGTGGGCTTCCTTTAGCATTTTGAGTAAGGCCAACTGGAGCAACTGGTGAACCAGTTTAGTGAGAATGCACATACTGATCGCTTGTCCATGTCTAGATTTAAATTCAAAGTAAACTATTTTCAGGATCCTCAAGTGTTAAAACATTAATTTTTAAGCCCTTTGGAGGACAGGATTAGAATTAAAAATGACCTTCACAAATTGGAGAATTGGTCTGAAACCAACAAGATGACATTGAATAAACACAAGTGGAAAGTACTTCACTTAGGAAGGAAAAATCAAATGCACAACTACATAATGGGAATAACAGGCTAAGTGGTAGTACTGCTGAAAAGGATCTGGGGGTTTTAGCGGATCACAAATTGAATATGAGCGAACAATGTGATGCAGTTGTGAAAAAGGGCGAATATCATTCTGGGGTGTATTAACAGGACTGCCATATATAAAGCACAGGGAATAATTGTCCTACTCTACTTAGCACTGTGAGCCCACAGCTGGCATATGGCATCCAGTCCTGGGCACTACACTTTAAGAAAGATGTAGACAAATTGGAGAGAGTCCAGAAGACAGCAACAAAATGATAAAGGGCTTAGAAAACCTGACCAGTGAGGAAAGGTTAAAAAAAAATTAGGCACACTTAGTCCAGAGGAAAGATGACTGAGGGGGGGCCTGATAACAATCTTCAAATATGTTAAGGTCTGTTACAAAGAGGACTGGGATCAATTATTCTCCAGGTCCACTGAATGTAGGACAAAAAGTAATGGGCTTAATCTGCAGCAAGGGAGTTTTAGATTAGATATTAGGAAAATCTTTGTAACTACAGGGATAATTAAATACTGGAATAGGGTTCCAAGACAGGTTGTGTAATTCCTGTCACTGGAGGTTTTTAAGAACAGGTTAGACAAGCACCTGCCAGGGACGGTCTAGATATACTTGGTCCTGCCTCAGCATGGGGAGCTGGACTAGATGACTTTTCAGGGTCCCTTCCAGCCCTACATTTCTATGATTCTGTGATTCATCTGCTCACTCTGAATTTCTGAGTTCTGACCAGGGCCCCCTAGTGGGAATTCCAGTAGACTTCATTGGAACCCTGGTCACTGTAGGTTTCTACTGGCCTGTATTGGTTTCAGTCAGAGGACCAGTAGCTCAAGAACCCATGTAGCTCTAGGAACCAGTAGCCCCATTGCTTTGTTCTAAAACCTAGTTTGCTAACTGGAACCAAATGAATATTTACCCTAGGGGTAGAAGGTGAAAAGCTGAAATGTTATAAGATAAGCTATTGTCATAGTAGTTCTTGGCAGTAGCAGAAACCCTCTTCTCATGATACTTCCAGTAAAAGATGGACTTTACTGCAAACTTCAGGTCTGGATTTCAAACCTGCAAAGTTCCAGTGTTTGGATCCAAGCGTTTAGCTCAGCCAATATAGAGATATGCCATAACTATGAAATTTAGATTCAGGTCTGCATTGGCTTCCAATTGCTCCCTCCCTTTCAAAGTTTAGAGGAGTTCCGATCTGGGTTTTGAGTTGAATCTCATCTTTATTTTCAGCCCAGGTTTGGAGGACTATGAGGCTAGGGTTTGCTCTTACTTCTACCAGTGTACATTTGGAACAACTCCACTGAAGTCAACAGAGTAGCTCTAGATGTGACCAATGTAACTGAAACCAGAATCTGAACCAAGAATGCTAGGTACATTCCCAATGGGAGTTTTACCGTTCAGATGCTTATGCAAACACAATCTAAACTGTGAACATTTGGGGTTCATTGATGTATTTCACTCCACACATAGTTACCATGCCCTAATTTCATTGTATTGTAAGTCAGTTAAACATGGAACAATTCCTGCTTTGGTGTATGTTTTGAAAATATATCTAAGCCCAACATAATTAGACAAAGAGGCAGACATACAGACAGATTTAAGAATAGATTATTATTTTATTTATTTGCAGCTATTGTACTTTCACCCTTCATTTTATAACCAGAATTTGTCAACCTGAAAGGGCAGAAACAAACACAACAGGAATTTCCAACATGGTGAAGCTTTATTAAAACAGAAGTGATATCAGTGGGTATTATCCAGAACTCATCTACTTCAGCTGAAAAGTAATAAAAGAGAGGCCATCATTTGCAGGTAACAGAGGATTAGGCAAGCTACTGTACCACTAATTCCTGATAAACAACCGCAATAAGATGTTGTAAAGTAAAATAATTAAGTGTCTGAAGAAACCTAAAAGCACGAAAATAAACTTACTGAGAGATGTGTACATTCTTGTTTTAGAAGTAATTACATTACAGCAGAAAGACTTAGCCAGAAATGAAGCTATGGAAGAGATGATTCAGAAGAAATTTATATTACTGCATACTCTGTAATCTTCTACGGTGCAGACAGTCTGATTTATCTGCAGTCTTGTATGATCTTACATCCCTAGTTGTGACTGATGTCTGTAATAATACAGGGCCCAGTTGCGGCCCAGAAATATGCAGAAATGGCACATGATCCCAAACCCAGAGAAGTCAATGGAAAGATTTCCATTTATTTCATTAGGGTTTGGATGAGACCCATATAGAACCAGATGGAGGAATCCATGCTTATTATCCTGGCCTTCTACTGACCCTTGAGACTGATGGGTTTTATGGGAGGCCCCATAGACTATTTTTGAACTTTGCAGAGATTTCCTCCCTCTTGGCTCCTTTCCGTAGATTTTTTTTGTGGGAGAGACCAATTGGACCCACCTTTTTACAGTAACATGGGCTAAAGAATCAGCCTATACAGGCAAATTTCATGAACATCAGCCTCTCCCCCAAACAGAGGTTTGCACTTAAAAAAAAATCCAGAATGGGCCCATGTTGGGGGAGCTCAAATGACATTTTGTGGCTTTACATTCTAATTTAAAACCATTTGTAAGTAAAAACCCACATGTTTCACAAAATTTCTACTTTGAAATTCAGTAGAGCTACACTTAATTTCACCAGCTGAGAATATGGTTGAAAATTCTTTGCAGACAAGAATCAATTTGCATTGGAAACATGCCAAAATTCATATTGTCCTTGTGGAAAATGGCCATTTTCTGTAAATTGCTGGTATTTACATCAGTTGGTATTTCCTAAGATGAAAAATGGCCTGGAAAGAAATGACCAACATATTTCTCTGTAGAAAGTCTACAAAGAGAATTTAGTCACTTTCAGAGTTCTGCCCCTTATAAACCTGCTGTTTGACAAGTGCTTTAATTATTGGGCAAACTCATTGTGATCATTGTCTGCAGAGTTGTAAATGCAGTAGCTGGGAATGGGGGATGGTGCATGGAAGCATGTTTCCGAAAGGGTTCCATTTGCACAGCATGGTACAGAATGCAGATTTTCATTTGGCTTTTTATTATGTAACTAGACATAAGAATTGCTGAATTTTCTGAAAATGACTATACAGGGATCCTCAGATGGTGAACAGCCAT
This sequence comes from Emys orbicularis, assembly GCF_028017835.1. NCBI lineage: Eukaryota > Metazoa > Chordata > Testudines > Emydidae > Emys > Emys orbicularis. The sequence continues at coordinate 95,608,502 of NC_088691.1, read as the reverse complement.
GTAACTCCAGGGAAGTCTGTTGTACAGCAGCTGAGGGTCTGGCCCATAGTGTTCTTGGTTTCGGGCATAAGGGCCTGATTCTTCTTCCAGTTTTTCATCGTTGTAAAAACAGTTGGAGGTGGAGTTATGGCTGATTTGTATCAATGTAAGCCAGAGGAGAGCCCCTCCTTCGTTTAGAGAGATGTGCAGGATGGTTTGAAAATTATTTGGGTACCTCTCTAGATGTGGGGAGACTTTGAGTGGCAAGCATTTAAAAAAAAAAAAAAAAAAAAAAGCAAGTCAAAGGAGAAAATGTAGTCGTTCCTGTGACAGACTGACAATATCTTGCAATACCCCGGCCTGAAGAAGTGTTCTGTGAAGCTCCAAAGCTTGTCCCTTTCGCTAACAGAAGTTGGTCTAATAAAAGATGTTACCTCACAACACCGTGTCTTTACTGAATTAAGTTTAACATCTTTGGAGTCCATTGTATTAATAGCGCAATTGTGTACATGTTACTGTGAAACTATATGTATGTAGCTTCTTTAAGAGACTGCAATTTCTGGAAGGTATTAGAAACTTCAAAGGACTTTTTGGAACAATACCTGTGAAGTGGATTTCCTAAGTACCACCGGGGGAATGCAAATGACACACTTTGTATCCATCCTTTTGAAGCTATTCCCTGGGAAGGAAAACCCATTGTCTACTAATTACCACCAGGTTCTGCAAACTCCAGATCAAAGAACCCTAAACTTTATAAAGGATCGACTAACCATGTTATCAGTTTTCAGACTGGTAGCCTGTTAGTCTGTATCAGCAAAAAGAATGAGGAGTACTTGTGGCACCTTAGAGACTAACAAATTTATTTGGGCATAAGCTTTTGTGGGCTAGAACCCACTTCATCAGATGCATGGAGTGGAAAATATAGGAGCAGGTATAAATACATGAAAGGATGGGGGTTGCCTTACCAAGTGTGAGGTCAGTCTAACAAGATAAATCAATTAACAGCAGGGTACCAGGGGAGGAAAAATAACTTTTGAAGTAGTAATGAGTGGTCCATTACAGACAGTTGACAAGAAGGTGTGAGTAACTGTAGGGAGAAATTAGTATTGGGGAAATTAGGTTTAGGTTTTGTAATGACCCAACCAGTCTTTATTCAGGCCTAATCTGATGGTATCCAGTTTGCAAATTAATTTCAGTTCTGCAGCTTCACGTTGGAGTCTGTTTTTGAAGGTTTGTTGTTGTTGAAGAATTGCCACTTTTAGGTCTGTTATTGAGTGACCAATGTATTTATACCTGCTTCTATATTTTCCGCTCCATGCATCTGATGAAGGGGGTTCTAGCCCACGAAAGCTTATGCCCAAATAAATTTGTTTGTCTCTAAGGTGCCACGAGTACTCCATGTTATCAGTGTAGTTGTTCTGAGCTGAAGCTGTGATGAACTTGTCACTACAAGCAGGGGCGGCTCTATGTTTTTTGCCGCCCCAAGCATGGCAGTCAGGCGGCTTTCGGCGGCATGCCTGCGGGAGGTCCACTGGTAACGCGGATTCGGTGGCATGCCTGTGGACCTCCCGCAGGCATGCCGCCGAAGGCAGCCTGACTGCCGCCCTCACGGCGACCGGCACACCGCCCCCCCGCGGCTTGCCGCCCCAGGCATGCGCTTGGAGTGCTGGTGCCTGGAGCTGCCCCTGACTACAAGGAATCCCCTTTGCGTGGGGTTTGAAGGACTGCTTCTGCCAGAATCCATGTTAGGGGTTAACTCTGGTAAATTTATTAGTACACATATAAGTTCTTTTATTGTTCTAAATGTAGTGCTTTTTACCTTAAGAATAAAGCAAGCTTAAGAACATAAGAACGGCCGTACCGGGTCAGACCAAAGGTCCATCTAGCCCAGTATCCTGTCTACCGACAGTGGCCAATGCCAGGTGCCCCAGAGGGAGTGAACCTAACAGGCAATGATCAAATGATCTCTCTCCTGCCATCCATCTCCATCCTCTGACAAACAGAGGCTAGGGACACCATTCCTTACCCATCCTTGCTAATAGCCATTAATGGACTTAACCACCATGAATTTATCCAGTTCTCTTTTAAACGCTGTTATAGTCCTAGCCTTCACAACCTCCTCAGGTAAGGAGTTCCACAAGTTGACTGTGCGCTGCGTGAAGAAGAACTTCCTTGTATTTGTTTTAAACCTGCTGCCTATTAATTTCATTTGGTGACCCCTAGTTCTTGTATTATGGGAATAAGTAAATAACTTTTCCTTATCCACTTTCTCCACATCACTCATGATTTTATATACCTCTATCATATCCCCCCTTAGTCTCCTCTTTTCCAAGCTGACATTGCATAGGAAGTGTTGTGTGCTACCTTATAACTGTACCAGTTACACCTGTCTCACCCAGAAGAACAATGGCTGGGGAGCTGGAAGCCTGAGAGTGGGTGCTCTTGCTGGACCACTGAGGGGCAATACAGGTGCAGTTGCCTTGAACTGTGACAGTTCCTATCCAAGCACTCCTCAATGCATCTAACTGCAGGGAAGGCTGGTTGTTTATGATTAGAGAAGGTGCCTGGAAGTTAAAATTTGAGCTTCATTTCCTGGCTCTGCTGCTGACTCATTTTGTGACCTTGAGTAATTCATTTTGCCGTTCTCAACTTACCCATCTGTGAAATAGGGGTAACCTCCCAGGGGTTTGAAATCCTTAGATGAGAGGTGCTATAGAAGTGCAATGTCTAGTTTGATATCTGGGGCAGGAGAGACCGTGCATCCCAGGAGGAGAAGAAAAGCTAGACTTCAAATTTGAGGTTGCTAGGAGTATTTTTAAGGGAAAGGGGAAAATACAGAGTGGCCCCGATAACTGATACACTATGTTTCTTTTATAAAATTATCAGCACGTGGAAACTCAAACCAGTTTGGGAAAAGTGTACATGCCTCTGACCATGGAGTGTAGATGAAGCTCATGCAGTTGTTATAATTACGTTATTTAACTTTTAAACCTGTACATGTTCCAGCAAGAAAATGATACTAATGCTAAAAAGAGAGAAATCTGATGCTATTTGGCAAAGACACAATTTATACTTACCATCATGCTCTTATGTTACAGCTAATAAAAGATAAAACTTGCTTTAAATTTTAATCCATTTGTAACACTATAATCTGCCCAGTTGAACCACATTTTCCTCTTTACACAGACAAATAGCCTTTAAAAAAATCAGGACAAAACATGATTGTTCTGAGGAATGTTGGAGCAGTGATGTTGGAGTCAGGGCTGGCTCCAGGGTTTTGGCCGCCCCAAGCAGCCAAACAAACAAAAAAAAAAAGGCGCGATCGCGATCTGCGGTGGCAATTCGGCGGGAGGTCCTTCGCTCCGAAGGAGTGAGGGACCGTCCGCCGAATTGCCGTCAAACAGCTGGACGTGCCGCCCCTCTCCGAAGTGGCCGCCCCAAGCACCTGCTTGGTAAGCTGGTGCCTGGAGCCGGCCCTGGTTGGAGTAATCATTCTATACATTGGATTGGATTTACCCTCCATATCTGGCCTAGATCCACTATTTCTTCAGTCAGAAATTTCAGGCTTTTGCCCTAGAATTATTTCAGTTTGAAGATAGACTTATTTTTTTCAGCTGAGTGAGGAAGTGTGGGTCAGCAAATAGGGGATTGGCCTGGGACTTGAGAGTTCTGAGCCCCACTCTACCACTCACATGGTGTGTGTGACTTTGGGCAAGTAACATTATTATCTGTTTTCCCTCCCCATTAGAGGAACACGTCAGAGGGGATAATTAATTTATCTAAACCTTAGAGCCACTGGAACTCCAGAGTCTAATCCTGTCAGAACTGGCTGGAATTCAGCCTTCTAGTAAGTAGGTACAATGACATTGATTTCTGTAGATGTACACTAGGGAGGGATTTGGTTTAGAGCATCATCCCTTCCAATGCTGATAAACTAAAGTTTCATGTGGCGCAGTATGTGGGTCTTTTGGACAAGATCTTAAGAACTGGTGTCCCTTCTCCTTGGCATGGTTATTATTAATCCCATACCACTTTTTGTATGACTGCTGCTTACTCTAATGCTTTGAACTTAAGCGTCCCATCTACTTATTGTTAGAGAGTAGAGCTTATTGAAAAAGCTTTCCCGCCAAAAAGTGGTTTAATCTAAACCAATTTTTTGGGGGAGGGGGGAATTGCAAATAAAAAGAAAAAATTTAGTTTTTCTGTGACATTTTTAAATGAAATTTTTTTTTCATTTTTAAATCAATTTAAAATGTCACTTTGTTTCCAGTTTTTTGATGCAAGAGAAAATGTTGATTAAAAACAACTTCCTTTGGTTTCAAATCAGTTCAAATCTTCCCATAGGAAAACCAAACTTCTATGACTGAAAATTTTCAAATGAAGATTTTTTTGTTTGAAATTTCTTGTGGCAAAAATGTTGGTTTTCTGGCCAGCTCTATTAAGAAAGTGTTCTTTGGCTGGCATTTGCCCATTTCCCCAAAGGTGGCTGCATTTCAGTGAAGTGTTTTCCTTACACAACTAATGTGTAAAACACTTAAGAATGCATTGGGATGTAAAATGCTGCTGTACATAAAGTTATTGGGCCAGATCCTCAGCTAGTGTAAAGGCAGTGAAGCTATGCTAATTTACATCAGCTGAGGATCTGGCTCATTATCCCTGTATCCTGCCATCAGATTTTCCATGAAAACACCTATTGGGTTCAAGTGAGAGTTCTGATGGGAATGATAACAGGTTATAGACTTACACTCCTTTGCATTTTTTAGTGTAGTTCCCACCCTTGTTTGAACACATTCATGAGAATGTATCACTCTTCTCTTTTTTACACCTCCAGTATATGCACATTTTAATATTTTAATCCATTCTCCAGTGACTCACTTTTAAATTGGAGTGAGATATTGTGTTTATTTATAGCTACATTGTGTTGCTTGATGGATTTAAAACCTGGATAAGAACTGCATTTTCCTTTTTTAATAATCAGGCCCTTTCTTTCATCGTTTATTTTAAGTCCATCAAAATACCATTTGGTCAGTCAGTCTTTAAATTCATTACTACAACCCTTCTCCTATTAATATGTACTTCTGAAAATTGGGTGGTTAATTAAATTATCTCCTCCATGAAGCTTAGTCAAGAACAAGAATGGGAATTGCTCACCTGCATAACTTCAGCGCTGACCACAATACCAACTCGGGAGAATGGAGATTCCTCCAAACATTTACACTCAAGTTACTGGTAAAAGCTGTATTATATTTTTCATTTGGAAATGTTTATGTTTTACGGCTGCAATGCACACACCACACATGTGGGTCTTCTCTCACTCACTCACTCACCACACACACGTACGTACGTACATACGTGAGTCTTGTTGCAAACTCAGTGCTGTTTTTCAGAAAAAAGAAGTTGGGTAATAACTCTAAATCCATGCAATTTTCAGCATTCTTTTCCAGAGTTTTCAAGTCGCTCTGCTCGATTTATTCTTTTCTTTTTCTTTTTTTTCCTTTTTAATGTTTTAAATCATTTAAATACTTTCAAACACTGTTTGATTTTTCCTGTTTTATAATACATGGTCACCATTTCACTTACGTCTCTCAAATAAGGATTTAATTTAAATTTAATAAGGCATTTATTTTACGTGTCAGCCAAATGCCACATGATCATTAAAAAAAAGTTTAATGACATTTGTTGGCCAAGGAATTGTTACAGTTTGTTGTGGAACCTGAGCAAACGTTATTAATTAACATTATTTAATATACGATAACTCTTATCACTAGGTGCATTGCTTTAGTTTTAATAAGATGGAATTGCACCTTAATTAAATACCAGGTGGATAAAAGTATATTTGCGTTGCTCCATGTTTAATATAGCAAAGTACTTATCTATTATACAGTTGTAAACCTCAAAATGTTAACTCTTGACATTCATATAGGAGTTATTGAAATTAATGGAGAACTACAGTTTGTGTAGCTGAGCAAAACTAAATTAAGTGGGGAGTTAGGGTGACAAAATAGCAAGTGTGAAAAATTGGGATAGGGGTGGAGGGTAATAGGTACCTATATAAGAAAAAGCCCCCAAATATCCAGACTGTCCCTATGAAATTAGGACATCTGGTCACCCTATGGAGGAGTTTTGTGTGGGTAGGACACAGGGCAAAATTACCAAAAGGACCTAAGTGATTTAGGTGCCTAAGTCTCATTTTAAGTTTTTAGGCCCAAAGGAGTCTAAGTTCTATTGACTTTCGATGAGATGAGCCTCTTAAATACTTAAGGGCCAGATTTTCAAAGGTATTTAGACATCTAAAGATGCAAACAGGTGGCTAGGGGAATTTTTAAAAGAACCTAAGCAGGTTAGGCACCTAACTCCCACTTATTTCAAACACTTTCTTTTCTAAGGCTGTTCTTGCCAGTGTCTCTCTCTTCCTTTGTCTTTTTATTTATTTATTTATTTTTAATGTACCTTATACAACTTACACCAGGAAAGAATTTGGCCAAAATAGTGTAACTGCATTGACTTCAACAGATTACACCCAGGAGTAAATCTGACCCTTTTACTCTCTATTCCCTATAAACACACACACACACACACACACACACACACACACACACACACACACAAAACAGGCTTGCCTTTTAGAGGGTTTTTTTTTTCATTCTACATATTTTAAGATGCACAGAGAATACAAGACACTTAAAAGTCCTCATTACTCTCTATTGTCAGCTCTGAACTGTCTTTGTTCATTAGCTTCTAAATGATCTGTCTTTCTGTATCTGACTGGTGTGTTCCTCATTTACTGTTCCACCAGCTATAATAATAATAATAATCAGTTTATAAGCACTTTTAAATTTGTTTCCTGTATTAATGTCTTGCATTCTGGACTGGTTTTCCATTTGTGCCTTGCCTCTTATAATGTTACAGACATTTGTCATTGACCTTGAATGAGTGTTTTATTAAAAAAACGCTAAGTAAAAAGAAACCGTGTGGTCCTCATAACATTGGAACAGTTATACACCGTGTAACCATCAAAGCTCTGGTATCATTTGCCTCTAAACTTCTGATGTCCTAGCAACAGCCCTGACACTGTTGCTCTGAGGTAGGAAGACCAATCAAATGTGCCTAACGATCTTCTGCTTGTTAAATCACTGTCTCAGCAGTGAGGTAATGACGTTTGACTGGCATGCATCTCATGTCCTTCACAATGTAGTCATTTGACATTGACTAACAGTAGCTCAAGTATTCTAGGTGTAAATTCTCTCCTGTGAAGATGCAGCAAAGATTTTTAGTACTCATGAAAAGTGCTGAATTGACAGCTCTAGGAGATTGGTTCCTTTTAGAAACGGGGACTAGATGGACCTCTGATCTGATCCAGTACATCAGGTCCTATGTTATCATAATCATATTACTTGAAGTATTTTATTAATGCACAAAACAGACAGAGCATGGGCAGTGTCCCAGTTTCCTTCACACTGGACCTTGAGGGTCCATGCTCTGGGCAGAAGAAAATAATTCAGGTCAGTCAGTCCCTGGCCTCTCTGCTGAAGCTGCCAACAAGAGGTGGCGCTCAGGATACTTGTCCTTTAGCAACCAGACTGACAGCAACAGCAGAGAGGCCAGGGACTTTTATCAATACTGACCTAAACTGGTCTGAGTTCCTATTGCAGGCCTCTTGTAGTCCTATCAAGATGCATAGGCAGCTGGCAAGCAATGACTACTGCTAGCTCCATTGTTTCCTGGTTCTCTTGTCATTCTCTGCTTTCCTCCCCATTTTTGTATTTTCCCCCTGTTGTTTCTTGGCATGAGTTAGTAAGGTCTTTTGGGAAGGAAAGGTTTCTACAGCACCTCGAAGAGTTAATCTTCTGATCCTCCTGGCTGGTGTCTTTAAGCACAGTTATGATCCAAATAATAAATAAGGCCCCAACTATGCAAAGAGAACCACAGGCTTCACAGGGGTCTCCCTATGTGGTTCCCCATGCAGGATCAGGGCCTAAATAAATTATAAAAACTAGCAATCTATACCTCAGATCACAAAGTATTGAGTTAAATGCAGGGGTAACTAGAAATGTAATGCCCTAAGCTATCTGATTACATGATCTAATAGTCCCTCCTGCTCTTAAATGATATGAATTTGTGAACCACTACTAGATTCTAGATGAAGTAATGGTGAATTTTCAGATGTGATAAATACTTTGCTATCAGAGCACTGGGCAGCATTAGGGTAAATGTTTTGTTGCATATTATTCTCTCAAGTGTGGTGTTGTGTACCAGCTTTTATTACTATATCATTTATTATATTGTTACAGTAGTGCCTAGGTACAAAGTTTAGGACCCCGTTGTATTAGGCAATGCTCAGACATGCAACAAAGAGGACAGTCTCTGCCCCAGAGAGCTCACAGTATAAACTATGGACTGAATGCAACTGGAGAAAGGGGAGAAATCAGGTGGGGAGGGGTGGGAGGTTGAGCTAAGAAAACAAAGAGTTGATCAGAAAAGCAGAATTGACAGCCAATTAGTTGCTTAAGTAATGGGATGGAAGTCATTTGTAGGTATCACAGCAGAGGGGGAATGTTTCCATTATTCTTCTCATCTCAATTAGTCTGGCTGTTTTAACTGCTGACCCAGAGGTTCCACAATGTTTAGAAAATTAATAAGGTAGTTGCATGATGATTAGGAGCAATGCACATTAAATATTCTTTAGGGCTGGCTTCTCTTTTGGTGCTTTCATGAACACTCCAAATATTCAGCCTAAATAATTTTCCTGAAACAAACAATAAAATATTTGTTTCAAATAGCCCCCTGTGAGATCTCTCTCCTGGGAATATACCAAGCTGCATAGACTGTAGTTCTCCACTAATTCTTAAGTGAATGCAATTCGTTGACAAGCTTCTGATTAAACTTTCCTTCTTCCTCCCTTTCAGACAAATTTATATCAAAATATCAACAGAAACAATTTCTGTGGGGAAAAATGGGAAATTGCAGAGGGTAGTTGAAGTTGCATAGACTTTCCTGTTAAAGTGCCTGGGTATTCATACAACGTATATTCTATTTATTTTGCTCCTGCAGTATAAAATGAATAAAGTCTGAGACATTTTTAGCAGTGTCCTTGGATATGGAACAGACATAATGTGCCAAGTAAGATCAGATTTTACAGATCAGTGTATCCGTGATATGATGGCATACATTACACAAAAAGTAATAATGTTCAAATAGTATTATTTTCCTTATGGAAAAGCAGCTCTCTTTTTGAGAGGCAGCACAGTTCAACGGAGAGGGCCTCAGTGGACCTGGCTTCTGTTTCCGGTTCTTGACGTTGTGGTTGACCTTGGGCAATCACTTCATCTTTCTAATGCCAATATTTCCCCTTCCGCTATCTTGTTTAGTTAGCTCATCAGTGCAGGGACCGTCTCTGACTGGGTGCTTCTGCAATGCCTACCACAATGGGCATGTCTACATGGCACCTGGGAGCAAGCCTCCCAGCCCGGGTAGCTGGACTTGTGCGAATGGGGCTTGGGCTAGTGTGCTAAAATAGCGATGTAGACATTGCAGCTCAGGCTGGAGCTTGGGCTCTCAAGCCTGGGGGTGTCTCTGAAAACAAAGTGGGAGTTCAACAGATATGCCTGTGACTGCAATTGCTAAAAGCAATGCTAAGCTGGCAATATACTTCAGCTAGGAAACAACCACCTGTGTTCACTAAGGCCTGGTCTACACTACCCGCCTGAATCGGCGGGTAGAAATCGACCTCTCGGGGATCGATTTATCGCGTCCCGTCAGGACGCGACAATCGATCCCCGAATCGACGCTCTTACTCCACCAGCGAAGGTGGGAGTAAGAGCCGTCGACGGGAAGCCGCGGAGGTCGATTTTGCCGCCGTCCTCACAGCGGGGTAAGTCGGCTGCGATACGTCGAATTCAGCTACGCTATTCGCGTAGCTGAATTTGCGTATCTTAAATCGACCCCCTCCCCCCCCGTAGTGTAGATGTAGCCTAAGTCCTGGGCTATGCCAGCTCCTGTAAGCAACAGCGGCAGACCCCCCATAATGGGGGGATCTGTCAGAAGCTGGGGCCCCAACAATATGAGGTACCTGCAACCCCATAATGGGTCTGAAGCCAGCTGGTGTGACTCCGGAGGCAAGTGTGGGTTGCTGAAGAGATGTGAGGCTGCTAAAGCCAGGGGTAACACAGGTACAAGCTCCCTTTCCCTCAGCTAGGAGTAACTCTTTACATGGAAACCGCTATCTATGCTGGCACAGCAGAGGGCACTTTGAACCATGCTGGGGTAGAGTGGGTGACTATCCCATTACATATAGGATGGCAGAAAAGCTCCTGCTGCAGTTGATGCTTATGGAAGACTCTCTACTCCTCCTGGTATCAGATCCATGGTGGAAAAAAATATTCATTTTGGCAAATGAGCCAAGGATTTCAAAAAAAGACAAGGACATATATGAGTCAAGCACATATAACATCAGTAACAATAACTGCAGGTAAGACAGTCGCTGGGCCAAATACTGCTCTAAGATGCACTGGAGTAACTCCATTAGAACCAGCTGGGCTACTTTGGATGTATGCCAGCGCACTTAACAACATGGTATGTTTTTCAATCATCCCTGCAGGATGAATGCTGCATTAACACAGAGCTCATAAAAAGGATAAAATGTAAATGGTATTGAAGCCTAACATAGTATAGACATCAGCGAGATATTAGAGGTGTTTATCAATAGCCTTTCCAAAGATTTATATCTGTTTTTCAATGCATTTGCTAAATTAAACACATCAGATCTTTACTTGAGACATAACAAAAGGAGTGAACAAAATCAGCATTCAGACAGTATTAGTGACATTCAACATGACAAACTGCGTAGGAAGCTGGTTGTCAAAGCCCTGTGATAATGAAAATGGCTCTGTTCACATTACAAAGATATTACTTATCTCTCTTACGGTTTGAAATGCGGTAAAAATCCTTTATATATTTCATATTTACATTATAGGCATGAGCATACTAGTTAAGTGCATGACATTTCGTTTCTGCTGTTCTTGCCAGAATATATGAGAGCATTTTTTCCCTAAAAGAAGCAAATGAAAACATGTGTGACTATAACTTCATTCTTTAAAGTAACGGATCCACAACCAAACAAGTGTTAAATATATTTTTAAGCATTCTGAAGCCCGTGGTAATAAATTCAAGGTGTTTACTCTGGTGCTGACACGGAAGGCTTCAGATAATTAACTTCAGTGGAAACACAATCTCTCCAGGACTCCAACGCTGAAAATACTTCAGCTGTTTTATTCAAAAGTAGCCATAATAATAATAAAAAAGCATATGCAGTGTTTTAAAGTAAGGGCTAATAAAAACCCACAAAAGGCTTAGCTTTTGCTTATTTTAATATACTTTTGCTTATTTTAATATTCTTTGCCAGAGAAATTATGTGAGGCAACCTACCTATGTGCCATAGCTACAGAACTGCTACTCCATTATTCTCCCTGCCCCTCATGCAAGAAGAGGTAAAGCTGGAAGAACCTGCCATGAGCCGAGGGAGAAGAGACAGCCATGCTTTCTCCTGCTTACTGGCTCTATACACACAGTCCATTGTAGATCTGGACCTTGCATCAGTTCAGCAGCTGGGTCATGGTCAGGAGGAGGTGGAATCAGGGAACATTCTCCATCGCATTTTCTCAGTGCAGATCCTGAGGATGTCCTAGGGGTATACCTACACTGCAATTAGACACCTGCATCTGGCCTGTGCTAGCTGGCTTGGGCTAAGGGGCTGTTTCATTGCAGTGTAGACTTCCAGGCTCGGGTTGGAGCCCTGGATCTGGGACCCTGTGAGGTCGGAGGATCTCAGAGCTCAGCCCGAGCCCGGAAGTCTACACTGCAATGAAACAGCCCTGTAGCCTGGGCCCCGTGAGCCCAAGTCAGCTGGAATGGACCAGCCGTGGAATTTTAATTGCAGTGTAGACATATCCCTAGTGGGAGTTCATGCTTCTCCAAGCAATCAGGATGAAACTCTTTCACCAGCAGCAGGGAGGATGAGTAGAGATGGGTGAATAATAATAAAATAATATTTGTGAATAATTGATTGTACTGTTTTGAATACATTTGGAAATAGGGGCCCACTTTTCACCTGGCTCTATAAGCACATTCGGGCTGGTCAAAATGTTTCCATAAAAATAAAGTTTTTGATGGAAAATTATGTTTTTGACAAAGCTCTGGCTGGGATGATTTAGTTGGGGTTGGTCCTGCTTTGAGCAGGGCATTGGACTAGATGACCTCCTGAGGTCTCTTCCAACCCTGATCATCTATGATTCTATAAGCAAACAGGGCATTGACATACTGCTAGCAATGCTAGAGCCCATGAAAGGGGGTGATTGTCTATGCTTCTACCCTTCTCTGAGGAGCTCTGAACTCTACTGCACTGGAGTTGTCAGCCTCCCTGGGCCTGCACTACACGCTCTAACAGCTCTAGGCCCCCAGCTCCTTCTTGCCCCTCCAAGGAGAAGAGAGGTCCCTGAGGAACTGACACAAGTGGATGGGGGAAGGAGGGAACAGAGCAGGTCCTGTCAGCAGCTGCACTTTTTCTGCTCCCTCCTTCCCCCTCCTCTCCTGAGGAAAAATGCGTTGGCTGGAGGATGGAGTTTATCATCATTTGTATTACAGCTGCACCTTGAGGTGCCCCATTGTGTTGGGTATTGCAGCCTCCCCCTCCCCCCCCCCACACACAGTGGGCAGTGATCCCCATGCTGAAGAGCTTCCAGTTGAACCAGACAAAGGATGGGAAGGGAAACAGAGGCACAGAGATATGACATGACTTGCCCAGAGTCACACAGCTGGGCAGTGGCTGAACCAGAAATAGAATCTAGGTCTCCTGATTCCCAGCCCCGTGCCCTATCCACTAGCCCCCCAGTGCCACAGGTCAAGTGATTTGACTCAAGGTCTCACGTGAGTCAGTGGCAGACTTAGGTAGGGAAAACAGATCTGATGACTCACAGTCTTTTGGTTTAACCCATAGGTAGCAATACCTCTGTTAGGTTACTAACATGCCAGCGGTTGTTCAGTAAAAGCCTTATAAAAATCAGCTGTTTCTTTGAACCATGTTTCAGGAGATTTTGCTCAAAATCGGAATGTGAAGCATGTTTGGAACCAAATTCCTTTAGGTCCTTTTGGATCATCACCACTTCATATGTTTCTGATTTTTGTTTCCAAAGCTGTGCAGAGCACGCCCATCCAATCATAAAGTAAGAGATGAAGAGTGGGGCAGAAGGGGAAGAAATATACTGCTCTGCACTTTGCCAGCCTGCAGCTGTGACCTCCCTGGTTTTTTTTTTTTTTTTAACATTTGCTAAAGGAATGAAGCAGTAAATCACCAACAATAACAGGAGGATCAATACCCGCCTCTGCCTCTTTTGTGAGATCTGGAGCATGGCCTGAATCTGTCAGACTGAATTAGAGAGACTGGGGGTGTCAGTGAGGGCTCAAACAAATAGACCTGCCATGCTGTTCATTGATAAAAGGCTTAGATCCAGGCCATTGTCATCATTATTACCCCCAAAAAGGCAGATGGGAATGCTAACCTTTCAGATAAAAAGGCAGGTTGCCTAGCAGTGGACGTGTTTACTTGCACTTTGCATGTGAGCGCACTAATCTCAGGGGGAAAAAGGGTAAATAAACTGTTTGAAAAGTACAGGGCTCTCCTGCATTACCTTGCTAATGGAAATTAAATGAAATGGCTGCATTTGAATGGAATATAATATAGAAACACAAGAAACATCATCCCAGAACAGACGGTTGGGCCACATAGTCCAGGATCCTGCCTTTGACAATGGAGCTTATGCGTCCAGCTCCACGCTCAGTATTTGCCTAGACAATTGTGAAAGGCTGTACCAGAAGGAAAACTCCTTCCTGACTCCAGACAGTAAATAGTTTATGCCTTGAAACATGAAGATTAAAAGATATCTCTTATATCAGGTTAGCTGGTGGAACTGCAGATACTTTTTTAATATATGGAGATATGCCTATCTCCTAGAATTGGAAGGGACCCCGAAAAGTCATTGAGTCCTGGCCCCTGCCTTCACTAGCAGGACCAAGTACTGATTTTGCCCCAGATCCCTAAGTGGCCCCCTCAAGGATTGAACTCACAACCCTGTGTTTAGCAGACCAATGTTCAAACCACTGAGCTATCCCTCCCCTCTTCATTAGATTGTATCAGTTTTGAATTCTTCTTCCTGGGTCAGCTTTCCTGCCCCATCCATCTTTTTTTAGGGCCTCAAAGCCCATTCATCCTTCCCAGAGCAGCACTGCTGGCCTGCCAGGTTAGGAACGGTAGTTGGGCAGCTGCCCCACTCCTGGAGAACAGGGGTTAAAAGCAGCCAAGCTAGGCTGATTGGGGAAGCAGCCACAGCTGGGGCCATGCCAATCAGGGCCCAGCTGGCCGTATAAGAGGGCTGTGGTCGAGGAGCTGAAGGAGTCTCCACAGCCCTGGAGGGAGAAGGGCTAGCTGCCTGAGAGGAAGGTACCTGAACTTGAGCAGTGCTGGGGAGCCTTGAAGGCCTACAGAGGTACTGGGGCTGCAGAGATACAGCCTGGGAATACGTAAAGGCAGCTGGTCCTAACCCCTTGCCAATGACAAGTGGCCATGACAGACTGCAGTCTGCCTCAGTGAGCGGGGGCTAGATGATGACTGGCAGTAGCCACTGAGGCAAGGTGGGTTTAGAGGGTTGGGGGTCCCCTGGGAGGGGAGACCCAGTGTGTGGGGGTACTACAGGGGCAGAACCCTGAGGTAAAGGAGCACCGGGGTCTGGGAGGGACACGGGGCCTGAGGCAGGCAAGTCACCGGCTACCAGGAGGCGAGCTGGAGTTGAGCTAATTCCCAAGATGACCAGCAGGAGACGCTGCACCAGTGAGCCTTTGCTTTGCTACAGGAACCACAATGAACAGCTCTGTCAATGCCTCGTTTGGAACTATACCTCCCATCTCCACTTTCCTTTTGAACAAAACACTCCCATGTAATGTTATTTTAAACATGCTTGTAGGATATGAATGTCACCACACCCTACATAAAAATACCAGTGCTGAAAATGACCTCATTCTTCTACCGCTCTGCAGATGCAGCCATTAACTCCACAGTCTGATTAGAAACTGTTAAATGAGACAAAGTGCTTCCTTCAGTCCAGATCAATTTTGCAGCCTTTTTAGATGTATCAGAGTTCTCCTCATTCTTGTGCTCTATGGTAAGACTAGGAACATGCAGCTGGCCTTCACTAGATCATTATTTTATGTCTTTGTCATAGCCCTATGGAGAGATGTGGGATGAAATATTGTTAATAACAGAGCAGCAGCACTGCAGTGGAAGAGGAGTTGATTGCAATAGACATAACTATTAATGTATACGGTTAAGATGGAGTGTAGTTTCAACTGAGTAAGAAGTAACTATGAGCCATTGTTCCAGATGACAAATACAATACAGTGATTGTGCTAGCAGGTAAAATGCCTGATTATTCCTCTCTCAAAAAGACAGATTAAAGTGGACAGTAAGAAAAAAGAATCCCCCTCCTTGCAACCTTTATCTACTTCTACGCTCAAACCTTTTAAAAACATTTGGTTTTTTTTTCCTATTTCCAGTTACCGTCTGGGGCTGGCAGTGCTGGAATACCCTGAGAGAGGCTGTCCTTGCAGTATTCACAGTTTTGATTGGAAATAATAGTGGCAGAAAACTTAGAGTAAAGCTTGATCTTGCAAAATACAATACCCGGGCCAATTTTGCAGACTCAAGAGATCTGAATTGTTTGGAGAACTCTCTGAAATTTGGATGGCTAAACCAAACCTGAATCCAGCCTGATCCAGCTCCTACTCAAGCCAATTGGAGTTTTTCCATTCACGTCAGTGGGACTTGGGTTGGGACCAGATACAGCCTGAAATGCTTGTGTAGGTCCGTACTAACTTGCCTTTGTGGTAGCACCATCTGATCTGCGGCTGCACAGATTCAGACTGAACAGCTTGCAGGGATATGTGTCAAATGAGAAGTATACAGTCCACAAGCTTTTAGATTTACCTAGAGAGCTATGGGTAAAATAGGAGAACTCCCACAAAGAAAAGGACATTTGGAAATACGGTTCTGGGATCCAGATTCCAAAGAAAGTAATATATATTTAAATATGTGCCTATGTTCATATAGGCTCCCACCAACCCAAGCCAAAATTCCTTAGGCCATAAGCTGGTGTTAGCTTGCATAACTCCATTGCCTTCAGTGGAGCATCACCAGTTGATACCAGATGAAGATCTGGCTCTTAACCTTTTGAGTAGAGCTAGCAGCAAAGTGGAATTCCTGTTCTGTAGGAAATTCCAACATTGAAAAAAAGATCATTCTGAACCAGAACCAAGAAATGAGATTCTAATGTTCCCTGTGGAATGGGAATTCCAAAATTTTGTTTTAGAAGACATGACATTTTGTTTTGACTTTTTGGAAACATTTTTGAGCTGGGTAGTGTGGGGAGCTGGGGAGCCAGGGCTCCTGTCTATTGAGAAGCCAGGAGCCTGGGAATACTGGAGCCCCAGGTATATATTGGTGACAATATATACCTCCAGACCAGTGGCACCGCCATGGGCACCTGCATGGCCCCACAATATGCCAACATTTTTATGGCTGACCTGGAACAACGCTTCCTCAGCTCTCGTCCACTCACGCCCCTTCTCTACCTATGCTACATTGATGACATCTTCATCTGGACCCATGGGAAGGAGACCCTGGAAGAATTCCACCATGATTTCAACAGCTTCCACCCCACCATCAACCTCAGCCTGGACCAATCTACACGGGAGGTCCACTTCCTAGACACCACAGTACAAATAAGCGATGGCCACTTTAACAACACCCTATACCGAAAACCCACTGACCGCTACGCCTACCTTCATGCCTCCAGCTTCCACCCCGGACACACCACACGATCCATCGTCTACAGCCAAGCGCTGAGGTACAACCGCATCTGCTCCAACCCCTCAGACAGAGACCAACACCTACAAGATCTTCACCAAGCATTTGCAAAACTACGATACCCACACAAGGAAATAAAGAAACCAATCAACAGAGCCAGATGTGTACCCAGAAGCCTCCTGCTACAAGACAGGCCCAAAAAAGAAACCAACAGAACTCCACTGGCCATCACCTACAGTCCTCAGCTTAAACCTCTCCAACGCATCATCAGTGATCTACAACCCATCCTGGACAATGATCCCTCACTTTCACAGACCTTGGAAGGCAGGCCAGTTCTTGCCCACAGACAACCTGCCAACCTTAAGCATATTCTCACCAGCAACCACGCACCATAACAACTCTAACTCAGGAACCAACCCATGCAACAAACCTCGATGCCAACTCTGCCCACATCTACACCAGCAACACCATCACAGGACCTAACCAGATCAGCTACAACATCACCGGCTCATTCACCTGCACGTCCACCAATGTTATGTATGCCATCATGTGCCAGCAATGCCCCTCTGCTATGTACATTGGCCAAACCAGACAGTCACTACGCAAGAGGATAAATGGACACAAGTCAGATATCAGGAATGGCAATATACAAAAACCTGTAGGAGAACACTTCAACCTCCCTGGCCACACAATAGCAGATGTAAAGGTAGCCATTTTACAGCAAAAAAACTTCAGGACCAGACTCCAAAGGGAAACTGCTGAGCTCCAGTTCATTTCCAAATTTGACACCATCAGATCAGGATTAAACAAAGACTGTGAATGGCTATCCAACTACAGAAGCAGTTTCTCCTCCCTTGGTGTTCACACCTCAACTGCTAGCAGAGCACCCCACCCTCCCTGATTGAACTAACCTAGTTATCTCCATACTGATTTATACCTGCCTCTGGAAATTTCCATTACTTGCGTCTGAAGTGGGCATTCACCCACGAAAGCTTATGCTCCAATACTTCTGTTAGTCTTAAAGGTGCCACAGGACCCTCTGTTGCTAGCTCCAGTATAGTCCACCTGACAGGAATCCGGGGATTCAGGAAGCCAATGGAGCAAGGGCTACCAAACAGGTGTGAGCCTGGGAGATTTGGAGCCAGGACTTCCCAGCAGCCCACCGAGTAGTCAAGCTGGCAGGAAACCAGGCAGGCTTTGGATTCTTGCATGGTTTCTCTTACAATTTCATTGAAGGAAGCATTGTCCCCTGGTTCAATTTCAACAAATTGGCTTTTTTCCAAAGGAAAAATGTCTAGTTGGAATGTTTCTGACCAGCTCTACCTTCCAGGTTTGTGCATCACTCCCTTTAGGTGATGAAACATCCTGCTTAGATCATGAGAGATGCCATTAGCTTTCTACTGAGGGCAAGAGAGGAAATTTTATTCAGGAAAAGACTCACTTGGCTATATCATTGCCTTGCCATTCACATGCCAATATCTTATCCACAATTACTTCAGTGGAGAGGTGGAGGCACGTAGACAGATTTTCAGCCTGCTCATTCAGTAAAGGCCAGTTTCTGAAGCAGATTATACTTAATTTTCTTTTCATTTCCCTTTATTACTGAAAGTAATAAGCTCACTTGGCAGTGGTAGATGGGATGCATCATGCCAATCATGCACTAGCCCAGAGGGAGTGCAAACAACACTGTTCCTCTCGCCAGCCATTGCATGGAATGGGTGCAATGCCAGTCTCTGAAAGGATGTGAACCTCAATCTTTTGACTGGACGGAAAAGCCTAGCAGCTACAGACACAACGAACTGGAAAGAGATTGCCAGGAGAATGAAGCGACTACAAATCAAAGATGAGGGAACATATAGCTCAGAGTTGCTTGGGGAAAAAAACTGACACACAACAGAGCCACCTATATTAAGCACACAAACATCACAACTTGCCGATATGACTTCATTTCCTTCTGAAATATTTGATTAGTATAGTTTCTACAGGCAAGAAGCTCACATTTTATAATGCATAATCAATTTTACAAGACAGTGCAGTTTTGCACAGTGATGGTAAGGTGTATTTATAAACCAGGCGTACAGTCTATAGTTATATCCTACATGGCATTTATATAGCATATCAATAGCTCAAAAACAGGAAACAAGATCAATGATTCATCAGGTACAATGCTCTGAATAATTCACACTCCAATCTGTTCGGTTCTGCACATCAGGTATGTTGATAAACAGAGTGATCAAAAATGTCACATGTTGGAAAGCCAACTGGATGGCTGGGATTCATTGAGCCCATGCTATTAAATTACTCCTCTGTACATTACCTATTAGGAAGGGAGGATTAAAAGGAGAGCAGTGACCTGACTTTCCACCAGTGTGGACCTTTTTAAGTCAAGCAACTTCCATATAACGTATTCTGGAGAGTCATTGAGATTTGTGGGATAGAGCATTGACCTTCAACTTAGGATATCTGCACTCTGTCCTTGACTCAGCCGCTGACCTTCTGTGTGATCTTGGGGAAGTCACTTCATCTCCCTGTGCCACTGTTTTCCCTTCCACCCTTTGTCTGGCTGGTCTATTTAGACAGCAAACCCTTGAGGCCAAGGAATGTCTCTTATTAGGTGTATGTACGGTGCCTAGCAGAATGGGGCATTGATATCATTTAAGGGATTCTAGGTGCTACCATAATACATATAAATAATATTCTGCAGACTGACAGCCATTGAACAGACACAGTACAGCTAACCATAACTGGTGAGCAAGTATTTGTGGTGTGTTTTCAGTGTTAACCAGCCAGGTATTAACCAGATTTGTCTGTCTGTGGTTGATAGGATAGGAAGGGAACAGATTGTCCAGAGCTGTTCCACCAAAAAAAAAACAAAACACCCAACCTGCCTTGTGATCATTTCCATGCCCCTTTTCATGAATTGTATTAATTACCTTTCTCCATAACAATCTCAGAGCTTCATCCAGATGTACTTACACTTTTCCATTCTGAGCCAAGATCAGATTCTTTAACCTCCAGTACAATAACCAGCTGGTAGTTTAGAATAGAATTAGACCAGCAAGATAAGTAGCACTGTCCACTGCATTTTCTTTATTTTCACATTTCATGTGGCCATGTGTCTTTAACAGTTCATCCAGTGGAGATGGGAGACTTGCATCCAATGTCAGATTTAGAGTTCTCCAATGATAGAAGTGATTGTGTCATCTACTGGAAGTCAACATTAGTTGTTAAGAACATAAGAAAGGCCGTACTGGGTCAGACCAAAGGTCCATCTAGCCCAGTATCTGTCTACCGACAGTGGCCAATGCCAGGTGCCCCAGAGGGAGTGAACCTAACAGGCAATGATCAAGTGATCTCTCTCCTGCCATCCATCTCCATCCTCTGACGAACAGAGGCTAGGGACACCATTCTTACCCATCCTGGCTAATAGCCATTTATGGACTTAGCCACCATGAATTTATCCAGTCCCCTTTTAAACATTGTTATAGTCCTAGCCTTCACAACCTCCTCAGGTAAGGAGTTCCACAAGTTGACTGTGCGCTGCGTGAAGAAGAACTTCCTTTTATTTGTTTTAAACCTGCTGCCTATTAATTTCTTTTGGTGACTCCTAGTTCTTGTATTATGGGAATAAGTAAATAACTTTTCCTTATCCACTTTCTCAACATCACTCATGATTTTATATACCTCTATCATGTCCCCCCTTAGTCTTCTCTTTTCCAAACTGAAGAGTCCTAGCCTCTTTAATCTTTCCTCATATGGGACCCTCTCTAAACCCTTAATCATTTTAGTTGCTCTTTTCTGAACCTTTTCTAGTGCTAGAATATCTTTTTTGAGGTGAGGAGACCACATCTGTACACAGTATTCGAGATGTGGGCGAACCATGGATTTATATAAGGGCAATAATATATTCTCAGTCTTATTCTCTATCCCCTTTTTAATGATTCCTAACATCCTGTTTGCTTTTTTGACCGCCTCTGCACACTGCGTGGACATCTTTAGAGAACTATCCACGATGACGCCAAGATCTTTTTCCTGACTCGTTGTAGCTAAATTAGCCCCCATCATGTTGTATGTATAGTTGGGGTTATTTTTTCCAATGTGCATTACTTTACATTTATCCACATTAAATTTCATTTGCCATTTTGTTGCCCAATCACTTAGTTTTGTGAGATCTTTTTGAAGTTCTTCACAATCTGCTTTGGTCTTAACTATCTTGAGTAGTTTAGTATCATCTGCAAACTTTGCCACCTCACTGTTTACCCCTTTCTCCAGATCATTTATGAATAAATTGAATAGGATAGGTCCTAGGACTGACCCTTGGGGAACACCACTAGTTACCCCTCTCCATTCTGAGAATTTACCATTAATTCCTACCCTTTGTTCCCTGTCCTTTAACCAGTTCTCAATCCATGAAAGGACCTTCCCTTTTATCCCATGACAGCTTAATTTACGTAAGAGCCTTTGGTGAGGGACCTTGTCAAAGGCTTTCTGGAAATCTAAGTACACTATGTCCACCGGATCCCCCTTGTCCACATGTTTGTTGACCCCTTCAAAGAACTCTAATAGATTAGTAAGACACGATTTCCCTTTACAGAAACCATGTTGACTATTGCTCAAGAGTTTATGTTTTTCTATGTGTCTGACAATTTTGTTCTTTACTATTGTTTCAACTAATTTGCCCGGTACCGACGTTAGACTTACCGGTCTGTAATTGCCGGGATCACCCCTAGAGCCCTTTTTAAATATTGGCGTTACATTAGCTAACTTCCAGTCATTGGGTACCGAAGCCGATTTAAAGGACAGGTTACAAACCTTAGTTAATAGTTCTGCAACTTCACATTTGAGTTCTTTCAGAACTCTTGGGTGAATGCCATCTGGTCCCGGTGACTTGTTAATGTTGAGTTTATCAATTAATTCCAAAACCTCCTCTAGTGATACTTCAATCTGTGACAGTTCCTCAGATTTGTCACCTACAAAAGCCAGCTCAGGTTTGGGAATCTCCCTAACATCCTCAGCCGTGAAGACTGAAGCAAAGAATCCATTTAGTTTCTCCGCAATGACTTTATCATCTTTAAGCGCTCCTTTTGTATTTTCATCGTCAAGGGGGCCCACTAGTTGTTTAGCAGGCTTCCTGCTTCTGATGTACTTAAAAAACATTTTGTTATTACCTTTGGAGTTTTTGGCTAGCTGTTCTTCAAACTCCTCTTTGGCTTTTCTTATTACACTCTTGCACTTAAGTTGGCAGTGTTTGTGCTCCTTTCTATTTGCCTCACTAGGATTTGACTTCCACTTTTTAAAGGAAGTCTTTTTATCTCTCACTGCTTCTTTTACATGGTTGTTAAGCCACGGTGGCTCTTTTTTAGTTCTTTTACTGTTTTTCTTAATTTGGGGTATACATTGAAGTTGAGCCTCTATTATGGTGTCTTTAAAAAGGGCCCATGCAACTTGCAGGGATTTCACTTTAGTCACTGAACCTTTTAACTTTTGTCTAACTAACCCCCTCATTTTTGTATAGTTCCCCCTTTTGAAATTAAAGGCCACAGTGTTGGGCAGTTGAGGTGTTCTTCCCACCACAGGGATGTTGAATGCTATTGTATTATAGTTGTTCTAGAGAAGATGTTTTTGTGGGAGTACTAGACAAAGCAGCAGCAGATGTGGTATAATATCATACCCCTTTAACTCATGTTTGATTGACAAACCAAACGAGCATACAGAATCTCATGAGTGAGCTTTCCCTTTGAAGCGACTTTGGACAACTCTCTCCCCTGTGGTTCTCTGTTTCAAGTGATGCTTGACATGGGTGAGACTAAGCGCCATTAACTTCATATTAGACTGTAGCATGGAAAATGAACACAGGGCCTGATTCACCTCTGCATTGCACCAGAGTAGCTCAATCAGTGGATTTATACCAGCATAAGACTGGGCTAATACAGTGGTCAATCAGATCCACAGACTCTACATTTGTAACTTGTGGAGATTTAGACCCTCGTTTCCCACTCAATTCTCCTGAAAAAAATCCTGAAATGATTTACAAGCTTTTGTTGGCAGTGGATTGTTGAGTGGGTTGTTATTGGTTTTTGCACTGCCCTAAGTTACTGTAGCGTGTGGAGGTGGTAGTCATACCTGGTCCGTGCGTCCGCACTGTAGAATGTTCACATACAAGGATCCTTTTTGTTCTACTTCATTATTAATTTAAAACAACAAATGACTTTGCTGTCCATGCAGGTGTAAGGGGACTGTTGCCCCCTTACTAACATTCAGTGAGGGTGTTTTGGTTGGCTAGCTCCCAGCACTAAAAGGGGAAGGGTCGATGAGAAATCAGGAGCCTGAGACTGATAGTCCCCAGGCACAATGGGGAGAGGCCAATGCTCCAGATCAGCCTGATTGACCGGACGGGCAGGCTAATCAGTCAGGAGACCAGGGGGGGTCCCATCCTCCGTGTGTGAGCTGGAATGGCCTGAGTCAGACAGAGTGGGGCCGAGCTAAGGAGAGAGCAGGGGCCCAAGCTAAGCTGCTGGAAGTAGAGCTGCAGCCCAAAAGCCAGAGCACAGCCCAGAGAGAGCAGAGCTGCCCTGGGAGGAGAGCTGCAGCAACCAGAGCCAGAGAAGCAGCCCAGGGAGCTGAAGGCAGAGCAGCAGCAGCAGCCGTGCTGAGGCAGAGTGGAGCTGGGGCTGGGGCTGGAGCAGTCCGGACCTGGGTGCGGTGAACAGCTGGGGAGAGGAGGGGGACCCTGGGCAGCAGGCCCAGCGCAGAGAGACACCTCAGCCAAGAGGCTCTGCAGACCAGACTTGGGGGGGATTGTAACCCTGACAGGCTCTAGGTGGCAGGACCCTTCTTCCCAGCGTCGCCCCCGCCCTGAGAGCGTGTGGCCACCGCCAGAGCAAGTGTCCAACCCGCAGCGTCTCTGCAGCACAGCCAGGGCCTGAGAAGGAGCCCGGGACCTACAAGGAACAGACTGTGAACTGCCCGGACGTTCCAGAGACACTGTTTGTGATGTTCCCTGCCACAGAGCGGGGTGATGTGTTTCCTGTAACCTGTAACCTTTCTCATTTTTCCTTATTCTTTTTTTAAATTAATTGTTAATTAAACAACTTGTATTTGCTTTAAATTGTATGAAATGATCAGTGGGTCAGGGAGGTGCCCAGTGCAGAGAGAGTACCCCGGAGTGGGGACACCCTAGCCCCTGTCCTGGGTGACCACAGCAGGGTGGGGGGTCGAGCCCCCCAGGAATCCTGGGCCCAGCCTTGTCGGAGTTACGGGGACTCTGCCAGACAGGAGAGTGGAAGGGGAGCCCTCAAGGGCAGGGAGGCCTCTGGGTAAAGGAAGTGGGAGCGAGGACTCAGATCCTTTCGCTAGCCCACTTCACCAGGGTAGTGCAGAAGCCAGGAAAGTTCCCCACAATAGCGGGACCATTCCCCCGCTTACACAGGGTAACAAAATTCAATTCCCTGCAGATGTCAACCCAGAGCCCAGTGGTCTAACCCTAGTTATTACAGAAGTCACAAAAAACAGCAGCATAATTTCTCTTCTTTAATTCTCTCCAACCCAGGATACTTGGGAGTGTCACTGTAGCAATGGCTAAATGATAGATGAAGTAAATGTCATTGACTACCCCGCGCCCAGGGAGGGAGAAC
This sequence comes from Emys orbicularis, assembly GCF_028017835.1. Lineage (NCBI taxonomy): Eukaryota > Metazoa > Chordata > Testudines > Emydidae > Emys > Emys orbicularis. The sequence goes on along the minus strand of NC_088691.1, from coordinate 95,583,980 downwards.
TCGGTGCTCTGCAATCACTGCTTTTTGCTGTAATATTTAATGCAAGGAAGATCTTGCCAGGCAGCAAGCGTCCGCCAACCAGGAATCAAAGACACAAATAAAACTTGAAATATATTTTTAACACTCCATTTGCTTTCCCAGTTTCTGTGTGACAGTCTTCAAATATGTTAAGGGCTGTTATAAAGAGGACAGGGATCAATTGTTTTTCTTTCCTCATGTCATTCATGAATGGCTGCTCAGAAGAGAGCTGATTTCCCTCTTCTCCCAAGAGACCAGTGTAATCTCCCCAGAATAGAACCATCATCTTCTTTGTGTCAGTTCATCTCTTTGGGCCAGATTCTGTGGTGACTCCATGGGACTTTTTACTTGAGTAAGCACGTCAGGATTTGTCCCCCATATATGTATAATAAAGCTTCCTATTCCCTGGTCTTTTTCTTGCCCTTCTCTGGATTGTTCCTAGCCTTTAATTAGCCTGACCATTGATCATTTGTTGCCATTAAACAAATCAAGGCACTCTTCACAAGAGCAAGGATGGGAGGAAATATGGCCTAGAGGTTCAGGTGTTAACCTGGGACTCGGAAGAGTTGGGTCCACTTCTCTGTTTTGTCACACATTTCCTGTGCTGTCTTGGGCAAGTCATTTGGTCTATGCACTTCAGTTCTACATCTGTACAATGGGGATAGTAGCACTGTCCTGCCTCACAAGGGTGGTGTGAGGATAAATATGTTGAAGATTGTTAGGTGAGGGTAATGGAGACAGGCAGAAGATATGGCAATCCTAATTTCCCAGCCAAATTCCATTTTTGGTAACTATTGCATTCTTCCTACCTAAAATTCCCTATGCAATTTCAATTGGATATGGCAGGGCATCTTTAATATTTCCATCCTGCAGACTACTTTATAATAATTTCATTCCTGGACCCATATGCCCTCCCAGGCCTGCGCTACTTGGTCCTCAAAATGTTTAATTCTGCAAACCTCCAGGAAGTGTTCTGAGAACTACTGTATGAGGACACCTTCTTCACTTCCTGGCCTGAAATGTTGTGGGTTTTTCCCTCTACCTATAAGGCCTGATCCTCTCTACCTCTGAGGCCTGATAGTTTTGCAGTCTACCTGTGAGACCTGCGCAACAACTATTGAACTCAATGGAAAGACTCCCATTGATGTTGAAGTGTATGATTCTTAAAGAGATGTAACATACCATCTCAGGGTAGCCATGTTCCAGTAGCAGGTAAAGAGATTTCAACATAATCAGTGAGTACTAGCTTTGGGATCTAAACTACTGCCGTAACCCTCGTTCTCTCTTCTCCAGATTCCCCCTGCTGTTTGTTACTCTTACTGACTGTGTCTGTCTTTCAATCTGTGTACTTCTAATAGGGCCCTCATCACCATAATATATTAGCATCATGAATAAAATGAGATTGTAATCTCTTCCAGGCATTTGTTCTGTAAAGCTCTTAGCCCACATTTGGTTGTTATATAAATGATAATCCATCTAGAAAAAAGGTGCTATATAAATATGAGGCCATTATAATCACTTTTATAATACTGAGTCCAATACTGGGCACAATGGCCTAATTGCAGTTTAAGAAGTCCTTAATCATAGAGCTTTAGAACAATTCTTTCCCATCTTGTGTTCTCTTCCCTCCCTTATGCATCTATCTCCTGGTCTTTTTGATCACAGTCATACATTATGCTGTCAGTTTTATGGTTCTTTGCTACTATCACTCATAGGAAGTGTTATGCTTAGTCATAAAATAGCCGCTAAGAGAAAATTAGTACATCTACCATTATTGGGAAGCCTTCATAACATCAACATCTATTTGTTCAGCATTTCCTCTTGATTTCTCGTGTATAGCATACCACAATCCTAGGTTATTGTGTGAAATGATCATTCTAGAGGAGTGGATTTTCATATTCAGCTTTTGTGATATTTGGGGGGGATGGTTGCTCTAATTGTTTCCATTGTTTGCCTACTTTTTTTTTTTTTTGGTCTGAAAGTGAAAAGTGATGCTTCTAAGGCAGAGGTGACAAAGGAAGGATTGTGTAATGGGTAGAACCCTGGACTGGGACTCAGGTAACTTCAGCCCAGTTCCTAGCTGTGCCACTGATTTCCTGTATGAATACAATCCTGAATGAATCTGGGGACAAACAGAAGGGGCAGGAGTGTGTTTGGTATGCCAATAAGCCAGGCACATCAAAGAAGCCTGCAAAGTAACAGGGTTGGGGGAAGAATGTCTCTCTGACAAGTCTGAGGGGGTCAGAAAAGAGTAATCCAGAAACCTGAGGGCTTGTCTTGCTGCAGGAATGCACACTAATGGGGATGTGAATTGTAGTGCAGACCAACATGTTGCACAATAACTGGCCCAGGTGGACCCTGCAGGCACGCATTAAAGTTCTCTAGTATGTACTAGCATAGTCCCTTACTAAATACATGGGGACTAGGAAACTTTAATGCATGCCAGCAGGATTCATATAGGCCCAGTAGTATGTGACACATTGATGAATTAGAATTCATATCTCCTCTGGTGCAGACTGACACACTATGTAGACAAGCCCCAAGATAAGGACTTTACTACAAGAAAGTCAAAATAACCAAGCCAGCTTTTCCCTCACTGAGGGGAAAATAAGACAGGCTGTGCAGAGTATTTCTTTGGTTTTAACTTAATTCTGGCTCTTTCGTCTTCAAAAACATCAAGATTTATTATGAGATGAGGCCTGGACTGTGCTGAGGTAAAGTTGCTGTGGTGTGGCCTCAAAAGGAAGGACACCCTCTGTGAGTAGAGCTGGTTGAAATTTTTCCAAAGAAACATTTTTTCCACTGAAAAATACCATTTCATTGACACCAAAACTCTCTGCGGGAATGTGTCAATTTTGACAAAATAGCAAATAGTGTTTCAATGAGGTTTTGACATGGAAACATTTTCAGAATGAAACCTTTTGATTTGTCATTTTAAAATGACTGAATTTTTGCATTTATTATAAAAGTTTTTAAAAGTCCCAATCTAAACTAGATGGTTTTATTTTACTGAAATGAAATATTTTAATGAAACAAACAATTCCCCCTCCCCCCCAACAATTCACTTTGTGGGAAATTTAAAAAAAAAAATTAGTTCCATACTGGAACAAAAAAGTTTCAAAAATTGCAGAATTTTTCACAAAACAGAAATTCTGGTTCCCACATAGGCTTTACTTTTGACCCTTTCTGATGTTCTGTCGGGAAGAAAGTGGTATCTACATTGAAAAACTTGATTGAGGAACCCCCTAAGAAATGGGAGCCTTTCTAGTGACTTCAGCAAGACTTGGATCAGCCTAGCATTGAGGCCCCTAGGGAAACAGAATGTACTTGGATTTACAGACTCTGTGTTATGAGGACACATAAAATGACCAAAAATGTAAAGGAAACTTTGCTGAAAAGTCACACAAGGCACAGTCAACCTGTGGAACTCTTTGCCAGACGATGTGGTGAAGGCCAAGACTAGAGCAGGGTTCAAACAAGAACTAGATAAATTCATGGATGGTAGGTCCATCAATGGCTATGAACCATGATGGGCAGGGACGGTATCCCTAGCCTCTGTTTGCCAGAAGCTGGGAAAGGGAGATGGGATGGATCATTTGAGGATTACCTGTTCTCTTCATTCCCTCTGAAGCACCTGGCTTCGGCCACTGTCGGAAGACACGATACTGGGCTACATGGACCTTTGGTCTGACCCAGTATGGCCCTTCTTATGTTATAATATACCAGCAAGGACAAAGAGAAGATGAAGATATGGGACCCCGTCCTACACCACTGAATGCCACAAGCATTTTGCCACTGGCTCCAATGACAGTAGAATCTGGCCCACGAAAAGGTGATAATTTATTAAATAAACAAACACACATTACATGAAGAGCCCTGCTTTCGCTACGCCAATAGATGGCCCAGAAAAATACATACACATTTCAAAGAGTGAAGTGTAGCTGAATAACAAGCACATGTATTTAAAAAGAAATATATTCTGTCTGATATAATCATGAATCATTTGAATCAGGGGAAAGGTCTCTAACATTAATCTACCATGACAAAACAGCCCATTTAAATGAATGGAAGGAGGGAGGCAATATGAGTGAGGATAGATGTTATGTTTAAGGGAAGAAATTAAATCTGCAGAATGACTTCTGTGGAGATAGTTTTGATTGAAGTGAAGTGGTAAAGAGAGCAAGTGCAAGAGAGAAATGTGTTTAACAGGAAACAGATTTTAGAAAAAAATTGTTTGGGCATACCAGAGACTTAACATGGTCAAGCCCGCAGAGATATCAATGATCTTGATATAGACAGAATAATAAACATAGGAGGACTAAAAAAGGTTCATGCGCTAGTCCACAAGTTTATTAACACAGGCAGCTGAGCAGACAAATAAAACTAATAAAAACAAACTAAATGACAAATAGAAGGATACTTCTGAAGGCTGGAGGCCAGCTCAGACTACTGGGCTTGGAGTAAGAGGAAGAAAGGAAAAATGTCTCGTTTGAGGAGAGCAAGCGAAATGGATCCGTAAGTGTCTTCATACAACTGCCAGGTGACAGTGATGGCAAAATGGATGCTATAACGAAACAAACTAATAAAGTGGAGCAGTGTTTAGCTGGGTATGTCTGCACTGCACACTAAGCTGGGGCTCTGACTTGGGTTTGAGCCCAAGTCCCGGTTCTGTCCGCGCACATATCAGTCTGACTTGTGTCTGCAAGAACTCAGGACCTGGATCCTAGAGCCTTGCTCAGGGGTTGGGTCAGAACTAGAGTCCTGCTGTGACTTGGGACCAAGCCCTGTCATTTTTTCCCCAATGTGGATGCAGCTCAAGCCACAGAACCAAGTCAGAAGTCTGTGTAGTACTGACACATTAACCAGGGTCCAGCAATTGTAAGCCCAGGTTTACAATGCTTAGAAACACTGAGTCTTATAAGCCTCGATCTCACAGACCCAGGTTTACTATACAATGTAGAAACACCATTAGACATGCAACAGTATAAACCTATTCTTCACTGCAGCCTACTGACTTCCAAGCTGTGTTTGAGAGGGACAATAGAAGCTTACACAGTTTCTGGGAAATCAAATGAGATCATCCCACAGTGTTTGCGTTCTGAGTGTGGTGCAGGAAACAGAGGGCGAACGTGCACCATGTCATCTTTCTGAGAAATGGCTGCCAGAATGTTAATACAGAGGATGATCACTTATATCAATATAACTCTGGTGTGGAGAACTATCGACATCACCCCTCAGTTCTAGCCCTTCTGCATTACCAGCTCACCTTCTTAGAACAGACTATCTTCTGTCCTAGACCTGCCCCTCTCTCTCTCAACCTATCATGCATTTTGGTCAAAAGAAGGTGACTTTTCCCTGCAGCAGGAATGTGTCTCTTCTGCCTCTCCGCAGGATCTCTTGGGTAAGACTTGTGGGGCATCCAACAGTCAAGAAGTTAGCCTTTCTGTGGAGAGCAAACTGCAGCTCTTATGTTTGATATTTCACAAAGAAAAGATTCTTGCCACTGCTAGAAAGACAGACAATCTTTAATAGGCAGAGAGTCTTTATATTCCCAGGTGCTGGCCCCTAAACCCAGGCGAAGGGATGTGCTTTTCTCCAATTAAAGCAATCTTTTGGACACAGACAAATGGAGGTATCAGTCCAGGGCCTTGCAAAACTTAAGGTGAAATGCAAAGGGGAGAATTTTATTTCTTCTGGGATAGGACTTGCTGAGAAATGGACAAACGGGGAAAAAAATGAAAAGGCTGATCTCAGAGGGTATGTCTATACTTACCTCCGGGTCCGGCGGTAAGCAATCGATCTTCTGGGATCGATCCCGGAAGTGCTCGCCATCGACGCCGGTACTCCTGCTCTGCGAGAGGAGTACGTGCAGTCGACGGGGGAGCCTGAGTGCTGCGTCTGGACCTGCAGTAAGTTCGAACTAAGGTACTTCGACTTCAGCTACGTTATTCACATAGCTGAAGTGGCGTATCTGAGTTCGAAGGGGGGGGTTAGTGTGGACCAGCCCAGAGACTCAGAGGCTTTAAAGCCAGAAAGGCCCATTGTGATCATTTGGTCTGACCTTCTGCACATTGCAGGCCACAGAACCTCACCCACTCATTCCTGTAACAGACCCATAACCTCTCGCTGAGTTACTGAAGCCCTCAAATCATGATATAAAAGACTTCAAGTTACGGAGAACCCACCATTTACATTAGTTTAACCCTGCAAGTGACCCGTGCCCCATGCTGTAGAGGAAGGCGAAACCCACCTAAGGTCTCTACCAATCTGACCTGGGGGAAATTCCTTCCCGACCCCAAATATGGTGATCAGTTAGAACCTGAGCATGTGGGCAAGACCCTTCAACCAGACACCTGGGAAAGAATTCTCTAAAGTAACTCAGAGCCCTTCCCAGCTAGTGTCCCATCGCCAGCCATTGGAGATATTTACTGCTAGCAGTTGCAGATCAGCTACATGCCATTGTAGGCAGTCCCATCATATCATCCCCTCAATAAACTTATCAAGCTCAGTCTTGAAGCCAGTTAGGTATGTTGCCACCCCTGCTCCCCTTGACCCCCCCACCCCTTAGGGTCCGGTACCAGCCTTATACTAGGACTATCAATTTACCAGGCCCTATTGGAGCTAAAATTAAATTTTATATACAAAGCTTACATGTTTTGTTATTAACATTATCTTCTTCAGAGACATTAGAATTCTGTTTAGCCGACCAGGTCTGATTTCTGTTCGGTATCTGCAGTTCTGTACATGCTGGGAGCTTTGTGACCACAACAACCTTCCTAAAGCAGAATAGTTGTTTAGAACAAGTGTATCTCAGGCCTGGTCTACACTAACCCCCAACTTTGAACTAAGGTACGCAACTTCAGCTACGTGAATAACGTAGCTGAAGTCGACATACCTTAGTTCGAACTTACCGCGGTTCAGACGCGGTCCACACGCGGCAGGCAGGCTCCCCGTCGACTCCGCGGTACTCCTCTCGCCGAGCTGGAGTACCGCAGTCGACGGCGAGCGCTTCCGGGATCGATTTATCGCGTCCAGACCAGACGCGATAAATCGAACCCGGAACTTCGATTCCCAGCCGCCGAACTAGCGGCTGGGTGTAGACAAGGCCTCAGAGACAACAGGTCTTAAAAGTAAACAAACTCTATGCATGTCTGTTTTATCAGGTGTCTAGCCTGATACATGGGGATCTTGTGCAGTCTAAGCTTTCTGTGTGCACTCCAAGTCCTCTAGGGTCTGGGTGTTAGTTTCTTCTTAACTCACACGCCATTTCTCTCTCCTGTGACACCCTTAAAAGCCACTCAAGCCTTTTGGATCACCTCCCATCTCACTCTAACTCTTTATACCCCTTGAATTATTAGCTCTCAGCACTGGCAAAAAAAGAGTTGTCCTGCTTTGGACTGAAGCCAGGAAATAGGCCACTGTCCTGTAATTTCCCCTCAAATGTTTGCTCGGGGGTTGTTTATCTAGACCTGTTATGTTGCTATCCTGCTTCTTTTTCCAACAGCTCCCTACTAAATTAGGCCAATACATTTATTCAGGAACTTTCCCCCACTGACCAGGTCACATGCAATACTCATAGAATTATTACATAACCAGTATGCTTCGATTGTTACTTAGCAGCTCTTCATCTATCACAGCAATGATTTAGAAACAATCAACAGATCTTTTTGTTCTTGCACGACAACCCTAGTTTAAATATTGAGACAGGTATTCAAATGCAGAACAACAAGGAGTCTGGTGGCACCTTAAAGACTAACAGATTTATTTGGGCATGAGGTTTTTACCCACGAAAGCTTATGCCCAAATAAATCTGTTAGTCTTTAAGGTGCCACCAGACTCCTTGTTGTTTTTGTAGATACAGACTAACACGGCTACCCCCTGATACTTGACACAAATGCAGAACAGACACTCCACAAAATGTTCATTCAAAGACTGGCCTTTAGTGAACAAGAAACAGCGTGAAAACGGGCAAACCGAGCAGCCATTTGGAATTTGAACAAATGCGGAGGACACTGTTTTTTGCAGTATTCAGCCACCTCCACTAAGGCCATTTATTACGTGTTTTAGAGTACTGCCCAGAAGCCCCAGTCAGATTAAGGCCCCCTTGTGCCTAGCTCTGTGTTCCAATTTATGGCCATACTTACCCTATAAACAAGTTTCCTGAGAGGTAATAGATTGATAGAACCGGGTTTTAGCATCTTTAATTTTACTCTGAAATGATGCAGTGCCTTGTTTCTGTGGTTGCTCTGGTATTTATAAAGAAAAAAAATAAATAAAGGCGAGATTTGTAGATGGCTGTTTGCTTATTGAGCACAGCTCGTGGTCAGGGGTTGCTTTGCAGGCACCCTGCCCCAGTTAGCCCTCTCTTAAAGGCCCCTTAAACCACAACAGAGATCGTGTGGTTGCTAAGAGCACCCCCATCTGGGGTTGGTTTAATAATAGTAATGGTTCAAACCACCCTTGGAGTTCCCAAAATAAAGTCCATCAACACAAAATTTCACACGGAGCACTGGTGCTTCTGCCAGTCTGCTCCACCTGAAGCCACCAGTCCCAGCCTTTTCTGGCTGGAGCTCAGCCCTAGCCCTCTATCTTGTTATGGTCTCCTTTGTTCGGAGAGAGAAGCCAGTCTTTATACTGCCATCCTCCAGACAGCTCCTCCCAATTCTCTGGGAGAGAGGGGACCCCAGCCCCACCCTACACTAAATGGGTCCTGATCCCAGACCCTAAAAAGAACAGTGTGCTGTGGTTTCTCCCTATCAACCCCAAATTCCCCAGGATGGCTTCTTCTCTTTCACTGCCAGGCCATTTCCTACATCTTTGTTTATCCCAACTCCCTGGAACAGGGTCTTCTGGCCCCCTCTACTCTTTAAGAGCTAATATACCCTGTTACAGTTCTGTTTAGACAAAATTCTGAGTGGTGTTTGGAGCACATGGCTAGTATGTTTTGTGAAATTTAAACTTAATTCAGAAATCAAACTTTGTACAGGACTTGAGCTCTGGGTCTCAGTGACCCTGATTAGATGCAGAATAGTTGCCTAACACCACCCACAAAGGTATATTTTTTATACACACACACACACACACACACACACACACTATCATGTCCCACTCGCTGACTACATGTCCGGCTGCATGCACAAGTCACTGCTGTTTAATTACTTTCCAAAGGCACCTGTCACCAGGGCAGCTGGAGTCTTCAGTTACAAAAACTGAAATGTATCCTTTGCCTATACTTACTCCCCATGGGAGGCAAAAACTGTAGCTTCCATCATTAACATTTCACCCCCCTCCTCCTTTTATGTCAGGTAGTCCTATTTTGGGAGATAAAGGAGGAAATTCTCACTTGCTGTTTACATTGATTCTGCAGCTGTTTTTAAACCCACACATCCACAATAAATGTTGGTGTTTCTTGCTTCCAGATCTTTAGATCATTTTATCTGGTGCCTACTCTTGCTTGCTTGTCTTTTTGCATTCTCTTCATGATAGAAAAGGAACGTAGCTATCTAGTATTTCTCCTCAACAGCTAGGCTGCTGATACACTGTTCCATCTCACAGATTCATCAGACCCTTCTTCTGGGCTTTGGCGCCGGTTCCAGACAATGATTAGCTTAGATGAACACGAAGGATAACATTGTAAGTGAATTTCTTGGCCACTAATAATTGCCTGTATTTAGGTATGTCAACATATCCACCAGTCAGCGATTAACAGCTTTATTCTAGTACCACCTTTTCAACCTGCATGACTGCTAGACACTCTACAAATAAGTTAGATAAATAATCAGGAACACAGAATCCTATGAATAGTGTTGGGTACAGGAAACTGCTCACTATTGTACAGGAGATTTGAAAAACCTCTCTGTTCCTGACAAGAATCCTGCTATCAGACAAGCTTGATAGTTTTCCCCATGAAACAGGACTTGATGACTCTCAGCAATAAAACAGAAAACCCTTTCTCTTGGAGTTGACTGGTTCAAGTCAATTCTAAATCACTAGTAAAGAAGTCATTAGTATCCAGTGGCACTTTGGCAGGTCTCAGTCCATTTCGCAGTGAGCAAGTGTCCACATGAATAAAGCGATTCTCACAAAGACAACTAAGTATCAGGGGGTAGCCGTGTTAGTCTGTATCTACAAAAACAACAAGGAGTCTGGTGGCACCTTAAAGACTAACAGATTTATTTGGGCATAAGCTTTCATGGGTAAAAACCTCACTTCTTCAGATGCATAGAGTGAAAGAACTAATGGTTCACTTAGCAGGGGTTAAGAACTCAATAAGCACACATACTAACCTACTCTTCTTTGTGGTGCAAGGTAAATTAACAGTCCCAAAGCTACAGCCATTGTTTACTGAAGTGCTTATTCCTTTCAGATACAGAATGTATCTCTAAAATATATCATATTATACACCAAAAAAATCCTCTACTGAGGGGAATTGCTCTCTAGACAGTACTCTCTGGCAGAGAAAATATTTATAGACCAAGCCTCCCAGCCAACACAACACCAACACAACACACCCTTCTGTCTTAGAAACTTGCTAACTGAGGCTTTTATAGTTGCAGACAGAGCGTTAACAGCCTACAGGTAAACTTATGCTCTCCCATTACCCCACCCCAATTAGATTCAACAAGAGCCCTTATAATTGGATCCAGCTGCCTTCATTCACCCTCTTGTTTATAGGTGGCTGTTTTGCAATTCTTTCTTTTATTTCTAAGGTGAAGCAGTTTGGGAGAGGAGCAGAAGAAAGTATAGTTTCGTGTGCCTGTTTATAGGGAGCCTCTGTTTCCAGGGCTGTCAGCTTAATATATACCATGCTCTAATGAAAAAGGAGAATATTTTTTAATGCGGACTGGCTTCTCCATTTGGGAATGTAGGTTAGGGCTAAGAACCCAAGATATGGTTAGAAACAAAAGGCAGGCTGAACACTTTCATTGAGGGGACAGTGAGCTTTTGAAGTACGCTCACAAAGTTAGTAGCAGGAAACAATTAGCAAACTGATGTTTAAAACCAGAACTAGTTACTATAGATACTTATAGGGGTGAAACCAAACCAGAATGTTCAAATTGGGATAGAACTTTATAGAGTGTTCTCGTGCCCACTGACCTTCACTTATAATGTTTGCTGTTTCTTACTGGTTATACTTATTGATTATGAGACAATCATAACTTAATTACTTTGTACTTAGTTCCAGCTTTCCTTTGCTCTTGAGAAATGGATGTGCTAAACTTTATTTAATTTAAGTACCCTGGAGTCCTGGAAATTCTATAGTAGAGAAATTTGATCCTTTGCAGGTAGCATACAGAAAAATAACAATCATTAAAATGCATGTAACGCCTACCTCTTAACTGCAAATGCTCCTGCAGTCCCACAGCATCACACAGGGATTAAGGCGCTCTGCACAAAATAACAAAGAACACTTATAGGAGTACACTAAACATTACAATAAAAAAATTAATCAAAAATGAACCCCCCACCTTACTATTCTGCCTGAAACTCTGTTTTCCAGATTAAAGCTCTTCCCTACCATCATCTTTCAGAGATGCAAAATCTATTTTAGAAGAATGACATTTTCCAGTACAGAAGGCAGCACTGTGAGATGCCCTGTGGAAACTACTGGTTCATACTATTCTCTTTGCTGTATTTATTCAACCATTTTCCAGCTACATTCTAGAGACTAATTAACATGTGATAAATTAGCAATTCCCAAATAGGAAATAATATTTTAGCCACAAGCCATAGCAGGCCTCATTTTGATGTTGCTTACACTGCTATAAAGTGGGAGCAACTCCACTGAAGCCAAAGGACTTGGTAAAACAAGTGCAAGTAAGATCAGAGTCAGGCCCAGAAGCTGTAAAATTCACTTCTGCCATAATAATATATTGGAATGAGAAGTATCCAATCAAAAATGTAGCTAGAGAGGAATATAGTATTGAACCTAATGATATTTGCTAGTGATGAAGCGTATACATACATATAGCTTATTCAAACATTGATATTCCTACAGATCCCTGGAAATGTTAGATGTGACTTATCACCTTGAGTGGCTAGGCAACCCAATAATCCATGTGCTAAAGGGCGGTCTTAAATGTGACGGGGGGGGAACTGAATTTTAACCTTAACCATAGCTTTTTAAAGGGCACAATGCTACATTTGTCAGGTTTTACATGCTCTTCTACAGAAGAGCTGATAATAGTATCATTCTCCTGCATTTGTTTCTCTATTTAATCCATGGTCTAGGCCTCATGACTGGTCAAGGTACCATGTGCCCATCACTATGCTAGCTGAACACTAACAAAATTACATGACCATGCAAACTGTCAAAAAGAATATATTCTTGACCCTTCCTGTTGTGTGCTGTTGTTGTGTACGCTTGAATCTTTTTGTCTCTTCAGCCCTTCCTGGGGGAAAAAAAATAGTTTTACTTCTCATTCTGCAGCTGGTAAGATTTTTTGTCATACTGATGTCTGGTGGCACAATCCTGGACTGATTTGATTTAGTCTGACAGGTTTCCATAATAAGCAGCATCTGAGTTTGACTACAGAATCCCTGCCTAACAAGAACATCACTGCTACCCATTATTACAGCAGTACTAGTTGAAGTTTTGGCTGGGGGGAATAAAACCTTGTGTTTCTGTGCAGCACTATGAGCAATACATGGAATTTTGCAGAAATCAGTCACCCCTTCCCTGCTATTAAAAGCTGAGAACCTGCTTCTTTGCAAAGCATTTTACAAGTTTATATATAATATATGGACTCATAGTTACCTCTTGAAGCCATTTACCCATGATTGTTAAATGTGACAAATTATAGGATGACCACAGCAGCTTAGCTGCTTAATGAAAATCTAATTACTATACTAAAAGAAGGAGCTGTACTTGTTGCATATAAATATTAGTCTTCTGTTTCAAATCTTATGAAAATGCAACCCTAATTGCAAATCCACCTCTATTAGTATCCCATGAACATAAACGAATTGTGGATGAGTAATCCTTTGAGATACATGTTTAAGTACTGTACTTAACCCAATCACTCATAACAAATTAGATTTATTTAGACCAAATCGGAAGGCTGGAATCAAATGCAGTGTATTTTTCTCTTACCAGAGGTCACCTCAAACTATATTAATATTTTGGCTGAAGCCTAATGCGCTCAATCTAGATTTTTCTTTCTCTTGTAACAAAAACTTCAATACACTTAGGGTATAAATGGAAGAAGACCCCTGCCTGGCTGGAGTCAGCTGACACAGGATCACAGGGCATGGGCTGAGAGGCTAAAAATTGCTGTGTAGACACTTGGGCTCAGGCAAGAGCCTGGGCTCTATGACCTTCCCCCTCTCTTGCTCCAGCCCAAACACAATGTCTACACAGCAATATTACAGCCTGAGCCCGCAAACCCAAGTCAGATGACCTGGGCCAGCCATGGGTGTTTGATTGCTATGTAGACATACCCTTAAACACCAATCCTATAATTGCATCTCCATGGGAGGCTGGCATTGCATTGACTTCAGTGGGGTGCCAGCAGGTGTAAAGCTTTCCTGTACTTATCTGATTGCAGGAGTGGGGCCTCATTTGATCTTTATTTCAGAATACAGCCTGCAGAATTTACACCAATTCTTCATCAGCAAAAGCCCAACATAAGAACATAAGAACAGCCATACTGGGTCAGACCAAAGGTCCATCAAGCCCAGTATCCTGTCCTCTGACAGTGGCCAATGGCAGGTGCCCCAAAGGGAATGAACAGACAGGTTATCATCAAGTGATCCATGCCCTGTAACCCAATCCCAGATTCTGGCAAACAGAGGCTAGGGACACCGTTCCTGCCCATCCTGGCTAATAGCCATTGATGGACCTATCTTCCATGAATCTATCTAGCTCCCTTTTGAACCCCGGTATAGTATTGGCCTTCACAACACCCTCTGGCAAGGAGTTCCAGAGGGTGACAGTGCATTGCGTGAAAAAATACTTTCTTGCTTTTTTTTTTAAACCTGCTACCTATTAATTTCATTTGGTGGCCCCTTGTTTTTGTATTCTGAGAAGGAGTAAATAACACTTCCTTATTTACTTTCTCTATACCACTCATGATTTTATAGACCTCTATCATATCCCCCCTTAGTCGCCTCTTTTTCAAGCTGAAAAGTCCCAGTCTTATTAATCTCTCCTCATATGGAAGCAGTTCTATACCCCTAATCATTTTTGTTGCCCTTTTCTGAATCTTTTCCAGTTCCAAAATATATTTTTTGAGATGGGGCGACCACATCTGCATGCAGTATTCAAGGTGTGGGCGTACCATGGATTTATATAGAGGCAATATGATATTTTCTGTCCCTCTGTGCTGTTTATTTTCTCCTGCTGCCTAAATATCACAATTGTAAATTCATATTGCAATGGTTTTGTCTGTCTGCACTTACATTGCTAAGTTGTGACTTAAATTTGGTGTTGTCTTAGATGCGTGCCAAACTAATCATGATGGTTTAGAGACAATGATTTTTTTTCCAGGCACAGAGTTGAGGGCACCAGACAAAACATCAGGAAGCACTTAACTGCAAGGAAGCACATGGTTTGTTTGTCCACGCACAAAATTCATAATGTTATTTGCATTCTACTTCTCTTAGATTTTAGGTTCTTTTATTCCATTTCCTTTTGTCATCATTTTCCTTTTATGCCTTTCTGAGGCCAGCTTGGCAAAGAATCCTCCTTCCATTCTACATCTCGCTGCAAAATATCTGCTGATGATTTAATTCTAAAGTGCAGATTCAAAATTCAATTTCTGTGAATATTCTGCAGGATTCACTTAAAATCCATTGACTCCACAAACAATTATGCTAGCAAACTTGGTTTTCAGAATATTTGTAGAAAGTAAACATGAAAGACCGGGACTCATGAGATCTTTGTTCAATTTCAGGTTCTGTGCCTTAATTCTGTGCCTTGAAAATAGGGATAATGAAATTCCCTTTCTCTCATGCTTTGCCTGTCTTGTTTATTTTGATTGTAATCACTTAAAGGTAGGGGTTGTCTCTGACTGTGTATCTACAGTGCCTTGCACGTTAGGGTCCTGATCTCAGTTGGGGCTTGCAGTTATTATTCTACCCTAAATAACAAATAATAAGAGACAGTTGCAAATGCAGCCAAAGCAAATTTGTTTAAAAAATTGAACCAATGTTTTTAGATATTGATAATTTGCAGTTTTTACTCAGATCTAATTACTATATAACTAGGTGAATTTTTGCTGCATTACATAGGTAGCATTAAGGTGTCTTAAATGAATTCGCCTCACTGTGATATCTGTGACAAAGCTACATAACTATTTCAGTCCTTTGTGCTACTGTAAAGCACCTCTTTAGTGGCCCTAGTAATAATTACGGTGCAGTGTGCATTGATAGGGAGGAGAGGGTGTGGGGTTCTGGGTTGGTGTGACTGGAGCTTCTTGCTGATCAAGGTGGATGAACTCGGAGGATAAGTCATTGAGTATTAAAAACATCAAGGTCAGATGAGCCCTTTGCAAATCATTTCCTCCCATTGTTGATGACAGGATGGTGCAATACCATGTGAGAGCACTGAAGCCCAGTAACTGAACAGATTCTCACTGGTTGCTCCAGCATAGCTTTCATCTTTGTTGTGCCTTAACATATTGAACACCCTTGGAATATACTGCATCTCTCATCTCAACACCCTTCAGTTTCCTCTGAGAAAGGGCTAGAGCTTCCTGTGGGACATTCTAGGAACGAAAATTCTCAAAGTTTTGGTTGCCATAATGTCCAGAAGTAGAAGCCACTATCTGCCCTATTTTGGTGGATGCTTGACATATTAAGTGTCTTGTGTACACTAATGTAGCAAATCTATGGGTACCTATGGTCTCCTGGGTATCTTTATGATATAAAAGTCATTTTATATATATCATTTTCAATTTATTGGTGACGAGGGGAATAGAACTCATATTCTCCTCCTCTGAAGGCATAGGCACCTATCACTTGGACTAAGGAGAATCGCCTTTACTTTTCCACAGCATAAGGCCTATGGCACACAGCCGAGCAGTACTGATTGTACCCAGCAAAGGACACTGGTACACTAAATAGCACATTTCATTATTTAAGTAGCCTCCTACTTACACACCCAGTAATGATAGAATAAGATGTTGATAGTAGATTTTGCACCTATTTTAAAGGAAAGGGGCTTAGAACACAGTGAAGGAGACAATAGCAAAAGAAAAATATCTTGCTCTCGTCAATGATTTTAGGGTGAAATATTGCAGAATATTTGGATACCCATGTGACTATTTCACTTATTGCACTTTTCTACTAAGCATCCCCCAAAGCCAAAGGTATTCTAGTCAAGCCCGGAATTTAATGTCTAGCACCAGGTTAGCCTGTGATTAATTTCACTTTCTGGAATTATGGCTTAGTTATTTATCACATTATCACAAGATGAAGTAATAACATTGCCACAAGATAACCATGCAGTTACTCTTGTTTTCCAGGGAGTTGTTGTTTAGTTACCACAAAGTCCTTGTAAATTACTGTGCAATGTTTTTAGGTAATAACTCAATAAATAACCTGTCACCACTTCAGGAAGGCTTCCAATCTTCTGGTTGCTTTCCTCTGCAGGGATATTCAGTAAATAGGAACTGATCTTTCCTTCAGTATTTGAATGTACATGAAATCTTGTGAACTTGCAGTGGGAACAGCAGGAAATGCTTTTGAAATAGCTTTTTATCTTTTTATAATCCTACTCTTAACTCTTCGCTCCATCGGTAGAGGAAATGGACATTTATAGCTGCTATCTCTCACCTGTCAAAAACCCAACAGCTGAATTAACAGCTCTGGTAATTAGTACTAGAAGGACCCTGCGAGGCACAAGACACAGAATATGATGTGATCTAGAGGACTTTTTCTTCCCTGTGGTCAGAGTAGGGGCAAGATCATAAGAAGTGAATTGCTTTTGATCTAAAGAGAAAAGGTACAGCTTTTGTAACATATCTTATCTCAGCAGATTATAGATAAGATATTCCATAAAGACTTCAGTTAAACTACTATATCGTGAGACACTGTACATTTTTATGATGTCCATATTATATTTTTCAGTGCAAGTATTTTTTTTTTTACTAAGGAATAAAACACTGTTTAGGACTGCTTTACTAACATTAATTATACAACCCTCACAAAAACTGGTAAGGTAGATATTACTGCAGATGTTTAATTGAATTATAGAAGATTAAGCTACTAGCCCACGGTTACAGAGTTGTTAGCATACCTGGGAATAGAACTCACGGCTCTTGTTTTCCACCACTCTGCTCCAACCATACTCTCTCCCAAAAGTACAAAACACAAGCTTCTGTATTTTTTCAGGGAAAAAGGTTACTGACCATATTTTTAAAGTTAAAAATAACAAATATACACACTTGCGGCAAAAAATTATTTGAAAAGATATTTGAGAAATAGATGTTCATATTTCTGCTGTGAGCTGCTTTGTGTAATAATAACATAGTTGTTGGGGCAATAATATATTCTGACATGAAAATACAAGGAAAAAAGGAGTGAAACTGTATAAAAAACAAATACAAAAAATAGCATTTTATTCAATGTTTTTAACAAATTTTCAGTTTCAGAACATAAGAATGGCCATACTGGGTCAAACCCATGGTCCATCTTGCCCAGTATCCCCCCTTCTGACAGTGGTCAGTGCCAAATGCTTTAGAGGGAATGAACAGAACAGGGTAATTACCGAGTGATCATCTCCTGCCATTTAGTCCTGCTTCTAGGAGTCAGAGATTTAGGGACTCCCAGAGCATAGAATTGTGTTTCTGATCACCTTGGCTAAAAGCCAAGAACTTATTTAATTATTTTTGAACCCAGTTATACCATTCACTGGCAACAAGTTCCACAGGTTGACTGTGTGTTGTGTGACAAAGTACTTGCTTATCTTAGTTTTAAACCTGTAGCCTATTAATTTCATTGGGTGACTCCTGGGTTGTGTGTGTTATACGAAGGGGTAAATAACACTTCCTTATTCACTTTCTCCAATGTGCATTACTTTACATTTATCACCACTAAATTATATTTGCCATGTTGTAGCCCAATCACCCAGTTTTGTGAGATGCCTTTGTAACTCTTCACAGTCAACAGGCTGGTCCACACTAACCCCCCAGTTCGAACTAAGATATGCAACTTCAGCTATGTGTATAACGTAGCTGAAGTCGAAGTACCTTAGTTCGAAATACAAGGTACTTACCGCAGGTCCACACGCAGCAGGCAGGCTCCCCCGTCGACTGTGCGTACTCCTCTCGCAGAGCAGGAGTACCGGTGTCGACGGCGAACACTTCGGGATCGATTTATCGCGTCTAGACAAGACGCGATAAATCGATCCCAGAAGATCGATTGCTTACCGCCGAACCCGGAGGTAAGTATAGACGTACCCATAGTTATCTTGAGTAATATTGTATAGTCTGCAAACTTTGGCGCTTGACCACTTTTTTTCAGATCATTTATGAATATGTCAAACAGCACTGGTCCCAGTACAGACCTCTGGGGGACCCAGTTATTTACCTCTCTCCACTGTGAAAACTGACAATTTATTCCTCCCCTTTGTTTCCTATCTTTTAATGAGTTACTGATCCATGAGAGAACCTTCCCTCTTATCCCATGACTGTTTACTTTGCTTAAGAGCCTTTAGTGAGGAACCTTGTCAAAGGCTTTCTGAAAGTCCAAGTACACTATATGCACTGGATCACCCTTGTCCATGTTTCTTGACATGCTCAAAGACTTCTAATAATTGGGTGAGGCATGATTTCCCTTTACAAAAACTATGTTGACTCTTCCCCCAACCTATTGTGTTCATCTATTTGTCTGATAATTCTGTGCTTTGCTATATTTTCAACCAGTTTGCCTGGTGCTGAAGTTAGGCTTGAATTGCAGGAATCCCCTCTGGAGCCTTTTTTAAAAATTGGCATTACATTAACTACCCGCCAGTCATCTGGTCTATATTTTGAAATTCTATTTTAGAGCAAAACTCAAGATTTACAAAATTCAGCATAAGTTCAACTTGATATACATATGACCATAGCAATTATAGAGATGATTAAAATGATTTTTCAATGGAAAATGGCTTTGTCGAGAGATTTTCACCAAAAATATGTTGAAAATGTTTCAGTTTTTGCCAATCCAAACCCCAAATATTTTGTTTTTAAAACTAAAACCTGAAAAATGTCATAGCAAATTTTTATGAGAATAAAAAAGGCTTTGTTGAATTTTTTTTTCAAGGAGGGGGGAAAAAAAAGATTTTCCAGTGAATCCAAATTTGTAATTATCAGCGCAGAACCACCCAGCATGGAGATGTCTGGTTAGAAACTACTCAAACTATCTAGTGCTCTGATTCTCCACCTTTTCCATATTGTGACTGCGTGTTACAACAGGAAAAAGTTTTGGGACCCTCGTTCCAAATAACCATAAAGAAAGGGATGCTAGGCATGATCCTCTGAAACTTGTTTGTGACCCTCCTGTTGGTCATGATCCCATAAGAACCGGTGATCTAAAGGAACCTGGCATCCTCTTAACATATAGAGGGGAGTCTGATCAGTTTTGTAAACTTTAGGTTCTTCTGAACACACACTGAGCATTTTTATGATACTTCCTCCCTGGAAGGTGCCACCATTTTGAATGCAATTATTTATATAGGAACTGCATATCCATGAATGACATTAACAACAATAATGCACTTACACGGCGAGGGTCCATAGTGCCGAATGTCCGTGGCCACATTGTAGGGCTTTAACCCAGGCATCTAAAATCACCACACGATTATTACTGATCTAGTGCAGCCAGGTTAATCGTGGACGGTGCAGCCAGGTTAATCATGTGGCTGCTGCCAGTCTATGGCCAGGCAATGTCCCCTCCTCACCTCAAGTCTGATCTTCAGAGCTTGATGTGCAGGGACTTTATCTCCAAGGTGGGCTGTATGACCAAAAAGTGCCAGCCAGCAGTGACTGATATTGACTTCAATCCACTCAACATCAATAATACATCCCAATTACTGATAATATCAAACCATCTTATGCCTAGCGGTTGCTGCCAGCATTGCATACAAAATGCCTTCAGCCTCCCGATGTCTTGTTTAAGCAATATCCATGTTTCAGATCTGTATAATAGGATTGGAAATGCACAGGTTTGATAAATCCATACTGTTTGTATATAGTTTCACCTTCTTTTGGCTCCAGACTGCATGCAGATCCTGCATGGCTGAGGCTGCTAAACCAATTCTTCTTAGGATGTTTGGCTGGCTCCTGGCTGCACCCATTTGAGGATACTTTAATTCACTACATCCACAGTTTGTCCAGCAGCAACAGATATCTTATGTCACAACTTTTGCACCAACTCTCAGGGGATTTTTGTTTTTGCCCAAGACATTCTTAGCCCAAGGGCAGCTGCCACATGCTGGAAGCTCTCTAATGCATCTTTAAGATCATTTGTGACCTGGTCCAAAGAGGACAACATCATCCACATAATTCAATTGGTAAAAAGTTGAAACAACAGTTATACTGGTATTTGCAGAGACATGTTCAAGGAGCCAATCCATTGTGTGGTAGAATCCATTGTGTGGGACCAGGATACATCCCTGCTTCACCCCTGATCTAGTCTAAACCCTGTCAGACTATGGGTTTCCATTTGCACCCATACCCCTGAGTGTTTATGTAGCTTTTGAATTAACCTCAGGATAATGTTGGGAATGCCAGTGCCTCATACAGCAGCTCTATGAACAGAAGAGAAGGCTGCCTTCAGGTCTACATATGCTGCTGCCCAATGGTGGATTAGGGGTTTGTGGGGCCCTGGGCCAGAGCAAGTGGGGGCCCCTCCCCACCCCTTCTGCCTGCAGTCACCCCTCCGTGCTCCTGCTGGGGAGGGGGTCGGGGCACGGTGGCTTCCACTGCTCCCTGCCAAGAGTGCTGGGTGGAGCGGGGCAAGCCCCTGCACCCCAACTCCACTCCCCAGCAGGAGTGCTGGGTAGGTGGAACGGGGCGGGGCGCAGGGGTGCCCATTTTTCCAGGGGCCCACCAATTGGCCAGGACCCCAAGGCCCCATTGGCCCAGTGGCTAATCCGTCACTGCTGCTGTCAAAGGATGATTCAATTTGTGATGGATCTCAGATAAACAATGAAGAGCAAGCATGGTGTCCATTGTAGATCGCCCAGCAGTGAAGCCTGTTTGTTCTGGGGGGTGATGTTTCACAAGGAGAGACTGGAGCTGGGCTAGAAGGACATGTATACATTTTTTCCAGGAACAGAAAAAAGAGTTATTGGCTTCTGCAATTACTGTGTGGGCCTTTCCACTTACAAAGCGGGATGATGATCCTTCCTTCCACTCTGCTGGTACCTTCCTAGTAGTTCAAGCCTGGACAAAAAATTGGTGTAATGTTACATTTATCCTACGGTGCACCTGAGCAGTTTGGGCATTATGCCAATGGGTCCAGCATCTTTGCTGGCTCTTTATAGCAGAGTGGTACTCTTCCAATGTAGGAATGACTGCACAGGTTTTTGGATCAGGGATTGCATCTACTACTAACACATGCAGATCAGGGCATGGATTACTTCAGGATGGTTAATTGAAACCTCATAATATTCTTTCCATCTTTGCAGGACTTCTTGGGTTGAGCACTTTTTACCATCAGCCTTATTTGTCTGCATAAACCTGGAACAAAGTCCAGTTCTGGACTGAAGTGATTTAATAGCTTTGAGTGTAGGCTGTAATTAATTAGACCTTTATTCTCTCCTCTGCCAAGTTTTCAAAATAATGATCTATTTTTGCTGTCACCTGAAAAATGCCTTGTAAACATTTACATTAGCATCATCATGGTGCTGTCTGGCCTCAAATTTGTTTTGCAAAATTTGAAATATCTCATCAGATAGCCAAGGGCATCACTGGTAGCATTCAAATTTTGGGATGGCATCTACAGTTTCTCAGGTGACGGTGCTTATGGCTGCCCAAGCTGATTTATCCAGGGGAGAGCCAAGTGTGTCAAATTTGTTATTCACTGTGACAGAGTATTTGTTAGCAAGGGCTGAATTTTATAGATGCATTGTGCCTTGTGTTGCATAACGGGCATGTTCTTGTGTTGAAATAGGAGAGTAATTGCGATCTTAGCAACAAGGAGATGATGGTCACTATTTGTTGGGGCTTCTGCACATCTGAAAACCCAATGTGACTTTACTATACTGTGATTCAGGACCAATATATGGTCCAGCTCCTTCCTGGTCCAGACGTCATTGGATATCTTGGTTTCCTGATGGATATCTATGCACCTGAACCAACTGCCAGGGCAGCAATGTTATAAGAAGTGCAAAAGGAGAGAAATCTCAGAGAATTGTAATTTATTCCAGAGCAAAATGATCCAAGAATAGTCTCGATGCCATTTCTCGGACAACTTGGTGCAACATTCATATCTCCAAGTATAATAAGTTAATTGTGTGGAAGAACTGATTGTGTCACTGCTGTTAGCTGCTGATAGAATTCATCTTCATTACTGTCTGCAGCTTCCTTGGTGGGAGCGTAGGCTACAATGAGGGACAGCGTCCCATGGCGATGCATCAACCTGGCATATAGCAGTCGATCAGAAATACAGTACTACTTCGTGAATGATTTATTTATGGGTGGATGGAATGGTATCACACAGATGAATTGATATGCATACATTATAAATTCACAAATTATAAGGCCATAAGGAGCCAGTGTGATCATCTAGTGTGACCTCTTCTGTAACAGAAGTCCACATTATAATGTTAATCTCAGACTTCCTATTTCAAATAGTCACATGGCCTTCTATGTCTTAAACATGAGGAACTCCCATGAGTAAAGATTAGGATCTAAATACAGCAAGTAGTGTATTATTTAGGGGACCTGCTTGGCAGCTATGTGAGAGGGAAGCATTTTACCTACCAGCATCTAACATTGTTTGCTTGTGTCCCTGTCAGGGTATACCTCCCCAAATCTGAACTCTGGGTACAGATGTGGGGACTCTCATGAAATGCTCCCTAAGCTTATTTTCTACCAGCTTAGGTTAAAACTTTTCCAATCCACAGTCTTCTGCCTTGGACAGATATTGCTGCCACCACCAAGTGATTTTCACAAATATTCAGGGAAGGGTCACTTGGAATCCCTATCCCTCCCAAAATATCCCCCCAAGCTTTTTCACCCCTTTTCCTGGGGAGGCTTGAGAATACCAATCAGTTGCCTTAGCAATGTGAGCACAGACCAGCTCCTTGTCTAAGGACTTTGGAATCAAAGGATTCTTTAAAAAAAGGTAAATTTTATTAAAAAAGAAAGAAACACATCTGAAAACTCAGGCTTTAGGGATTATACACCAAAATAACTTTCTTGGGGTTCATCTTAAAGGTTACAAGCAAAACCTGGGTTAACACAGAGGAATCCACAAACCAAAACAACCAAAAAGGTTCCTAATCGCATCTGTCTTAACTTTTCCTGTGCTACTTACATATCTGGGGTTCCAAATGAGGAGTTTCTAAGTATGGTGCTGATGATTTCCCATACCTGGCTTAAAGCTTACAGCTTGTTGCTGCCTACAGTTGTCGAGACTGCTCCCATAGACAGAGTAGTGGATCAAAGTGTCTCTTGTCCTCCTTTTTAAAAATTAAATCTTGCTTTTCTACTGTCCCTCAAATGGTCTGATCGTTGAAGTTAAAAGTCTTCTCAGCTACTTTGTGTGCCACAGAGAGCTCATCAGAAAGTGGGGGAGGGGGTTAAAAGGGCGGTGCTGAACTTTTTGCTGATCATCAAAAAAGCTTAATCAAAGAACCTGAACATCACCAGACAGAAAAGGTGGTGAACTGAATGAATCAGGTATCAAGCTTGTTGGGCCAGCCCTGGAGGGCTTGGACTTTTCCTCCAGGTTCTTGTCTCTGCATGGATTACTACTTACTAGCTAAAATGAATTTGTTATCCTCCAGTTGTTAGTTGTTGGTATATATGCTTTAGCTTTTATCTCCCAAACATTAGTTAATGTGGAGCATAGACCCAAATGAGAGCATCTCCGAAGGGCTGATGTTAGATCTGGTCAAAATATTTTCACAGAAACATTTTTTTATGAAAAATGGCTTTTTGAACAAAATGAACCAAAAATGGAGTTTTGATTAAAAAGTTGTTTTGATTCCAAACTCCCCCCCCCCCCCCCCGGACGTTTACCAAAACTCACATTTTCCCTCCAAATGCTTTGCAAAACTTTTTCAGCTTTCATTTTTATTTTGGATTCTATACCTGGCTCTGCCACTTATGGGTTATATGTCTTAGTGCAAGTCACATTACACCTCTCTGTCTCTTTTTCTGCCCCCGCTCATTGTCTGTCTTGTCTGTTTAGATTGCAAGCTCTTCAGAGCAGGGACTGTCTCTTGCTCTGTGTTTTATGGAGTCTAGCAAAATGGGGCCTTTATCTACCTCTGTTAGGGCCTCTAGATGCTACTCTACTCTTTTGCATCAAAATCCTGTGAAACGTCTTGTGCTTTCTCCAGAGAACAGGATGAAAAACTTCGTCTTGAATAGAGTTCCACTTTGAGCATTTATCTGAATCTCTGACTAAGAGCAAAACACAAGGGGCCAGACTCCTGAACAGTGATGATTCATATCCAAAGGAAAGGCTCTTGTGAACCACTCTGACCCATACCCAGTGTAACTTACACAACCCTACTATGTGAATACTCTCCCTGTGCAGCAGAGAACCAGGAAATTTCTCCCATATCCTCCGCCACCTGTGGGCACATTTGAATTTTGCTGAAATTGTCAGCTTATCTTTGTAAAACAGACAGTGCTGCAGGTTTGTGTTAATTTATTTACTTAAGTATTCTATTTCATTACCAATAGCTGGAATAACATCTGCTGATGTTGTCTCCTGTGTGTGTGTGTGTGTGTGTAAGTAAATACATTTGATCTGCTTGTTATACAGGCAGAAATGCCCAGAATATGTTTTAACAGGATTGCATAGGAAACACATATAATGAAATATACATAGGATTTGCCCATGGGCTTATACAACTCCATGACATGACAACTTTAAGAATGTGATGACTATCTTTTTACTCTGTTACCTTAATTGTAGACCATGGCAGGTTTGGACCCATTTAAAAATCACCAGAGGTCTTGCTACTTAGCTTCCCTTTCATGTAACAGAAGAAAGGCTGAATGAGTCATGTGAAACCAGCCCTGAGATGAATATAGGCATAGATGTCATATCCTCATGTGTGCAGCTGTAATTGCATATCTACTTTGCCATCTGCAGATTTAATGGACACAGTTTCTCAGTGCCTGCTGCAGGGCTCGGTACAACTCAGTTATCATCAGCCAGATTTCCTGTTGCCAAATAGCCAAATACAATAGTTGTGTAATGTCAGACTTTGGTTTCTGGAGTAGTTTCAAAACCTGCCAGCCACTATGTGTAATTTTATAACAACACCACTGTTAACTAATCGCACTCTCACAGAATTATGAAACCTGAGAGGATAATGCATTTGCAAATGCATTATGAGTCTTTATTTGTGAATTTTTCATAGGCAGTTTTTATTTTAGTTTGATATTTAACATGAGACTATTTTCCTACAGATCTGTTTGCTTTAATTTCTTTCCTCCCGGGTAATTTTGCACTCTTTCCCTGACCATTGTGAAAACAACTTTGTCTTTAATTACAATATTTACAGAGATTACATTTTTCATGCTGAAAGTTTTTACTGTGGATATGAGGTCACGGAGATGTCAATTAACCTCTAGATTTCCAAATTGAAATCCTTACTGGGCTTTAGGTATTTCCTTTGCAAACTGGACATTTTGGCTAATGTGTTCGAATGTAAGTGCCTGATTTATAAAAGCACTTAAGCACATGCTTCATTTTAAGCACATGAGTAATGCCAATGAGAAAATACCTCTGGACCTCCAAAATCACTCCTGTGCTCCAGAGGAAGCTGATGACCACTAAATAAGTTCATCTTTATATAGTTTCTTCCTTGGATGATAAGTTATTTGTATGCTCATTCCATAAGGCTAATGCTAAGAAGAAGAGGCAGAGCACTCAGTGTATTTTCTTTGATGCAGAGGTGTAATTCCCATTAACTTTAATGGAAGTTAACCCATGTGAATGGAGATGAGGATCTTACTCCTTTATGGTTTTAAAGCATCTCCATGGCAATAGGCTTCCTGGAATATTTTATTTTCTTCTTTGTTATGGTAAGAATTATTTTTGACCTTTGACTGATCACAAAGCAGCTGGCCCCTTTTAAACACAAAAACAAATAAACAAAAACCCACACAAAAGAAACAAGTGACTGAATGACTGGAGGAAAACATTAGTTCTGTGTCTGATTGTCATCTTTAAAACAAAGCATCTGAAAATGCCAAAACGATGGACATTAAAAAGCTGAATCGTTTTCTCAGGTTGAATGCCAAAAGAAAGGTGACACTATATATTATTTTAATTAGACTGTGTTCACTGCATTGCATGGCTCATTTGTTTTCTTTTTTAATAAAAATATTTAAATAATGGCATTCCACATAGAAAAAAACATATAAGACCTGTTTGGTTTAATCAGACAATTCAAGTGTCCTTCATTCCAGATGCAAACATACTGCTGTTCTCCAGTCTTGCTATGATTGGAACAGAATAAAATACCCCAAAAATATTGGTTAAATTTTTTTGGTTTTCAGGTGGGGGAAGTTGATGCATATTTGAAATGTTGGAAAATTTCAACTAGATTTAGCTATGATCTTCCCCTTTTATCACTCTAATTTATTTATATCAGAAAGGGATAATTACTCTGTAATTCTGTTTCTGTGAAGATATCATGACTGAATCCCTCCTGCTCAGCATCTGTAAGACAGGCCGGTATGAGAACTAATACAGTTCAAGATTTTTGGCCCGTTGAGGGCCCATTTGGAGACTATGTACTGAGTGCCTCTGTGAACCCACTTGAATATCCTGTTCCAGTACCTTGATGAATGGGAAGGAGAGAGCTCATTTTAACAGTGAATGAATGGTTTAGATGGAGCGGCACAAGGCTGTCTTGAATTTAAATCGACAACAATTAAACTCTTCTGGAGCATATGAACTTGGAGAGCCTATCTCTTGTACTCACCAGAAGTCTTCCAAGACTTGTGTCTCTGGCCAAAACCAGTGAAGCAGAGAGCTCTGCAGTACAGGGTCAGAAAGAAATCTTTTTTGTCCTTTCATGTGTGCCTTTCCTTTTCTTTTTTCTTAGTCTTATGTTCTTCTTATTCACTGAAGAGAGGAAATGTAAAGGAGAATTTGTGTCAGGTGAAATATTGCAACATTTAACACCAACAGCTTGCTAAATGCATAAACCACAATTTATTTCTGTTTATAGCACTTTTGCTGGTAGTCTCCTACTAACCTACTTGACCTATGTATGAAAATGCAGACATACCAAAGTTTTTTTTTATGATGACTTTCAGTCTTCACTACAATATTATGAGGCAACAAGAAACAGGGTTCCCTGGGATCTAAATGTACTATTTATTCATGTCAGTGACTTAGTTTATCGGTCAAATCTCTGTACTCTGCAGTGGGCCACCTCTTTTGGAGAAACTCTTGTGGGTCATATAATTCCACCACAGTCCTAAATTCTAGGGTTTTATCACTAATCTGTACAAGGTGGCTCTAGAGTTATTGTTTTTCTCTGGACATATTTCTTTCCATTTGTTACCTTTGTGTAAAAGCGCCATGGCCCTGTCTCCTTCTGTCATGTTTTGGGGGGATTTGGACCATTGGGGGGCACCATGAGAGAGTAGCCTCTGTGCTTCAAGTGCAGATACTGCTAGCAGACCTGGCCCTCGTGCAGGTCGGAGTCTCTTTTGGTGATATTTTCAAAATTTAGTACTCACCTTATTGTTCCCATTGACTTCAATGGGATCAGAGTTAGGCCAGTGTTGACAGGCCCGCTGCTCATGCCAATAACCCCAGGCAATTACTCATGCAGTGGCTAGGCACAATTTGGCCCTATGATTTGTTATCACTAATCGTAATGCTTAATAATATCTCCCATCCTTTTTGATAGGAAAGAAATCCATCCAAGGCTAAGCTACAAGAGCTTTGGCTATTTGGAACTGTGTGTTTCTATGCTGTCATACAAATTATGACATGGATCAGAAATGTATATACGTGGCATTGAATGGCTCAAATGATTGGTAACAGGCTACCAAACCTTCACCTGTAGGCTGCTGATATTCTTCCAATCAGTAGAGACAGAAAGTCACCATTGTCTCTTTGAAATGGAGGGCTAGTCTCTCTCTAATTTCTATTGGATGGGTTGGAGATCTCTGAGAGAGACCCAGGATTGAATGGACACGGAAACAGAATTACTCTTTCCTCTAGAAGTGATCCCTCCATGTTAAGTCTGAGGCACATGAGTAGAAGCTTGCACGGATGCTGTTACCTGGGGTTTCTCAGAACCCCAACGCGGTGGTAACTTAACTGTTTCTCTCCAGGCAGTGTCAGGAATAAATCAATCCGCCTGATAAATAATTGATACAAGCAAGCGTGCTTTCACCTAAAACTACTTTTTTATTAGATTTCAGGCGCGCGCACACACATGCTGTCGCAGCAGGGTTAGCGCATGTTAAAACAAGTATATTTATCTAGAGTTAAAAAATGGTTTCAAGGAATCAGCGGCCAGTGTTCCGGGGGCTGCTGCTTGGGAACTTAGCTATCAGATCCTTGCCAAAGAAAGCTTCCTTGGACTACTCCAAAGCATATTCTTTTGCCTAATCTTTTATTCAAACAAAGCACATAACCTATAGTGACTTCTAGTGGGTCACCAGTTCTCCTAATTTCAGCAAAACTACTCATCTCTGATCATCAAAACATTTCTAGTCATAACAACAATGTGTCAGGGGCACTTAAAACCAAGGCCGCTGTTTACTCGCTCTCCTCCATACTTGTTAACTTTCTGTGCCATCCTCCCATTCTGATTAACAAACTGCAAGTATGCAGCTGTCTGACCTTGTCTCCTCCCCTAAGATTTTCCTAGGTATATGATGTTTGGTTTTCAGCTGGCAGTGGTTGAACATACAAAATTGCTGACTATGGTATTATCAAATTCAGGGGTGCATGCAGGAATGTCAAATTCTGGGGTAACAACGCCACCTGCTGCACTTGTCCTGGTGACAAAGACCGGATGTTAACTTCCAGGGCTGACAAGCTGGCACCTTTCATGAGCACTGAATTCACTTTGCATTTACAAAATATGCTTCTCTCATTTGGTACTGCGCACAGTCTGGCTTAATCCTAAAGATGCCCTAATATTATCCCATTTAAAAAAGAAACCCCCGGATTATCCTGAGGAAACTGAAATACAAAGTGACTTACTGATCCTGGGATATCTGAGCAGCCATAACTCTCCATGACACCAAAAGGGGATTGTGGGACTTCTGCGTCGTCAGTAGCTCACAATCGGGCAGAACAAGGATTGGATCCAGGAGTCCTGACTAACAGTCTCCTGCTCCAAGCACTAGAAAACATGGAATAAATTACACGTGTATATAATAGCCATAAGAATATCAAACCAGTTCATTTAAATTAATGCTATTACAATGAATAGAGAATGAATTCATGATACAGAAGGCTTGATTCTCTTCTGACTTACACTTCATTTACATTAGCTTAAATCCATTGACTTTAAAGGATTTACTCCTTCTTTGTTCTGGTGTAGGTCAGGAGAACCAGGCACAGGAAGTGTAAATAGTCAAATCAAGTGAAACATATAATATCCCTTGGCATATTAAATTCACATTAAGGGCAAATGTGTTCCTTCTGATTTATTCTACTGTATTATACACAATGCCCAGGGACGACAGTAGTAAATGATTAGCCTTTTATTGCAATGTGTGTCCTTAGTAACAAATAATGTGAAAACATGAACATAAATACAGACAAAAAATGGAAGTCATATTTATGGTATCCTTAAAACACTATGCAGAGCTTGGGCATTGACCATTTATAGACGGAGCTAATTTCAATCCTCCCGACACTGAAATATATTGAAGCAGAGAATGCCTCAGGTAACGTATTGGAGTCATTTTCCCCCCTGTAAAGTGCCTTTTTATTGCAGCAGTGAGTGAAAAATTAATGGGCCTACTTTCTTTTACTTTTCTGATGAGAAGGAAGTACTTCCATTAGTGACACTAAGAATAGGATTTACTGTAACTTGGCCTCAGATGGTATTTGCGGTTCCCACACATCCTGTAACAATATGCTTTCTAAACTTAAACGGATATTGCCACAGTGACTGTTAGAGAAAAGCTGAAGGAAGATGATGAACAGGAGCTTTTTTTTTTTTTCTTTTTCTTTTTCCTCCGAGAAAGCAGCTCCACTAGACTGTTTGTTCTAAGGGGAATGACTGACCTCATGTTCAACACCTTGGAGAGGAAAAAGGGCCAAAGTGAGGCTTGTTAGGAATGTATTTCACTAGTGTGTCTGCAGAGAGGTTGTTTTTGGGGTTAATTACTGAAGCAAAAGGCCCACAAAAAGCAGCTTTTTGTGGCTGGCTTTCCATTCTAGCAAGATATAATTTTCTAAAGTAGGCACAAATCCTACATTTAGGTGTGCCTGTCCTATCTCTCTAGCCGTCATTTAGAGGCTGCCCATCAATACATCTTAGTCTTACATAGATGCCCAAATGCTCATTTTGGACACACACACCACCCTAATCAACATCTCTCTAGAGTAGTCCAGCCACTTCCTGATTCTTGACCTCTCTGCTAAGACGGTCAATCCTGGCCGTTTTTGTGATACCGTTGACTCAATTAGGCAAACAAAGAATAAACATTGCATAACAATCTTCAGTCCTTGCCATCCTAAATGACATTTGAACCCGTGAAAAAGCGGCCACTCTGTCACCCACTACAAACCCTCGAGCAAGTCAGAGGTGAATACCAACCATTCATCATACCCATATGGGTTAGGAGTGTAATTTCATGAGCTGTGTGTGTGGGGGAGAACTGTGAGAAGATGCTGTGTCAGTATGTGGGCTGCAAAAGGGACAAAGAGGTGATTTTAAATTTATGCTGGAAATAGAATAGAGAGTTAGTAATGATGTACCTACCATGGAACTTTCTTCAGAAGAGATGCATGAAGGAAAGAGCAGTAAGTCAAAGACTACAGCACCTAGTGGAAAGAAAGCAGAGGTGTAACCATGCACACATGCAAGATATTGTTCTGACCATGTGCACACCATAGAGTGAAATAGCACACTGGGGGTGGGGAGAGGAAGGGTGTTGCATAACCATACTAGAAATAGTAAGGTCTCTGTGCACTTGCTAATTTTGCATCTTTTTTTCATTCTATGGCACTATGTAATATAGTTACTATAGCAAGTAGAGAGCAGGCCAGATGGGAACGTGGGGAAATTCAACTACAATTTTGAAACAGTCTAAGATGGATCCAAACCAGCATACCAGACCCAGACCCTGTTGGACTGTGGAGAAGTAATCTGAATTTTGCTGCTTGGACCTTTTATAGAGATAAGATGAACCAAGGCACCAGATCAGGCCCCTTCAGACTTTGGGGCCATTTGGTTCGGGCTACAGATCCAAACATCACAGCCTGGGCTGTTTTCTAGTAGAAAGCTTCTCTCGCTCTGTGTGTGTGTGTGTGTGTGTGTGTGTGTGTGTGTGTGTGTGTAAATAAATGGGAGATGCAGGCATTAAACACAAGTTAAAACACCAAGAAAATATAGTGTACCATATTTCAGTATACAAAATGGTCTTTCCTGAAACTATATTTGTTTATTGTGAATTCCTGGATTCATCTACATAATATTGTTGTTTTACTGTTAGACAGTCAACACTCAGGTACATACAGGGGTCTTGGACTGGATTGTACTCTGGTAGCTAACCGGTACTGCCTCCCACCCACTGGGAACATGCTAGCTCAATCAAAACTATCTAGTGTAGTCTACCCAATCTGAAAATTACATCTAAAGTGTACATATACCATTAGACTCTAGCCAGCTTTTTAACAATCAGGAATCTCCAAATAAAATCTTTCCATATGCAGATAATCTGGGGACAATTTCTTAATGCCAATTTGGAGTTGGGATGGAATGTAATCCTGTCTTTCACCCGCTTTCATCCCTTTTCCGGATTGAGATGCTCACAGCTGCAAAATCAATTTTGTGAAGAAACTTCTTTTCTTTTTCTCTTCACTTCCTAAGTAAATAACTACTTTAAAAGGCACAGAAAAATGTTGAGAGTTATCTTCCAACAGAATAACTAAAATTCCTAAGAGACAACGATTGTTTCAAAACAAAGCTATTTGAGGCAGTTTTATCCGTGTATGTACAAAGCCATTCATCTGTGAGGCTTTTCTTCCCTAGCACAAATGTTCTTGCTCTGGAGTTTTTAAAAGAAAAACAAAGAAAAAGAAAATGTTTTGGAAGATCAGTCTCATATTGTTACAGTGTAAAGTAAAACAAATAAAAACATATTCTGCAAAAGTTCTGATTTTATAGCTGATTTTCTACTCAGAAACCACCATAATTCATCTTGAATGTTATTTAACAGTCATGTTGTGGTAGTGTTTTTTCAAAGGTCACATTCAGAGAATGCTGAATCTCACCGGTCTTTTTAAAAGGAGGATTATATTGGACCCTGTTTGATTGCAGAGATTCTTATATTGAGCTCATCACCATGGTAACAGACTGTGAAGTTCTGCTGGGGTTCCCAGATCCGTGAGCCACTGTGCTACCCCTCTCAGCCTTAGCAAATGAGAACTTTTCTGTTGCTAAGCTATATGTGAGCTCCCTGAGTCATCAGCTTGTCTGCCTTGCCAGCAAATTCTTCAGGACTCTGCTACTCCAAACCTTGTCTAACAAGTAAGTCAGTGAACCCCCAGTTTCCGAGTTCCTCAAAGACCTCTTTCCACAATTCAGTTCCTTCTTACTGTAACACTCACAAAACCTTATCAAGTTCACTGCTTCTTTAAAGAGATAATGCACAGCAACTTGTTACTCTAATTCCACTTCAATCAAAGCACTAAATTCGTTTATGGTAAAAGCAAAACAAGATTATTAACAAAAGGACATAGGGTTAAGTGATACCAAGTATAATGAATAAGGATAGAAATGGTTACTAACAAAAGTAAAAATACACTTCTAAGACTAAAACTCAACTTAACAAACTAGAGTCTTTCGTTCAAAGAAGTTTTTCTCACCACAGTCTTTCTTCCACCGTGGCTGGCTAGACCTTTAGCCAGGACCCAACACACAGAGCTCAAAGCATTTGGATTCTTTGACTCCATAGGTGAAGGATAACCAGGGGGTTCTCTCCTGTTCTTTTTATAGTCCAGTAAACCTTTGAAATGTGTGAAATGAAACTCTGCCCAGACTTACTTTTCATTCTCCTGCTTGGGGTATAGACGCCATGCTATCTTCTCCCTTGCTTGTTAGCATTTTTACCTTATATGCATTTGTACCTTCATTGTTAATACATATTCCTTTGTCTAGGGCAGAGTGGGTTTATGCATGCCTTGCCAAACACATGCTAAGATCATAATTTTAGTACATAGTTATAATTCTTTGTACTCACCCCGTACATACAGCACACAATGATTTTCAAGACCAGCATGTTATCAGTTGGTATATAATACATGATATTTTTTAGAGACAGATTATGACAACAGTGCGTTAAGTGTAGTTAGTATGTCAGGCCTGACAAGAGTTGCTTGATACACAGGATAGTAAACCATCAATGGGCCTCTGTGTCACACAGACCCAATCCTGAGAAGTATTGAATGCCCTCATTATGGGTGTCAATGACAGTTTTGACTGAATAAATGGACCTTAGGATTTGGCATTGCACTTGCATCTGTTGAGTGTGGATGGTTGATGATATATCCAAAATATAGGCATATTGTAGATACTCTATTATTCTTAATACATCTGGAGCCAGAAACTCAACCAGTGTAAATCAGAGTCACACCATTAGCTTCAGTAGAACTGCACCATTTTACACTAGCTGAGGATCTAGCCCATAGATCTTCATTAACTTCAGCTTACAAAATTACAGCACTTAACCTGGGTGGTATGATATGTGGAGAAGTTTAGTCATTTCCAAATGAACTATTTTCTGGAATGTAGGTCTGTTTTGGCCAAGTGGAGAGCTCTGGTTGCTAAGTTTTATGTACTCTCCACATGCATGAATTCATTACAGGCTTGTCAAGGAAAAAGGTGACTAATGCTACTGCAGTTAAAAAGAGAATGAGCTCAAAAGTTTAGCTGGAACAATGATTGTACTCTAATTTCCTTAACTCCAAAAAATATGGCTTCACACCATTAGTGGTACCTCTGCATTCAGTATCAACCCTGCTGTTCTCAGTGAAATCAGAGATAAAAAGCTATTTTATTATCCACTGCATCTTGACTGCATTCCAAGTCACTGTTTTTGTTATGGTGATGTGTGATAGCTGTTAGCCATGGTAATGCAGCCTGTAACACCATTGCTCTGAACTGTGAGGCATGTTGTTTGGGAAGTATACTTTAGATATTCCACAGGGGTAAAAGATTTTTTTAAATGACCTTTTCTTCACTTAAATGCTGATGATCCGATAGTGCAAATTGTATGTATTAGTAGCCCTCCAAAATTAACTGATTAACTGTGTCACCAGCAGTACAATGCAGCATGTCTGCAAAACATTTTTTAATCAAAACCGGGGGGCAAATAACAGCTGCCATTGTGCTAAACATTTACTTACAGAAATGACTTTCTGAAAGCCATCATTAAGTTCAAATTAAAATATAGCAGAGGTTTTTGAATAAGACTGTAGAAGAAGATGAAAGTTTACATTGATAGTAAAGCAAACCATTTTTTCCACTCTGTGGTTTTGCAATGGTGCAGTGTATCTGGTGCGTTTATGGTATGCTAATGACAGATTTAACAAGCTGCAAGAGAGGAGATCTTTTTGAGAAGCCTCCTTAAATGAATTAAGCTTAAGGCCCACAGACAGGGGATGGATTCGAGAAGAAAAGTGGGTGGAGAATTCATGCAAGGTTACACATCAACACAGACCACCTTAAGAAGGATGCATTGGGATTTGAAAAGAAGAGGTTATGGTGGGCGGGAGAACAGTGCAAAGTTCTAAGCTTGTAGTTGCTCGCAAAGTCAGACCGTAAGCTCTGTTAATTCTTAGACCCATTGAAATCAACCAGATTCCAGGGCAAAGTAATTGGGACTATATTTTCTTTAACCTGGGGAAGAACATTCCAGTGCAATAAGAATTAGGCCATGTCTACACTACAGAGTTAAGTTGACTTAAGTCACGTTGACGATCATAAGCTGCTTTAATTACATCGGTTGTGCACGTCCACACAACACTCCTTGTGTCAGCAGAGCGCGTCCACAGTCGGTGCTCTTGCATTCATAGAAAGAGCTTTGCATCATTAGTAGCTATCCCACTATGTAACTCACCATCCCTGCCACTGGGAGCTCTGGGGACAGATCATAGGGGTGTGCTCACTGTCCCATGATGAAGTTCTTTCATCAGTCCATAGGCTTCCAACTTCGTTTCACGCCATTTTTCAACAGCCTTTGTTAACTGTGCGCCTGCCATCTCTGCCTGAAAGCATGGATCTTGAACTGCTGACCAGCCTGGTGATGAGCATTATGAACACAATACAGCAAATCCACTTTCCTGGAACTGTGTGACGACCCCCCCCCCCCACCACCACCACCACTGTAGCACAAAGACACCAGACTGAGAGCTCACGGTGGAAAAGCGAGTGATGATCGCTCTGTGGAAGCGGGCAACTCCAGACTGCTTCTGGTCAGTTGCAAATCCACTGTGGGGGCTGTGGTGATGCTATGAAGGACTGTGACTCTCTGTAATGTGCAGGAAATGCTTGATGGCTTTGAAGCAATGGGATTGCCTCACTGCGGCGGGTGATAGATGGCACGCATATCCCAATTTTGGCGGGAGGAGCATTGTAGTGGCTATACCTCCATTGTTTTGTCAATGTGTAGTATAAACAAGGCTATTGACCGGGGTTATTAAATGGGCTTAATCCGGAGTTAATGGTCAAGAGCAGGACACAGCCTTTCTTCCAAAGTGTCTCTTTCTCACAGGTTTATTTGATATAAGTTAACAATATGGGCTATTTTTCTTCTCTGGACATTGTAGAAGGGATAAATTTGACTTCTTTTTATTTTAGAAGGGATAAATTTGACTTCTTTTTATTTTAGAAGGTAGAGGAAAATGTCGGGTTCAGTTCTAGTCTTTAATTACAGCTCTGAAGTTAAGGCTGGGCCGACCAGTGGTCTCCAGGTGGAGCTCCATAGGAGTGCAAAGGGAGCACGCCTACTGCTGTACCTCTTCCTGAGTGCAGCATGCGTTCCCCTGCCCATGAAGCCAACTCCATTGGCTGGTGGAGAGGGGATGGGAGGGGCTATGATCTCCCCACTACTTCATCAGTCATCCCCGCCCCATGGGGTATCTTGCCAATGAAGTGTTGGAAGAGAGCAATCTCTGCCCTTGGGGTTGTTGCTAGACGTACCCACCTCATCTCACCCTCTGATGTGGTTTTTGTACCTTACTATACAGTGTTCTTAGTAATATCTGGAGACATTGTCCCTGGTAGTAATTTCAGAAGTCCTGGAGAACTCCAGGCTTTCAATGCAGTTGCTAAGTGGAACCTCCAGTTGTGCAAGCTTTGAGTAACCCCAGTGATGAGTGCAGCAGATGTGTGACCAGGCTGGCCTCCAGTTCTCCAGTGCAAGGTCAGGATCTGTACAAGAATGACAGGCTTACCAAGGTGGTGTTTTGTTGGTCAGGGCTACAGCCACAAGAGTTATTACAAGGCATGTTTAATTACTATTAGCATGTTCTCCCAACATAAATGTCCCAGGAACCTGGCTTGAAATAGACACTTCCTAGAAGTGAGGTTCTTACCCACGAAAGCTTATGCTCCCAATACTTCTGTTAGTCTTAAAGGTGCAACAGGACCCTCTGTTGCTTTTTACAGATTCAGACTAACACGGCTACCCCTCTGATACTTGACACTTCCTAGAATGTTTCCCTAAGCAATTTCTCATCGGGTGGGGGGAGGGGGGCGTTGGTCACTCTAAAGATATTCTTATTGTTCCACCACGTGAAATGGGAAGGCTCAATTTCCCAGTAGTGGTGGAAGAGGATCAGAACTTTTCCAGCAGTCTGAAATTTCAAGGAAGGAGGAGCCCCATTGTGGTGGCTAGTGCACGACTGCCCCACTGCCATGGGGGATTGCTTTGTTCCTTAGGGAAAGTTCTGTACTCCGCCTCTGGAGATCAGTTCTCTTGGAACAAATGGACAGAGGATGACGATTGACGCTAAGGACCTCACCATATTATTATTAATTATTATTATTATTTTGTTACTCTGTTAAAGTAACACTTGGCACTTTTCATCTTCAGTTCTCCAAGTGCTTTGCAAAGAAAGAAAATTGGATAAGTTTGATTATCCATATTCCACAAAAATGAGGAAACTGAGGCATGAAGATCAAGATGCTTGTCCACAGTCACCGAGGATTAAATTATCACAGCCCTTACTGAGCTGTGTGAGGGAGAAAGAACCCTCACCTAGTCCCCTGAAAGGACTGTGATTGTGGCTGCAGTAGGGAGAGCAGGGTCCTCTGTTGTGAGCTGAAGGCCAAGTGGGAAGAGCCCTAGATCCTGCTCCATCCCCTACTTGATGGCCAGGTGCACAGTGAGGACTAACTTGTTCCATGAAAAAGTATGAAGTTAGTTACTCCCTCCAAAGAGCAAGTGCAGGAGCAGGGAAGGAATCGTTTGTGATTCTCTGAGCCAAAATTAATTCTCTGCTCTGCTTCTGGAGTGGTGCAGTTATACATTGCCCCGTACATCGATGATCTGTAAGACTACAACCTAGTCCAAAGAGAGCCAGTGGCTTACTCAGGACAAGGATTCCGTTCCTCAATTTCAAATCCTGACCTCTGTCTCCTTTTAAAAAGTACCTCCATTTTAAATATTCAGAGCCACCAAAAATGCACGTCCTTTGGGAGTCTTCAAAATCCCTAGCTGTGAGAGTCTGAATTCACTTGAGTAGGTCTTGAACATTTAATTAAACTAGTTATTTCTGGAAACCAAAACAGAACACTTAGTGAAGAACAGCTAAGAGGAGCCATTGCTTTCTTCAGTATTGGGACATCTGAATAATTTAAAGAGGATTTGAGGACTATGCTTTATTTTAATTAGTTTCTGAATCAATTTCTGCTCTGCCTGTTCTCCCTCCTCCCCGCCCCACTTCTTTGTACTGTTTGTTTTTGATGATATCTGCAATCCTAAAAAAAGAAAAGGAAGCAAATTAACTTGGCTCAGACCACACCATATTATCACTTGGAAGATCACAGCAGCCTGCTATAAAAAATGTGCTTATGCTGAGAGAAAACGAAGAGCTCAGAGGACTGAAAATGTACTCATGTGTTTATTAAGTATGGCTATCTTTATTATTTTATATGGCATCCATGTACTGGGTGCTTCACAGATATAGACAAAGAGGTTAGATTTTGCTTGCTGGAATGAGTGAAAATCCACATTTGCTTTATTGAAGTAACTCCGGATTTAGGTGGAAACCAGAACCTAGCCCAAAGTTCCCCACTGGGAAAAGCTTGGTCTAAATAGACGCAATACAGATGAAGGGTGTAGGGAAAGGGCTGCACGGAATCAAAGTGACTGAGCCATTGTGTTTGACAAGCATCATGCCAGTGCCATGCTTCCTAAAAAAATACTGAAGTCACTCCTGCCCTTCCCTTTTGCCCCAGTGATCTCAGCCCCCACATGCTGCATCATGTCATCAGTCCTTTCATCTCCTTTCCCCCCTCATCCCCCACTCTGCATGTGGCTTTGGAGTAACAATTGCATGTTTGGAGCCAGATCTTCAGCGGGTGTAAATGGGCTCGGCTTCATTGAAGTCAATAGGGCTGTGTCACTCACACCAGCTTAAGATCTGGCCTGTGAAGAGTGAAAGAGGACATGGCTAATCAGATGAGCCCCACAAAAGTCTGGAGTGTCCAAGGGGGAAGAGTTCTTCTAGACACCAGGCCATAGGTCAATCTGCTCATGGCAGCACATGACTACGGCGTCTGTAGGTGTGGACCAGATTTCTCAGTGGTAAGACTGGGTGCAGGGCATGCAGAACTGGACTCTTCTGTCCCTAGTAGCATATTGGCATCAGCTTCTCCTCCCCATACGTCAGTGGAAGGAGGAGGGGAATTCCCTTTGTCACAAACCTGTGTGCAAAGGTATGGTGGAAATATGTGTTCCTATAGGAACACATATAGTTTTTTCCATATTGCTGCATGGCAATGATCCATCATGGCCAGGATCTTGTCTCCAACACTGGATAGTGCTGGGTGTTTCATGGAAAGGCATAAAATCCCCACAGTGCTATATACTGCACCATATCTGGAATCGGGTGGGAGGGATGACGTCTTTTCCACCCCATTCCAGATATAGTTCCTGAAAATGCAGTGACGTAACAAGGGTCCTTAGCACTAGCTCACCAGTGATGATCCCAGTTTAATAAACTGTGTGTATAAAGTAGGTGACAGAGGTAATTCTGTTATCATGTTGTTCTGTCTTGCCAATCCTCTCCTAAGCATTATCAACTAATGTGTGACAAGCAACAGAGGGTCCTGTGGCACCTTTAAGACTAACAGAAGTATTGGGAGCATAAGCTTTCGTGGGTAAGAACCTCACTTCTTCAGATGCAAGTAATGGAAATCTCCAGAGGCAGGTACCTCTGGAGATTTCCATTACTTGCATCTGAAGAAGTGAGGTTCTTACCCACGAAAGCTTATGCTCCCAATACTTCTGTTAGTCTTAAAGGTGCCACAGGACCCTCTGTTGCTTTTTACAGATTCAGACTAACACGGCTACCCCTCTGATACTTAATGTGTGACAGTTACAAAGTGGATTACAGGCCAGTCTGCCTGATGTGACTGAGCTAAATCCATCAAATATCCATCGCTTGAAACGTCTCTGAAGTTGCAGAGAAGTTGTCACATTTTGCTAACACCTTTCCTCCTTATTCCTTGTGTCCCCATATTGCAATTCTTTCTGCTCATTTTAGCTGTGTTTCCAGAATGTAATATGAAATTACTAGGAATTATGAAAAGAATAGTTCTGTTAGAATTACAGAGTAGGTAGGAGGAATGGAGTTGCTCTTAAGATATTCATCATCTGTCATTATGTCTTATTCCTCATACCAAACAATCTTAAAAAGATGTGTGCGCACATATGTGTAAATATGCCCATGATAGGTGCCATTTTTATGGGTATCCAAGCTTACATTCTTATTGTGTTGCTAGTTGTTAATGCCCTTATGTTATTAATTATGATTATTGTAAGAATACAATAAATATAAACATTTTTAAATCTGTTACCTCCATTAAGACAGACTGAGTGGAAATGAGTTTTAAGCTAAAGATACAGCTATCCGGTAGTTGCATGTCTCTTGTTAGTAGCAGAGACATGTGGAAATACCTACACTTGTGGTTCATCAGTGGAAACAAACTCCACGGGCCAAGGCTTTTACAAGATTCAGGGAATCCAAAACATCTAGGTCAATATGAAAGAAACACATGGCATGGAAAAACTTTTGAGATGCTAGGCTAAAAATATAAGCATTATACCACATAATAACATACACTATTTTAATCTCTAGCAGAGCCCTGTGCACTGTTACCCAACGGAGCCTAAGAATTTTCGTAACATATTTTGCATATAAGATATATAGATATCAGCATGGTATCTATGCACAGATGGGACAAACAGAGTGGAAGGGGTTGCATCCTTCCATGTTAGCTGAGTGTGTGAGAGAAATACCAAGGCCCTGAATTTCAATAAAATACATACATACATACATACATACATACATATATATGTATGAAATTCAGGGCCTTGGTATTTCTCTCACACACTCAGCTAACATAAAACTGTATAGACTATTGTGTCTGAAATAAAAGGAACTGTCCTTCAGCCCTTACGCATCCATCCATCACTATGCTAACTGAGCATCCTTGACGAACCATGTGTCTAAGAGCTTGTCTACACTGCCGCTTAAATTGATGTAACTTACGTTGCTCAGGGGTGTGAAAAAACCCATCCCCCGGAATTAAGTAAGTTACATTGACTTAAAGCGCTGTCTACACTGCACTAAGTCCGTAGAAGACACTCTCCTGCTGACATAGCTTCCACCTCTCATTGGGGTGGAGTAATTACGGTGACGGGAGAGTGCTCTCCCATCAACATAGCGTGTCTACACCAGACAATGCAGCTGTGCCGATGTAGCGCGGCAGTGAAGACAAGCCCTTAGTTCCCCTAAAGACAATGCTTTCGTTATTTATGTCCATGAAGTTACTGCAGGTTTATGGTGGTGTAACAATGAGCATAATTTGGCTCAGAAGGAATGATTGCAGGATTAAGCCCAAAATAACTATTTTCGGGATTTTTGTAACTGAAATCTTAAACTTCTCAAGTTATTCCCATAGTGCCGAAGAGCTAACATATTACATCAGACATTTCAAAAACATCCCTTCAGAAAGAACAGAAACCTTCTGTCATTTCAGACACTCTATCAGATCTGAAATAGACATGGTGGGTGGAAGCACATTGGAAAACAGCCAGTGTTCAAGATTTATTCTTTTACTAATTTGTAGATTTAAAAAAAAAAAAAAAAAAAAAGGCTTCCAAAGTTGGTGCGTTCTTAAAAATTGATGTTGTGCTTCAGATGTGGAGGTTTAAAAGTGCCATCATAATCCATAGGCTACAACATAAAGAAAAAGGTCTGCAAGCCTCAGCATGAATTCATTCACCCTTTGCTGCTACCTGTGAAAATTGCAAATGAGAATATCAGGCCAGATCCTCAGCTGGTGTAAATCAGAGTAACTCCATAGAAGTCAATGAAGTTATTGCCATCAGTGCATCTGATTCATTCTGTTTTGGAGGGGGAAACTGCATTCTTTCCATTATAGAAACCATCCAGCCTAATACTGAACAAATGTAACTGGTTTCCAGTTGGATTCCCACCACACCCCCA
Source organism: Emys orbicularis (assembly GCF_028017835.1). Lineage (NCBI taxonomy): Eukaryota > Metazoa > Chordata > Testudines > Emydidae > Emys > Emys orbicularis. The sequence continues at coordinate 95,541,893 of NC_088691.1, read as the reverse complement.
TGCCCCCATCTGCCTTTTTGACAGCATGTGCAATGTTTGCAGAAATTATTACTTTCTTTTAGAAAAACAAGGGTCAGATTCTCAACTGGTGTAACTGCACTGAAATCAATAGAGCCATGCAACTTTATGCCAGCTGGGGATCTGGCCCTAAGTGTTTTTTTCTATAGTAGAGCCAAGTTTATAATGAAATAGCAGGGGAGGAGGGTTTGGAAGACAGGGCTGTGATCAATACTTCAGCTCTGCTTGTGCAGTATAATGGTCACCTCATAGGCACTGTCTTTGAGTTGCTGGGGGATGCTTGACCTCCCTGCTCTGCCTCAGGCCCCACCCCCACTCCACCCCTTCCCCCAAGCACCCAGTCCACCCTGCCCGCCTCTTCCTGACCCTGTCCTGCCCCCACCAGCCTCTTCCCACTCCTGCTGCACCCCATTATGCCCCCTTTCCTGAGCATGCCCCACCGTCGCAACTTCCCCTCCCCGCCAGCGCCTCCTGCACGCTGCTAACCAGCTGATCCATGGCAGGCGGGAAGCGCTGGGAGGAGCTGATTGGTTGGCCCACCGGTGGGTGGGAGGTGCTGGGGTGGAGGAGGAGTTGATCCCTGGGGCTGCCGGTGGGTGCTGAGCACCCACTATTTTTTGTCCTGTGGGTGCTCCAGTCCCGTGAAAATGTTAATGCCTGATAAATGTTGTGCCTGCCTGATAATGTTATTGCCTGCATGGGTTCCTTGTGTCCGTTTGCTAGGCTGTGCTTTGGTACTTCCCCCACCTGCTTTCCCACACTCCACAGACTCCATGAGAGAATGCCAAATGTTAAATGTGCTGTTGCCCAGCCAGCGGCTGGTTTTCTCCATGCTGCTGAAGAAGGCGACGATGCGAGGAAGAATCATGCTGCAATTCACATGCATGAATTAGTACCTGAACACTAGGTGTTAAGGCAAAACTTGAGTAGTTTCTTGGCTAATACTATGTCTGTCTTTGCCAGTGGGCTGCTTGGAAGCACCTAAATTGCAGTGTGTGTTACATAAGAGTTGAGATAGATTCAAATGTCACTTCTTTGGTTATGCTGTGCTGGTCTTACACTGCATGTAGGCTAATAATAATAATTGATACCTAGCTCTTAAATAACACTTTTTGATATCTCAAAGCATTCTACGAAGGAGGTCAATATCATTATCCCCATTTTATAGATGGAGAAATTGAGACACAGGGAGGAAAGTGACTTGCCCAGGGTCACCTTGCAGGCCAGTGGCAGAGCCAGGAATAGAACCCAGTCTCCTGAGTGCTAGTCGAGTGCTCTATCAGACCACACTGCCTCCTGAAAGAGGGTCATCTCCTCAACTAGTGTAAATTAATGTAGCCCCAGAGAGCAATAGTGACTTAGACCAGCTAAAGATCTGGCCAACATTTCCCCCATTCCCGTTAGAAAAGTGCTCAGTTCCACATTATGGGCTTGCTGTACCTTTTGCAGATCTGTGTATAAGATAAGATGTGCAGATTCCATTCAGCTCCCCTCCCACCTGTAATAGGCCCTGTGCACCATTGCTGTGGGGTAATACACAGTGAATAGTTTGTAACAATCAATACAATATTTTTTTCCATGTGAGGAACATCTGGGAACAGAGATCACATGTTAGTCAGAATTGCTCACAAATATGATTTACCCTGTGGATTGATATTCAAACTTATCACCATTGGCGCTCACTTGTGATTGGTCACATGAGTCATGTGCTATAGTGCCTTCTCACTGATTGAAATAACCTTTCAAATTAGTTTGCTTGTGTGAATGCTCACAGAGGGCAGGTTTGTTTCCCATGAGTATTCAAGCACACAAGCTACAATTCACTCAGCTCTGCTGGTGGGGTAGTGTGTGTGTACAGCCTGGATGACTGAGGTGTTATGTGTATGCAAATATAACATTGCACCTGAGGGCAGGTTGTTGATAGCTGGGATTGAGCCTGCTATGTCTGTATCTAAATGCATGAGCCTTTACTGCTTGAGCTAAAATACCCTACTTTGTTAGCCTCTTCAACTTCTATCTGTGGCACAGCCATCATGTTACAAACATACTGCTAGAGTACGCTTGAATCTCTCTTGCAATCACAGTTTTAGTGCTGCTAAACAGAATCCAATATAAGTAAGTACTACAGTATTCTATAGTAATGGTGTAAAATACTACAGCTTGCAACAATAAAACTGCAGTACTTGGGGGTGATTGCACTAGGGTTTGCAAATTGTAGAAGGTGTAGGCACAGACTTCACCACATACAGTGTAATGCTGCAGATCACAGGCAGGAGGCAGTATCCATCACCAGAAATGGAAGCTAAGCATAAAGCCAGGTTTGTCTGTATTCCCTCTAAATGATCCTTTAAAGAAACCACCTGAGCAGAAAAAAAAAACCAATTGTCACCTTTTCTAAAATGACACAAGAATCTTACATTAACACTTTGTTAATCTGTAGAGCTATAGAGCTATTAGTAATAGTATTAACTCCTAATCTCCTGAGCTACCTTTTTAAAGGAAACTATTTCAATAATAATTTCATTCTAGAACCACTCCAGTCTATGAACCATGAACTATATCAGCAACAAGTGCTCTGATGATCCATTTCCAATATAATAGTGTTTAGTGTGTATTTTAGGGGTTAGTTATATTAAATAGTAGTGGCATAGATTTCTCACAATTAAGGTAGGTAACCAAAATCCAACTGAAATTCTGTTCCTATATGCAAAAGTGAGGAGGAGGGAAGTGTTAGAATTTGATGTCAGATATTATTAACCAAAATGCCATCTACACACATTAATTTGTAAGCACCCTCTAAATTCCAATTAAAACTGCTTTCATTTGCTTAATTGGCTGTCACACAGATTGTTATATAATGTGTGATGGGGGGGGAACCTTTTTTGGGGGAAAAAGTGACAAGAATTAAACCAGCATTAAATACCCATCTTAAAAAAGTAACAGTAAGACCGATCGGAATTCAAGCTGAAACAATATCGGACATTCATCCCTGTGCACTTCTGTAATGCCTTCCATTTGAGGATCTCCTAATGATTCATATGTATTAATGAATTAAGCATCACATAATCCTGCCCTGATGTAGATATGGAAAATGCTGTCTCCATTTTACAGATGGGAAAATGGAGGCAGGAAAGTCACACAGTAAGTCTGGAACAGGACCTGGGGTAAAATCCTGGCTCCACTGAAGTCAATGACCAGATCTTCTGACTCTCCAAACTGTGCCTTATCTACAAAGATGTATGATATGTGCTGTTGCTGTAATTGTCTGAGAGAGAGATGCCACAATACATAGGCATTTTGGAGCATGTTACAGATGGCATTTCAGCCATAGCTGTGAATTCTCCTTGTTCTTATATGTTTTAAGTCAGATACGGCTGTTCGAAAATAGTGTTATTTGAGCATAATAGTTCAGATCATTGGCCAGCAAAGGTCAGCATTGTTCTTTAGAAGTTGAGTCTGCCATGTACTACTTAGAAAGCCAGTATGGTCAAGTGGGTAGGGCTCCAGCCTCCTTCTCAGGTGCATGAGGGTCTAGTCCCAGCTCTGCTACTGACCTGCTGTATGACCTTGAGCAAGTCACTTCCGCACTTTGTGCCTTTGGCTTGCATGTTTTGAGAGGGACTGTGTCTTGCTCTGTGTTTATAGAGCAGGGCCCCAATCTTGATACATGTAGTTCTCTAGAGTGCTACAGTAATACAAACAGCTAATAACAATAGTCTGTGCTGAGTCTGTATCCCTGGCCGTGCTACAGACTTGCTGCCATAGCACCACTCATGCAGTAAAATACTATTCGGTATTAGGGAGGCTGGAACTATCAGGCCCTGAACCAGGAACAACAACACAAGCTCCTAATTCCTAGCACACACCCCGAGGAAAGGAAACCGGGTCCATTTATGCACTGAGGGTCAGATCTCTACCTGGTCCCTTGTGTGTGTGGGCTCCTCCCAACCCTGGCACTGGTGGTGTAATAGTCAGGCAGAACTGCTGCTGCTGTGCTCTGGGGCAACCTCTCTACTCCTCCCCAAAGTGGGGAGTAGAGAGTAGACAGCACCATGGCAACACCCCGCTGTGTATCAGGATGAGCAGTCTGTGCACACCACCGGTTTGGGCTGTATGTGTTATGGGAAGCCCTGGTATATTGTTGTTAATAGAGTGAACTGCATGAAATGTGTGTAGTCTTATGTCCTAAATGAAGGGTACGTGTGTATCTCTTTGTACTCGGCTGGTCTGGAGTTTATATCTTTCCCCAGGCTTTACCTCTTCTGATCAATCAGCACACCCTCCTGCTGCATGGTCAGACAATGGGGAAATTATTCCCCAATAGAATGTTACTGAGTGATGCGGGAAAACTCCTGAATTATTTATTTGATGCTTCGGCTATCTACAGTGCTGGCCAAATGATGGGGGGGAAAACTGTGAATCAACAATGTGTCAAACTCTTCATGAATCCTGTTCATCCACCTCGAGTAGCAACTCCTCCTCTGAGACCAGGAAATCCAATTAAGTACCAACTTTCCCTGATGATGGAGACATTTATATGCATTGGGGAAGATCCTCAGCTGGTGTGAATCAGCATAGATCCACTGAAGTCAAGTCCATTGACACCAGTGGGATCAGGATTTCACCCTCAGCCTTAAAATGTGCATCAGTCAAATAAGCCAAGTGATAAATAGGTTGTTTGTTTGTTCTGAAGAACCTCTCCATTCCTAGTCCATATGATTAACAACCAAACATCTATGTAAAAACCAGTCTCTGTTTCTGCTGGATATGTGCAAAGCTATTCACAAGGGGCTTGAACAGCTGGCAAATGGCACGATTCCGTTTTGGTGATATCCTTCACATTTTAGAGGTGTCCCTAATTCTTTCTGCCCACCCCCTTTTACCCACTCCCCAATCTGATGGTAAAGAACATTCTTAGGACTCTTAGCTTGTGCCATATGCAGAGTAAAGGCACCAGCATGAACAGTAAAGCTGATTCCTTTGCGGGCAGTGGTGGTGGGTGAGTCCCACTGTCCCGTGCTGTGTTGCTGTGTGGGAGAGAGAACATGACTCAGCATTGGCTGAAGCATGAAACCAAAGCAGGTCCAATGAGAACTTGGTGAATTTGGCAATTCTGTGTCACTTGATTTACTGGCCTTGGAGTGGAGCCATGACGCCCAAAAAGCAGATCAGAACAATTTTGCCATGAAATAAAACAATTTTCCTTTTAATAACAGCATCATGTTTCCTTTTCTCTCCAAAGGAGCTGGCTTGTTGGCTCATTATGTGACTGGGCCATGAAAGCTGAAAGACTGACAAGGAGAGGAAACTCTGTCTCAGCACTTTCCAGTACCCAGCCCCCAACTGGCTTCCCCCACCTCCACCCTGCCATCTTCCAGTGTTTGCTGCAGTACACTGTGCTGCCTAGCAACGGCACCGTAGGCGTTGTCATAAGGACTCAGAGGACTGCAATTGGGGAATAAACACCTACGAAAATGAATAAATAAAAATCCCCACTGAAATAAGGTTGTGACACAAGTTTCTGAAAGCAAGGAAATACATGGACAGTTGCCTTGTGTTACTGCACCTATGCCACACCATACCTGGCCTGGAGGAGTGTCCAGAACAGAGACAGGTTCCAACAGCAAAGCTGGATCTGAATCTTCCAAAAGTTTGCAGGTGTTCTCTACTGGGGATATCTAGAAGTTGTTTAGAGTAATTTCCCAAACCCAACATTACAGAACCCAATTTCTTTAATCTGTAGGATTTTTCTCTAAGGGTTTAGTACACACACACACGACTGTGTCCTCCAGCAATAGTTTCAAACCCTGCGCATCCCTTTTATAAACGGTTGTGTTTTGGAGTGGTCCTGTGGAATGTTGTCATGGCTTATTATGACTATTTATATTGCCATAGCATGTAGGAGCCCCAGACATGCACCAGAAAGCCATTGTGATAGGTGCTCTGCAAACACTGAACAGAAAATTGGTCCCCGACCCAAAGGCTTTACAGGCTAAGTAAACGTTTTATATGGGATTTTAGTTGATGATGGCTATTTTTCTCGTATTCAGACCCAGCCTGCCAAGACTCACACATCTGGATGGAGACTTTCACATTTTGCAATTACTGTATTTTAATCAAGATTTTCAAGTCTCCCCTTCTCATGGATTTCACCTGGTGAAATCACTGTAAGTCATGTTTTGGGGGCAATCAGATAAGGGCTGTAGTGCTAACGCTCACAATTTTATCACAAATCTCATCATATTTGGTGTTTTTCTTAAAGCACCAGCTCCTGGAGTCACGTGAATACAGAAGGATCTCTGCTTCCATAAAAAGATAAGCCAGCCTCTAGTTCTCGTGTTTGTGGGGAAAAAATGGAAAATATGAACCCTGAAGGCTCAAAACTCAGAAGGTGAATAAAAAGACCCAGCTTTTTTTAAAAAAAAAAAAACAATTTTAAAGCTAATCTTATGATTTCTGAGCACTTGGGTGGCAATATTGCAGTAGTGAAAGTCTATTTGTGTAAACTCTTGGGTATCTGTCTCTTTTAAAGCCCTTCTGTGAATTTCCTATTTGCCTTTCTCTCACACTGTGGGTCTCAGCAGCACCTTCTGGACAGCCATGAGCTAGGCACAGAGTCTCTCATCCAACATGTAATTGTTATACCTTCATAAATAGGGCCCTACCAAATTCACGGCCATGGGAAACGCGTCACGGACTGTGAAATCTGGTCTCCCACCATGAAATGGTCTTTCATGTGCTTTTACCCTATACTATACAGATTTCACGGGGGAGACCAGCGTTCCTCAAATTGGGGGTCCTGACCAAAAAGGGAATTGCAGGGGGGGGTCACGTTATTTTAGGGGGGTCATGGTATTGTCAGCCTTACTTCTGTGCTGACTTCAGACCTGGGCAGCCAGAGAGTAGCGGCTGTTGGGTGGGCACCCAGCTCTGAAGGTAGTGCCCCACCAGCTGCAGCGCAGAAGTAAGGGTGGCATGGTATGGTATTGCTACCCTTACTTCTGCGCTGCTGCCTTCAGAGCTCGGCGGTCAGAGAGTGGCGGCTGCTGGCTGAGGGCGCAGCTCGCAGGCAGCAGCAGAGAAGTAAAGGTGGCAATACCATACCATGCCACCCTTACTTCTGCGCTGCTGCTGGTGGCGGCTCTGCCTTCAGAGCTGGGCTCCCAGCCAGCAGCTGCCTCTCTCTCCAGCTGCTCAGCTCTGAAGGCAGCGCTGCTGCGAACAGCAGCGTAGAAGTAAGGGTAGCCATACCACAAGCTCCCCAACAATAACCTTGCAACACCCCCCCAACTCCTTTTTGGGTCAGGACGCTACAATTACAACACTGTGAAATTTCAGATTTAAATAGCTGAAATGATGACCTTTATGATTTTTAAAATCCTCTGACTGTGAAATTGACCAAAATGGACCGTGAATTTGATAGGGCCCTATTCATAAACAAGAAGTTGTTGTGTCTCAAACCTGGATCTGCTTCCCAGCTTACACAACAATACTAGTGATGAGGATGGGATGTGGATCATATGAATGACATCCAGATCCTGCTGAGAGTTGTATGGAATGTACAGCAAAGCTATTATGCTTTTTCCCAGAACAGATCCTTGCCATAGGTCATATTTTTGGCTGATTTAACATGGGTAAATAATGCTCCTTGTCAATGGCTGGGATTTGGGGATTTAATGTAATGTTGCAAGGTTAGTTGTTGCAAAATGTGTTCAGTAACAGTGAGAATGAAAAATAAACTCATCATCACTGTCATTAAACTCAGTTAATATCAATCTGTAGGTCAGTTTTACAGGAGTCTGTGTGACACTACAGGCAATCAGCTGCCTCACATAAAGGAATACAACATTGGACCTGATTCTGGGTGGTGTGGAAAGGAATGTGGTTTCTTTAGCGACAGTCTAATATTAGCTAGGATACAACTCTGCACATGAGGGCTGATGAAGAACATAAGAATGGCCAGACTGGGTTAGGGCAATGGTCCATCTAGCCCAAGATCCTGTCTCAGACAGCGTCCAACAGCAGAGCTTCAGGGGGAATGAATAGAACAGGACCGCTGGAGTGATCCGCCTCTGTCTTCCCCACCCAATTTCTGGCAGTCAAGGGATTAAGGTTCCCCCGAGCATGGGGTTGCATCCCTGACCATCTTGACTAATAGCCATTGATTAACCTATTCACCATGAAGGGTTAATTCCTTAGTGAAAAGGCTTTTTCCCCACTCAATCTTAATGGGTTAACTGGACAAGCTAGAAGCCCCAGTGTTTTGTGCCAGGTGACAATGTAACTGTTGAGTAAATTTAAAAAAAAACAACCTAGGATTAATTACCTTGTAGCAGAGGCCATCAGGTATCCTGAACCAAATGAAATGAGAGACTGGGATATCAGCTTAGTGCATGTGTGTTTTATTTGTTTTTCTTCCTTTTCCAGAGCGCTGGTAGAAACCAATGCTCCCTGACCCTGCTTTAAACCTAGGAGAATACCCCTCTGCTTTGGTTTCTGTTTTCACGTAACCTTCCCATTTTATGTGTCGGGCAGGCTAGGAGCCAGCAAACCAAAACAGTTTGAACTTGTCTTTCTTTACCCCCCCTCAGACGCTCTTACTTATTTATTTGTGTTGTTTTTTTCCTAGTAGTGAATAAATCAGGCTGAGTAGCAAACACTGTGTAATCTGCATCTCAGTCCTCTATCAACGACCAAGCTGCCGTGCTGGGGAAGGCACCGGATTCAGAACTGAAAGGTCATTTTGTTGCTTATTAGTTTTTTGATTTATTATATTACCCAGATGTGGATGGCAGGAGATAAACCGTGTTCTATGTAGAGCTGGGTGAAATTTTTGGGCCAAAAATTGTTTTCAGTGAAAAATGTTTCCCAGTGCATCAAAAAAGCCATTATTCATCCAGCTCTTATTCTATGTTATTGCTGCTTTTTCCATTTTTTCCCCCTGCTTTCAAGTTTGAAAGCTAATGGGGTATTCTGGAGTGGGATCAAGTGTTGTCCAGTCCTTTTTCACTCCAGTCCACTGGAACCCTCGCTGAGGAGACAGGTTTTCACATTAGTGTTATATTTCCACTGTGTAATAAGATCAACAGCATAGAAAAGCAATTTTCCTCCTCCTGCAGTGCGTCCTAAAACTCACCCTTCTAAAAGTGGTTCATTTGAGCATTCGGGGCTCATTACTGCCTGTATCTGCCCCTTCCCTGCTGAATCATTTAAACACCTTCAGCAGCAACAGTGGTGAATTCATCTGCTACCTACAACAGATAAATCCCTATATAAATCACATGCATGCGGAGCTGCAACTAGAATGCTGGCCTTTCCACTGCAAATAAGAGTTCTAAAACAATGACCTCCAGAGCTCAAAGCACAGGTCCCATAGCTTCAGCTAAAGAGCCAGGCTCTATAGATGGGGCTGTAAAATACTCTCATCCTCTGTGGATCCAGGCACAGATGTAGCACACTGACGAGTGAGATATACTGCCACTTGATTCAAAGGAGAACTCCTATGGCTAACAACTGTAATGGATCACTAGAGGGTAACATCATTCTGGGGGGGGGGGTCTACCCACATGGATTGAACTGCAGGATCAGCACCAAAGTTGGTACATTACAGTGCCATCTACTTTGTGGAGCTGTTACACATAGTCTTTCTTGTTCTTTTCCTTAGTGTGCAAGCAAGTTTTTAGTGTTGGAAGAAATAGTCATTGTTAGTTTTGTTTTATATGATTTTCTGGGTAGAGGAACCTTTATGAGCAGCAGGAAACTTTGCTCTCTGCCCTGCTCAGTGATTACAGTCAATTCCTGAGACAGATTTGTTCCCTAGAAAGCAGGCACTGGTGTCCGATTGAGATTCCTGAAAGAAGGGATTGACCTGCATACTGTTGGACCATCTCTGTTCCAAGTGGTATTTATGTAAACAGTACATCACTAATTTATCCTCCTCTGGGAAGCCTAAGTACAAGGCCCTCTGCATCTGCTACTGCTTCCCAGAGGGGTGATCTAGCATCAGAGGAGGACACTGGTGTTGGAAAAAGGGGTAGCATTAGCATTGGATGGTAAAAGTGGGTGAAGATCAAGAGTACTGTCAGTTTTGGAAAGCAAAACATTGTCATAGTACCTGACAGCATTGGTTCTCTACAGAGTATATAACATCTAGTCATAACGGAATTGACTTGGGATTGGAATGGCCAACTGAGTGCAGAGGAAGGATGAGCCTGTATAAGGGAAATGTAAGAAAAGACTGGTCAAACTCAGAATTCCAGAAAAGAGTGTTTAAAAAAAAACAAAAACAAAAAACAGACAAACAAACAAAAAACACTTCTCCTGGTACATTTTGTGCATCTTGCCATGAGCAAAAAGCAGTTTTGCTGGGAGAGAGGAATCTTTACTCATTTCCCCAGAAAGTCATCCAATTTTGTTAAATTTCATACCTTAAAAATGTGGACTTTGCTGGAAATGTTTTCAGTAGCAAAAGCTGCACTCACAGCTCCCCCTCTGCCCCCCCGGCTGTACAAACTCCGTTTTCATCTTTCTTAATATATTAATCTGGAAAACTAAATTGAGGGGTCAGAGGCAGGTCATGTACATTTGTGTCTGAGGAATTAGATGATTAAAATTAAAAGCATCACATGCCAATGCACTCAAGATGGAACAAAAGTAGCAGTCTACCATTTTTATCTCTCCCAGAGAATATCTATTAGAGAGTTGTGGGGGAAGTAATTTCTCTGCAGAGAACTTCATGTTAAAACTGGGCATTTTGGCTTGCAATACAGTGCTGCATAATATAGTGCTATTCAGTGTGTCAGCAATTCAAAGCAATGCTCCGCTCTTTGGATCACTTATCTATTATTACTTCAGACAATGAGCATCTGATCCAAAATATAAGTGGTGGATGCGGAGTGAACAGTGAGTGGGGAGAAGATACTGTGGTTCATTGACTAACCAAATTACTTTGGGGCATTTAAATGCATCTCTAGCTTTTTATTCTGCATGGGCTATTGTATTTGAATCCTGTGATGATTCAGTCTTGGAAAAATTAACCCTTTCCATTCCTTGAGGACATTAACACTCGCAGAAGTATGCTAATGTAGCAAGAGATGGTAAATGCAGCCTCCAATATGAAAGGCTCATGATCTGGATACTGAGAGAATTTATATTAAAACAATCCCTCTATATGGTGTCTAATTATTTTTTAAGAGTGTAACTGAACAGGTGTATGAACTGAGCTGGGCCTGGATGTGGATTGGAAAAGTGGCTATTTAGGTTAAGTATATCTTTCACCAGCTGACTGAGCTGCTCTTTGAGACACAGACTGTGGTGTTGACTAATAATTTATTTGTTTGACTTCATTATTTCCCCTCATTTTATTTCTGCATTTTCATTTCATTGATACAGAAATACTGAAAAAGAGTGTCAGGTTTGCTACAGAAAAAAATCACAACAGCTGTTAATTCAAGTAGGGAAAATCTCTCAACAAGTTATCTGTAAATACTTAAGTAAAACCTTGAATTTGCTTTGCCTGCCTTTGAACCCTTCTTGTGCTTGGTTTCTGAGATGATTATGGCAAACAAGTTTATTTGGAAAGATGTTCACATAAGCAGGGAACTGTAAATTAATATTAGAGAGTGTATTCATATTGGAAACCTTTAAATCCAGCCAGGAAGCAGAAACAATACTACATGATCAATATATCTTCTCAAAACTCATGAGCAAAGCCCACATTTAGAGTATCAAACACTTGCAACAATCGGCTTTATAAATACAGACCAACAATTTTTCATAGAAACCATTCAAATGAATAGCAAATACACTCAGGGAAATCGGAAATTGCTCATGGACAATTCACAAACACAGACGAGCTTCAGTTTGTCAAATAAATACATTTAGCAGCTGTACTTTATATATACAGTTGTCAAAATAAAGTCATCTGTTCATCAAGAATATTAAATGGGCCACTATCTAAGAACAGATGAAAGAAAGAGTGCACAGATTGCATTTTAAAAGCAATAAGCATCACCCTGTCATAGAAAGTACCAATTCACAAACTAAGGCCCTGAATCTTCATTGGCCTGTACCTTATGGAGGTGTTTAATTACAACCATGCAGAATGAGTGCAAAGTAAGTGTAAATCACTACTAAATCAGCATGGTATCATTTTATACCACTTTGCGCAATGAGTATGCGGTGCAGGGTAATCGAGATTTGGGCCCAGTGGGCAAGAATGGGTAGGAGGGATGGGCTTGTCAGGTGACTGATTCCAGCTCCCTGATTCACAGGGACAGCCGTGGTCTGACATAATTTACAGTTGCTGCCTCAATAGACTTTGTGCCATATAGCATAGCACTGCTCCTGCTATGCCCCTTCACTATGCCAAGAGGGCAGTGGCACAGGCCCAAATATACCAGGAGGGAGTTCCCCTATGCCAGGGACTTTTCTGCTGGGCCTTTGCAGTTGGATTTCAGCAAAGGAACTGTAGGCCTGCTAGAGAATCAAGCCTATAGTATTTTCTGCTCTATCACAGGTATTAAACAATATTGAGATTATTTGTAATGCTTTCTGACATTCGGATTAAAAGCTGTAAACCTTAAGCTCCTTAACCTGAAAGGTTCCATGTCATTGTTTGCAGTTCTTGAGTCAAGAAGATTGTGATAAAATTGAGTTGGGATAGATTTGGGGGGGGCTGGAGAGTTCAAAACCCATAGATCAGGTGGATTATTTTCCTCAGATAAGAATAAGCGTCTACAATAAATTGGCAAGTAAAACCTTTAAATCAAATACTGTAGTACCAATGAGCTTTAGACAGATAAACATTATCATGGAAACAGAGGGCTAGGGAGAATTTACAGATAAAGCAAGGTCAGTTCTTAATGAACCTATAGGGGGGAGTCTTAGCCTTTTCCTTCCCAGCATTCTCTTCTGTTCATATTGCTTTGTAATGTAACTAATGTCCTGATATTGTTTTTATCCTAATCTATTGAGTTCTAAACTGTTACACTTTTTGTTTAATTCAGATTTTTTTTTATCTGATGGTCTGGGAGCTCCTGAAGAAAAATACAAATAAAATCACAACTACAATTAACAAAGACACTATTTAAAAGTATGTACAAACAAACAAAATCAGCCTTAAAATATTAAAATTGAGCATAATTGGCTCAGGCATAGGGGATTGATTAATGACTCTGTGTGGCCATGGAATGTGGAATAGCTGACCATTACCTCTATGCAGTGACAGATTAGTTACAGTAGGTAAAAAGAAGTGTTAATGGCTGGACAGAGCAGGTATCTGGCTCTTACCATCTCTAGTTGCACAATCATGTAATACAAAGGCATGTGGGTACTTCTGAACAAAGCAGACCCCTTGTGTTTAGGTCATGGCCCCCTACGCTCTGAATTGGTGGGTACATACTATTTATTATTCGTATCACCAAGGTACCCCAGTTATGGACCCATGACCCTGTTGTGCTGTACAAACACAAAACACTATCTTGAATTTTGTTCTTTTAGGAAGTACAACCCTGCCCCCAAAGCTCTAACTCTAGTAATGACAACATGGTGTTGAAGAATAATTAGCCAACACAGCAACCATGTCCTTCCCAGAAACGAAAGCTTTCAGCAGCAACTCTGCCAGGAACAATGTCAGCAGGGGAATGGGTTTTGTAATACTCTCAGGTAAAACTAGCTGCTTCCTACACAGCTTTTCTAGATGCCACTGCGGAACTTTTGTTTATGTATAAAGAATGTGAACACTCCCAGAATGAATACATTCATTTAAACTTGGGGATGTGAACCAGATTAAGTAAAATCCCTTGTGGATTTTCCAGTAGAAAAAAAATTTCTACTGGTTCCTTCTGATTCCAGATTACAGCTAGATTTTGGAATAGCCCAACAGGTCCTGGTTTCTGTAACCACTCGTTCTTTGGTACAAACCTAGAAGAAAATGGAAACTGACTCACTTATAGGAATTGATCTTTGGAAGGAATAGGTTGTGTTCGCTAATGCAAAAGTGTTTTTCCTCATCGAACGGCTTTAAAAAACAAAACAAACAACCCCCCCCCCCAAAACAAGAGCTTCTTGTTGAAAACAACAGGCCTTTGGAAAAATATTTTTGAGCAATAAAGTTAGAGCCATTTGTTCTCAGATGAGTGACATAATTTGAGACTTTTTGCAGTGTCATAGACATGTTGGTCCCAGGATACTAGAGAGGCAAGGTAGGAGAGGTAATATCTTTTATTGGACCAATGTCTGTTGGTGAAAGAGGCAAGCTTTCAAGATGAAGAGCTGAAGAAGAGCTCTGTGTATCTTGAAAGCTTGTCTCTTTCTCTAACAGATGTTGGTCCAATAAAAGATATTACTTCGTCTACCTTGGCTCTATAATTTAAAATTATACTATTTAGTGGACTATTCAGATAGTGAAAATATCCAAGTTTCACTAGAGCCTCATTGCCTGGCTTGACTTTTTGTATTTGTTATATTGTGGGTGTATTTTCATCGGGCCAGACTCTTATTTGTAGTAGCACCTTACTCCTAAAGCAGCCCCTTCACTTCAATGGGACTTCCCACAGAGTGAAATATTACTCAGGGTGAGTAAAGGTACCAGAGTCTAGTCGTTGACCACTTGGTAATGGCAACTAAACCATTTCTGTTGACAGTGGGAAACTTGGAGACCCCGAAGGATCATTCAGATTTATAAGTATCACCGGTCTACATTTTTTTTCACCAAAAAGGTGTGGATTTTTTTCTCTGTTTTGTTTTTGTCAAAAACTTTAAAGGGGAAAAATATCATTTCCCAACCCACTCCTCCGTGCAACAGTATATCCCAATTCAACATGTAGTGAATTACAAGTTGGGAGCCTGAAAGGACCGTGGTGGTGTTTTACTAGGTTTGTTCAGCAACTGTGTACTGCTTTCCAGCCTGTGACATCACTGTTTTTTCCACAGGGAACTTTAAATTCCTTCTGAGTGCCTGCAATTGAAATTTTAAACAGCTCTATCTTTCTCAAGTCTCAACTTGGATTCCTGCTGGGCTTTTATAACAGACAGCCGCTCTCTGTCATTCAGGAAGAGCCTTGCCCTGTCCGAACTTTTCACATTATCAAATTTGCTGGGCCCATTGGTTTGTTTGATAGATGCCATAATCCACGACGTCAACACTAGCAGTTTGCTTTTGAAAAGGGAAATATTCTGTGTTCTGTCTCTGGGTGTCATTTTAACTTCTGGGCTTCACCTAACCTATGAAGAGTAAACAGAATGTGTTTGGTGTCCCAGTGAAAGTGAGCTGTAGGTGTAGCTACCAATAGCATGGGGGGGGAATGCTTTCATGTGCTCCATTGAAATGATCAAACCAGAACTCATGAGCTCTCTAGCTACTGCAATTCATCTCCCCAAACACACTAGACATGATAATTCTGTCTGGGTGCAAGCTGTTAAAATCTAGCCAGTGGGTCATTAGGTTTTAACAGGGGATACATTTCCTATTTACCAGTCATTCTAGCTTCTTGCATCATGGGCCACCATATTTAGAAAGCCTTCATCGTAACTATGGGAACACGTTTTTGCTTAAGCAAAGCTGGTTAGAGTTAATTCAGTTTGTTCTGAATTAGCTGAAGATGATCTGAGGAGGTGTGTGTGCATGTGAGAGAAAGAAAGATCTTTCATCTGCCTTTTCTCCAAGCTGCCTGCTGGTTCCAATAAATGAAAAGAAAGTAGTATAAATAGGGAACTCCTTTCATTTCCACTGACATCAATACTTTCTGTGACTGGATGTCACTCCTTCATAAAACACTCATATTGTGAGTCTCATTTTCAAATGTAGGTACCTAAACCCCCACAGGTGCTTAAAAAATATAGGTACCAACAAGGGCCAAGCCCAATGCTTTCCTCCCATTGACTTCGTGTTATCCCGACTAGAAAAGCTTTCCTGAATCAGGGCCTTCATGCATCTTGTCACACTCTGTGGTTTCAGCTTGAAGCACAAAAGACACATCTCTAGAGTTAGTAGAGAAGTGTGGACATTTTTTGCAAATATTTTCATGAAAAAAATCACCCCCTTTGTTTTCAACCAGGAAATTTTACAATTTCCCCCCCCAACCAGCTGTATGCATCGCTGGTAGCCTGACTGAAAGCCCAATGAAGTCAGTGGAGATATTCCCATTGATTTGGATCAGCCCTTCCAGCACAGGGGCATTTTAACTTTAATCAGGGCTACAATGGTAACTCCAGAACCCTCCATTTTGTATACGTCTGAGCTACAGGATGTATTGACTCAAGGGTGTGTATAACTTCTCGTCTTCCACAACGAATACAATTTTCTTTTTACGTTCTCCACCTTCTTTTTCTTCCTGCAAATAAAGGAAAGACATCCATCCCAAAAAGATTATGTACCAGCTACTGCTTGCCAGCTCAGGGGAGATCATCTGGGAATACTGTAATACAAAAAAAAATTGTGGTAGCTATTAAGCAGTAAGCTGAAGATAAATTGAACCTCTATGCTTGTTTAGCTGGTTGACTCACTGTAGTGTGGTAATTGCAAAATATGTTGCCTGGAGTGGGATAATTCTAAAGATTTAGAGGAACAAAAATTCTTGATTATTTTCATATGCTGTTTATTCTTAGTAAGTTATTACATCCCACCAGGCTAAAGTGGGAGGAGATGGTGGCTTTTATATGGATCAGAGCATATGAATCCGGTTATATGAATCCTCTGAGAATCTCCATAGGCACCTAATGCTTCTTGTACCTAAAAAAAAAAAATTCACCTCTATCCTGGTATATTCTGTGGGGTGGAGTTAACGTTAGATTTATTAGTTAAATTAATTTGCTAGTTCCCAAGGTAGGCTTGGCCATTAGCAGGGTTCCCATTCAGACTCCAGCCACTAATCTCCAGTAGATCTGGGTGTTTTTCTCATCCCTGCTTATCATTCACATGGCCCTTACACTCTCTATATAATCATTTATAGAGGTAACTATGATTACTTCAGGGTGCCTCTCTTTGCTTTCACACACACACACACACACACACACACACACACACACACACACACACACACACACACACACACACACACACACAGCTGTACCTAAACTCTGTCTCCATACATTTTCCAGACTTTGGGGTTTTGGGGATCCATATATTGTGGCCTGCGCCTATCTCTGCTACTGTGTGCCATATAAATAAAGAGTGGCCATAAAGCTGAGCAGTAATGTTGCAGAATGCACATCCAAAGGTACATAACCTCCGCTTTCAGGAACAGATGTTGTATGTCTAAAGGTAATGTCTGCTGGTTTCTCTCTGATAGTGTAGCATCTTGAATTTAATAGGCGTTTGTGAAAGGACTGTGAAGATACTGAGTTAGGAACTCAGCATTTGCCCCATTGACCTCTGTGGAAACGGATAGCACTCAGCAGATTGCAGAAATGGGCCCTGCATTTTGGCAATGAGATGTCCATCATAGCCGGTGTGTGAATAACAATGATGACAATGTTGCAGTTCTAGAGTGATTTTCATCTAAACATCTCAAGGATGGTAAAGTTGAGCTAATTTGTTGTCATTTTTACACTTCATTTTCTTTTGGTCACTCCTTATTGAGAGGACCAGCATGAGCAATTTTCTCTTCCTGTGTTTCCCTCATCTGTCATCACCCGCAGTATTTACTGTAACAAGCCTGTGAGCAGGAATGGAAATATGGACATTAGCAAATGGAGCTGAATGTAAAAAGGAGCTTCCAAGAAGCGTGGTGGTTGTTAGCAAGCTCGCTTAGCTGCTAGTAATAGCACCAGCCTTCCCCATAGGGCAAGACTCTGTACATCTCCAGTGTAAATGACAACACCTTTGGGAGAGAGCTGTATTATAACAAATACTTTGTTGTGGGGGAAGGGAGGGAGAGGATGCAATCTGATATTTCTTGGGAAAATGTAACCTACACTCTTTCTCCCTCCCTCAATGCACTGGGTGCAAAATAGGAGAAAAACAGTAGTATCTGCTGACTCTGGGGTGATTATAAAATGTCTGTCTTAGCTGTGTATTTTTCTTACCACTTGATATCCAGTGGAGAGGCAGACCCTGGAGTCTGCTTGATTGACAACTCAGCTGTCCATAATATCATGTGTATTTCCACCACTCATATGGCCTTGGTTTATCCAAACCAAAAATCTTGGGCCAGATCCTCAGCTGCTGTAAGTTGGCACTGCTCCACTGATGCCAATGGAGCAACATGCTGATTTGCACCAGTTGAAAATCTTTGAGGCTGAGCCTAGTGAAGGGCACACAACCTAAGTCGTAACCAAGTCACGTTTGTGTCCCCCGGAGGATTTCTCATCAGTCAGTCTCAATCTCAGCTGGAAGCTATGCGCTTGATTCTTCTCTGTTATGCTGGTGTAAATCAAGAGCAACTCCACTCAGGGGTGAAAGTAAGTCCAGTGACTTACTGGTACGCTAGGGCCAGCTCTGGCCCCCGGAAGGGGCGGGGCCTAGGGTGGAAGGGGCATGGCTGAGGGAATCAGAGCCAGCCCCAGCAGACCCTGTAAGGTAAGTGCCCGCCCCACCGGGATAGCAGCAGCAGTCCGGGGCTCCGGGGGCTATTTAAAGGGTCCGGGGCTCCCCTGCTTCTACCGCCCCGGCCCTGTAAATAGCCGCGGGAGCCCTGGGG